>NW_006408604.1:8864845-8867466 GCF_000296735.1 Chrysochloris asiatica
ATTATAATCATTGTAATGAAACAAAGTATATGATTTGTTGAATGTTGAATGTAAAACTGATGATCTGCCCTGCAAACTTGCACTGAAATCACAATAAAAAGTTAAAAAAAAAATGGCCACTGCAAATCCCTGGCATAGTAGCTTATTTTGTCAAATGAAAATTTCAGGAAATGCCCTGGTTTACAGAAAGAGTACAAACAGGGGCAATCAAGAACCACATTCTTTGCCCAGAGGCAATCAAGAACCACATTCTTTGAGGCATATGTAAGATGTGGTCATGAATTTTGAATTCTATTCTGGGTGAGATAGGAATCCACTGGAAAGTTTTGAAAAGAAGATTGACATATCTTATATATTTTTTTTTTTAACTTAAAGATCTTTCTGGTAATACAGGGGAGAAAAGAGATTCCATCTTCAATGCTATAAATAGTATATAGACTATTAAGTCTTAAACAAAAGTAAGCACAAAGACAAACGTAGATCACCTGTGTGAGGGAAATTATGATGACGTCATTATTAGTTTCCAAAATTGTGTCTCCACACTATGACCTTATATAGGGCATAGGGAACAAAACAGTCCCCTCTCACAGCCAGTACTGACAGCAGCAGCCATGTGTCACATACCCACACCAGACCTATGGAAAGCAGGTAGGAGACTATTCCAGATAGGAGAGTTTAGTCTAATGCTCTCAGGATATAACATCACAACTAGACAATCATTAAGTAGTGTGTCCAGAAATGTTCCACAAGGGTTGGCTGGAGGAACATATTCTGTTTCTAACTCTGGTAGTTCAGCTATCAGAGGTGCATGAGGAACTCAAGAAAAAAAAATGGCCTCTGAATACTTGAACCCAGACATAAAATAGAATTAGCCCTGCTTGGCTGGAGTTATTTACAGACTAAAAGACTTCAGATTCTATGCTTTACTGCACTGGCTGGTGTTTAAACAGTAAAGCAGCAAGAGTAGACAGTGAGAGACTATTTTAGGATGCCCCTGTGAATTGACCTAGTGAGGCAGCAGAGAGGGTAGTAAAAGTAGTCAGCTGCTGAGTGTATTTTGAAGGCAGATTCAACAGGATTAACTGATAGTTGTGTGTAGAGATGAGGAAGAGATGTCAAGGCTGACTCTAAGATATTTGGGCTGAGCAACTAGGTAACAAAAGTTGCTGTTTACTAAGATGGAGAACACTGGGGAAGGAGGAACAAGTTTAAGGTTAGGAAGGGATCAATGATGGTGGTGGTTATGTGCCCTCAAGTTGGTTCCAACTCATAGCAATCCTATATAGGGTTTCTGAGAATGTAAATCTTTACAGGAACAGAAAGCCTCATCTTTCTCGGGTGGACTAGCAGGCAGACTGTAACTGCTGACCTAGCAGTTAGCAGTGCAACACATAACCCACTAATCCTCAATAGTGGTGAATAATGGTACTTAAGAAAGAGAAGGCAGGCTGGAGTCAAATAGAAGGCCATGAATTCTAGGTTTATGAATATGGGCTTTTTATTAGAAAGGTCATAGAGAAGGAGATTACATAATGAAGCCTGTGATTTAGGAAGTAAAATCTGACCATAGCGTAGGGATGGAATAAAAAGAGGCAGAAAATAAGTCTTTGACATCAACTAGGAGAATGCTGCAGGAGTCTAGGCCAAGGAGAACACACCCAGAATGGTGTGCCTAGCATGGTGACACTAAGAAACCAAATAGAGATTCAATAGAACTTAGTGACTGACTAGAATTGAGGCATAAAGAAACGGGAAGCCTTCAAAAAAATTGTGGAAAATGGAATTTAAAAATCATGGCGTTTTTCCCTGATCTTTTTTGAAGTCCTCGTATAATTTGAAGAATGGGACACTGCTGATGGAACAAGTTAGGGAGCTGAACTAAACTGCCAAGTGTCAGATTAGCCAATTAAGACAAGGAGCCAAAATGAAAATAGCCATTAAGCTTTTAAACACTTTGCGGTGGTACCATCAAGAGGAGAACCAGGGGGAAATGCCGGCTCCTAGCTGCTCCACATTCCCCCAAGGAACTATCACCAGTTGCCACAACTAAGTCAGAGTGGGTGGAAATGGTGGTATCTTCAAAGCATCCCGCCACCTTTCCCTTAGTAGGATTTCAGCAAAGGGGCAGGAGGAAGGCCTCTGCTGCCAGTCCTCTCCTAACCCTCCCACAACACACCTGGGCTAGGAATGCAGATATGCAAAAGAGATCAGCCAACCTTTGCCTACAACTCCGTCAGAGACTGCATGCAGTGTACCATATCTCATCTGAGGAGGGTGACTTTCCCCCTGAATCCTGACAGATAAAGTCTCTGTAATTGCTGATAGTCAGGCCTGAAAAAATCACACTTAAATTTTGAGCCAGAAACTGAACCCCTCATAACACAGAAGTTATGAGGCAGAGCCTCTTTCGGGGAGATGATGCTGAATATGACTGTGAGTTTTTTGGAGGGCAGTCTTCATCAGTACCCCCAAGACATAATATGTATTTAAAAAAAATTTTTGTATGTTTTAGATTATTGATAATCCAAAATAAATAATTTAGGTGATAGTAGTGCTGGGGACAGCATACGCAGACCCTGGGTTGATCAGTGGCCCTGTGACATGGACGAAAATCCAACCCC
>NW_006408604.1:8868431-8907697 GCF_000296735.1 Chrysochloris asiatica
TTTGTGAATTACATCCTTCCTTTGTAACAAATCCCTCCCTAAATAAAGAGAATAAAAGACTGAGGTAGAGTGAGTTCTGTGTGCAATGCTAGGCAATATGTCTGCAGATCTGTCTACCTGCCAGCTTGCATCATATCTATGTGTCTATCTTTTTTGTATATATTTCGACTCTCTCTTTCTCTATCCCTTTCGCTGCCAGATCTCCCTTCTTCGTGACACCTACACTTCCTTGTGGAGGCTGGAACCCAACATAGGACCTCGACATAGTAGAATGGATAAACAGAAATAACTCAGGCATGAGCTCAAAGATGAGTCCTTCAAGCACACGCGTACTTGCCAGCCCAGTCTCTGAGCCTCTTACACCATGAGTTGGTTCCGACTCCTAGCATCCTGTATAGGGTTTTGGAGGCAGATTTAGACTGATGACCTTGCAGTTAGCAGTTCAGTGCTTATCCTACAATGCCACATCAGGACCCTTACTTGATCATATGGTCACCTATTTCTTCATCATTATAAGAACGCCCTTATGTTCAGCCTAGGTATGAAGATTCACAAGGGCTTGTACAGAATGCATTTCACTGGGATTCATTTCAGCCTCAAAATGAGCATATTACTTGAGTAAATATCTTCTTAATTCCACCAAGGATGATACATAACTAGCTCTGTTCTAGATACAGAGATATATTCAATGAATGCCTTTAGACGAAAGAACTTTATACCCTGATAAGAGTTTGTGCCCTGGAATAGCAGAGCCAAATTTGTCAACTCCAAGTTATAGAGAGAAACAGAAGTTTTATTAGAAAGTGGCATCAATGGGGATTCTGGAAGCAACACATACTGTTTTTTTTGGAAACCTACTTGTGCTTAGAATAAACGTCTGTATAGTTTACTCTGGAATGCACACGCTGGGGAAGTCACATAATTTTCAGGTACTTTCCACTGTTCCATTTACAAGATTTAAATGTCTACCATGTTGTTGTGAAGTGCCATCAAGTCGCTTCCGACCCATAGCAACCCTGTATAGGGTTTCCGAGGAGCAGCTGGTAAACTTGAACTGCCAACCTTGCAGTTCAAACGGCTTTGCAGTCTGACTCTAAATGTCTACCATACAAGAAGATAAAACAATGAGTAGCATTTGTGATGCCTAAGCAGTCTTTTTTGATGTCCTAATGACTCTCCAGGCAGAGTTGTCTAGATGAATATTTGTGTTTAAGCCCAGAAGGGAGAACACTCTTCAACATAGTTAGTTGCCAAGAGACTGAAAACTACCGGGAGATAATCCGAGAGACATTGGTTTATTCCAAAGGGAAATTTACTAACAGGGAGAGCAGTACTGAATCCAGTGGCAGCCAGCTGGACAATCAAGACTCGGAAGCAGGGACGTATCCTAGGGTCTTGTTATATCATGAAGTAAACAAGCTTCCAGGTCAGGGCAATGAAGGATGGTATGTGGAACATAGAAAGGCAGGAAAATCACAAGATGCCAGGCCGCCTGGCCCTTCCTAGTATTGTTGCTGTTGTTAGGTGCCATCGAGTCGGTACTGACTCATAGCAACCTTACGCACAGCAGAACCAAACACTGCCCGGTCCTGCACCAACTAAAACATGAGAACCAAGAGTTTCAGTATACATAGCAGAAGCAGGAAGAAGGGATGGGAAATATGGTTTGGGCTGACATCAAGGTGATCATTTAGGAGTGTTTGCACTCTATCCCTACAATCCACCCCACTACCCCTATACGGCCCTTACAATCTTACCACCAGTCTTCCACATGATCCCTCACACCTAGGCATTGGAGACTTGTAGCCAAAGGCCACAGCAATGATATATAATTCAACAAAGAACTATCTCTAGGCACAAGATTCCAATAAGTGATAGGAGAATGAGGTACCATGTTGAGAGTAAGGAGACACACCAGCTTGGAAAGGGGTCAGTAGGTAACTGCTGGATTGTAGAAATGTGGCCCCACATCTCTTGCAGGGCTGTGGAAATGCTAAGGTGATAATCAGGTATATACGCACAACATTCAGAATGGATGAGAGCCCAGGTACCTTCCTGAGTAGCCAGGAGAAAGTCTCAGACAGTTCTGCAGCACCACCCTGCGCATTTGTTATGTTTCAGCTGGTAACAAAGCAAGAGCATGGTGGGTTTGATTTAAAGCAGCAGCTGTGTGGTTCACTAGATCCTCTACTTGCTACTTAGTATCAATGGATGTAGCCTCAGGGGTCAGGACCTCATGGACGTAAAACCACCCAGAGGGGTGTTTGGCCCAATGTTTTGTGAAGTACCATGGAGTCGGTTCCGACTCATAGTGACACTGCACAGGGTTTCCAAGGCTGCAAATCTTTACCGGAGCAGAAAGCCTCATCTTTCTCCCGCAAAACTGCTGGTAGTTTTGAAATGCCGACCTTGAGGTTAGCAGCCCGATTCGTAACCACAACACTACCAGAGCTCCTTTGTTAGCAGTTATAAACTGTATTCCAGTGCCTGGCTTAATGGGCAGGCATTTTAAAACAATACTAGGGATATAGAGCTGTGTGCATGAGCCTATCTGGTTGCTGTCCAGATAGGTAAGGCCATCCATGAAACCAGAGCCACCCACAGGGGAAGGGGAAGATTCCAACCCTAGTGTTGTCTTGTTTACCTAACCATGAAGAAGAGTTAACTAGAATGATTTGATAGCATGCTCACTATGGAAGCCAGCTCATACTGCCGGCTGTGATTGGCAGGGACTCTCTCTATAGACCTTGAGGCCTCATGGTTTAATTGGCTGTATACAACTGACAGTCACCCCAGACCATCCCAAACAACATAACCCTAAGAATTAGTAGCATTAATTTGCTCCTGTACCAAATGGAATATGTGGGAGTGAGTATAATTCCAAGACTAGTGCTGTACAGAACAATTAGCTGGAAACATTGGGAAATGGCTCACACTGTCCAGACTGTCTCCTCTACTTGGTCAAGAAGGCCCAAGCACTGGTCTTAGCAGGTGCAATTCTCCATCTGAAACTTGGAGGCCAACGCAAGAGGAGGTGGGAAGCACCCTACATACTCAACAGTCCTGAATGATTCTTCACGTCTGCAACCATGGTGACCCAACTGGCAAAAACATTACCACAGACTCTAAGGACTGAGGACAAAAGTGAGAGGTACTAAGAAAGGCAAATCATGTCCACTGAGTAAAACACATGCAGTAGGCACTCAAGATAGTCCCCTGTTGGGGTTACTCTCCCAGTTTACAAAACCATACTGTTTGTCCCACAGGCCTTCTTGGGACTGCAGACTGGTGTAGTCCAATGTGGGGATTACAATGCTCCATAGACTTAAAACAGGAGTCACCAGAGTGATGAAGTCTGTCCTGGATGGAAAAAATGTAGACTTTGGGGAGGTGTTAGATGGAACCATGGAGACACTTGGAGGCCTCACTCTAGCCCTACTCCCCAAGGGGTCAAGAAGCCAAACCAACAGGGACCTGTTTGCCATTCTCAGAGAAGGGATATAATGGACTTCCCTGGGGCTAGATCTGGGGCAATGGCAACAGAAGATTATTAGAGCCTCTGGGTGCAGCAGCAAAGGATATTTATTTGTGATGGATTCTCATAGCCTTCTTTGGCCCCTGAGTAAGCAACTGATTGGTGCAGGGTCAGGTCTGCCTTTGCTATTTGTTGATGCATTGCAGAGCTTCAAGTAGGCACTAGGTCCACTGTTGCAATGAGTGTATACCCTACTTCAGGGTTTGCTTCAGGATCCTGTTCATCTGTTCTACTAGCCCAGCAGCAATGGGATTGTATAGGAAGTGAAAATGCCATGCAATGTCCAGGCCATCTGCCCATTCCTGAACCTCATGTTCAGTGAAGTGGGTCCCCTAGTTGCTAACAATATCAGTGGTGGTGCCATAGGCAGCACAGAGTTGGAAAAGACGTCGTATAGTGGAGTGCTGAGTAACCCGATTGCACAGGGATGCTTTCAGGAGTCCTGGAGTGGTGTCTGCACATGTCAGAATGAACCAGCAGATATCTGACCTGGGGAGGGGTCCTATGTAATTCACTTGCCATTGTCTGCCCAAGACCCCATGTGGTAGGGAATGTGTTTATGCCATTACAACAAGCAGCTGCACACTTGGCAAGCTTTCACAATTTGTTTCATGGAGAAGGGAAGACCCATCTCTTTGGTAATGGTCCATCGTGTGTGTTGCCCTTTGTGTCTGCTCTTCCTACGTGGCCACTCTGTCACTTGTTCTGCGGGCACTTGCTGTATGGCATGCAGCTGGACCAGCTAATCTCCTTGAGTATTCCCTGGTGAGGTGAGGATGCTATGGACTGATGCATGGAACATCATAATGCCCATTTCATGTGTTGTTGTTATGTGCCATGGATTCAGTTCTGACTCATAGCAATCCCTGTACAGGGGTTCTGAGGCTGTATATCTTTACAGAAGCAGAAAGCCTCATCTTTCTACCATGGAACAGCTGGTAGTTTTGAACTGCTGACCTTGTGGTTTGCAGCCCAATTTGTAACCACTACGCTACCAGAGCTCCTTGTTTCATGGGTGGTGGTGGTTATGTGCCATGGAGTCGGTTCTGACTCATAGTGACCCTGTACTGGGTTTCTGAGACTGTAAATCTTTATGGGATTGCCTCATCTTTCTCCCGCGGAACAGCTGGTAGTTTCGAACTGCTGACCTTACAGCTCGCAGCCCGATTCGTAACCACTATGCTATCAGAGGGCCAAATATCCATCTGAACAAGAAAAGGTAAAAATCATTCACTGCCCCCTCCACTTAGGAGGCAAGCTAAAATGCTAATCAGGTTACTGAATGGGACCAATCTTCCCCACCTTCCCCACCTAAGAGATAAGCTAGAATTCTAATCAGGTTACTGAATGGGACCAATCTTCCTGGTTTTCCCCCTGCCCTCAAACAGGAATGCAGCCTGGCCCCTCCCTAACTATGACACCATATAGGCCCGTGTTACCCTCTATTCAAGGCTCAGAATCTGAAGAAATTAGCTACTCTGCATCAGCCGGCTTAATAAAACCTGAAACCCTGCTTCACCTCTATGAATGGCCTCAGTGTCTTTGACCACGGATCTAAAACTGCTGTAACACTTCCACAGTTTCATCTTCCAGAGAGCTCATTGGTTTACTAACCAATCTTGCTCTTACCTCTGTGTTGGCCATAGTGTTAGTCCTTTGTACATCACCCTGCTATCCGTGCATAGGACAATGGAGCTGAGCTTGTGTATCAGGACCATTCAAGCAGCTCTCAACTCAGCCCACTGACTACTCTGTCCCATGCCCTGATCAAACCCCATACCTTCTGTAGTGGATCGTATGGCCACAGCCATTCACCAGGGTCGGTGAGGTTGGGGGGTATTGCCATGGTCTGAACCATCAGGGTATATTCCTATTCTTCAAGAATAGGCCCTCCCCTTCAAGTACGTGATTCTCGCATGAGGGTGCTTCCATTGTGGGTGACTGGTACTACTCATCAGGGACATAGGTAACTGGCCCAAGAATCTTGTGTAGCTCAGCACTCAAGGGAATGGTAGAAAGAGCACTTCTCTGATGAAGATATGCATGCCATTTGGCCATTGTACTGGACTGGGCCACTCCCAACTGTAACTTGACAAAGTCCTAGACCCATTCCTATATGAGGAGGTTCTTTTGCACTGTTACAAGGGCCCATTTTGTGATGTCCTCTATGAGTTGTAAATTGTTGTATTCTGCACATAGTTGCTTTTCTAGAGGGCTGTATCAGGTTTCCACACCTTTCCACAGCTGAGACCAAAATGCTTAGGGAATACCTCAACGCTGTTGCCATTTCCACAGACTCCAACCATATCCTTCTGCATAACTGGCAATGTCCAATGCACATTCTTGCCCTGTAGCTATGGTTCCAGTATCTGTTGTATGCTATTTTGGCCTCATTAAAGGAAATATGTCTCAGGATTGCAGTTTCAAGTGTTCCCTTTCTTTATTAGATGGAACAGGGAATGCAAATGCTCTGCTGGGTAAGGAATAAAGAACCTCCAGCATCCCAACATTCTCAAAAATCATTTGCAACTCTTTCACGTTGGTAGAACAGGGGTGTGTTTTAACTTTGTCAGTTGTAGCTACAGGATCCACCTTTTTCTGACCCGACCACACAACACCCAAGAATTTGACCGATAATCCAGGGCCCTGCAGTTTTGATGGCCCGTCCTCTGGAACTCAGGTGTGACTCTAGTTGTGGCAGTACTTGATGAAGCAAGGAAAGAGAATCACAAGTTAGAATGACATCATTGATATAATGAAATAGGTGGATGCCATTGGGATTATGCCACTTTCCTACATCCTAGGCAACCAGTCCATGCCATAAAGTGGGACTGTGGTGATACCTCTGTAGTAGAAGTCCAGTGTTTCCCATGCCATTTAAAGGCAAACTGTTCTTGGCTGTCAGGAGTGATGGAAATGCTGAAGAAGACATTAGCAAGGTCAAGCACAAAGTAATAAGTACCCAAATGCTCCCCAATATCATTGAGTGCTAAGCAATATTGGATATGGCTTCGTGTAGAGGGGTCACCACCTTGTTAAGTTCATGATAGTCTATCATCATACCCTGTGAACCATCTGACTTCTGCACTGGCCATACTGGGTTGTTAAAGGGCTTGTGGGTAGGCTTGAAAATCCCTACCTGGGCAAGTCTGGCTACATTGACCGGAATCTCTTCATGACCTCCCAATAGGCAGTATTGCTTGATATTAACCACTTGATAAGGTGGGGTCAAGGGTACTAGGGTCCACTTCACCTATCCCCAAATAACAGATTTTACCACATGGACTGGCAAATGGAATTCTCCTGCAGTGGTCTTAAGTGTCATCCGTCCCAGCAGGTCCATCCCTAGGATAAATTCTGCAGAGGAGAAATATGTACTTAATATTCCTTTGGGGGCAATCAGTCAATCTGCAGAATCAGAACTACTTGGTGCACTTTAACTGTGCTGCCCCCATAAGCCATCAATAGCACTAAGTGGTCCCTGCAACCAATGAATATTCCCATGGATCGGGGTATACTCAGCCTTGGTGTCTACTAGGGCTAAAACTGTCTGCCTGTTTTTCGGAAACCATTGGATGGTTAATTCTACATGGGGTCCCCAGTCCCCCAGTAGTCTCCTAACCTGTAGACCAGGGGGAACTTGACCTCATGGCTAGTCTAGGAAGTGGGTATCTCCCACTCTGGTGGCATGTTTGGGGTAGCTGGTTCTTGGGGATCTTTTCCTTCAACAAACTGTTGTTCAAGGTAGAGCTTTTGCCATAGCTTCACTAGCACCACATTTGGCTGTCTGTCAATTTTTTCTCAGGGAGTCCCAGCAGTTAGCAGGTTGACTAATGACCCAGTGACCTAGACCAGACCCTTCTTACTACCTGTTTCATTTGCTCATTCTACTTCCTCTTACACCCAAGCAGCTTGGACATTTCAGTGGTACAACTTCTCTGTCACACCCAGGTCTGCATCTACTTGAATGGTCCTAGCCACTGGTTGCCTTACCATGGGACTCAATATAGACACCAGGGCTCTGTATCATTGGTTAGGAGCTGATTGCAGTATAGCGTCTTTCATGCCAGCAATGAGTAGCTCATTATCAGTAATGCTCTGCATACACAGCATGCTCCATCCCCAACTTTATAATCACTTCCTGTAATTCCTCCATGGCTTCCCAGTATATTGAGGAGGCAGGAATGTCTCCTTCATTTGACCAGGCAGCTATGATCCACACTGGGAGGTGTATTACCTACTGCTTACTGAGAGTGACATAGAGATGCTACCCCATTACAGAATGGGCAGTAACAGAGGTCATTTTGGACATTTCAAGACCAGTGAGCACTGTCCCTTCACCCCGTGTCCGTCAGTCAGAAGAGCCAGTCAGCTACAGACTCTCTTCCTTTTTGCCTATACCGGGTGGCCAGTTCCTCTAACTCAGAGGTGTAGTTCCTCATGGTAATATGTTGCTGATATTCATGGCCTGGTAACTCATCAGGGTCTACACCAAGTGGGAATAGTTGATTACTTTTAATTTTGGTAAGTAGGACCAATCAAGCTTCTAGATGGGGGGTCCCAATCAGCTTTCATAATCACTGCCTGTCTTGTACTCACTGCCATGGCAGGAGTTCCCCTTTACCTTTGCTAAGTGGCAGGCTAGGGTCTCTACAACAGAATCAAATACTTGGAGATGGACAGCCAGCGCTTCAGTGATACCAGTCTGGGTCATCCTAGCTTCCCATTCTAAGTGCAGCTCATCCTTCAATCCCTGGGCTGCCATCCATGCAGTCATTGCCACTTCTGTAGCAGCCTGGACAGAGCATGGAAGGGGCCAGACTACCAAGACAACCTGCACTCTTGTGTCTTTCTTAGCTTTGTCGACCCCAACCCCTTGTAGGAGACCTAACAATCCTTGCAGATTTTGAGGGGCATCCCTCTACTCACATGCTGGTCTCCAAGTCTCTAACAACTGTGCTAAGGGGCCAAACACGGAGGCTGAGGGCCATCTGGGGATATCCCTTGAAGAGTTTCATTCCCATCCCATCTAGGGAGCACTAGGGCTTTTTGATTTCCTGGCTGTCTCACCAGGTATTTGGGTTAACCTGGCAAGCCAGCCAGGGATAACCCTTCTGCATAGGTAGTTGCCGCAGAGAGACTGAAAAACTGACCAGGAGATAGTCTAAGAGATATTTGTTTATTCCAAAAGGTAACTTACTGGCCAGGACAGCAGTACTGTATCCAGTGGTGGCCAGTTGGACTGTCAAGTCAAAATTCAGAAGCAGGGGTGTGTGCGCTAGGGTCTTTTTATAACCTGGGTTAACAAGCCTCACAGTCAGGGCAGTTTAGGATGGTATGTGGAATCCATGAAAGGCAGGAAAACCACAAGGTGCCAGGCTGTCTGCCCCTTCCTAACAGAGGTATAACTAAAGCATGAGAACAAAGAGTTTTGGTATGCATAGCAGGAGCAGGGGGCTTCCCCTTCCTAGCATATGTCTAAGAGTTTCTGTATGCAGAGCAGGAGCTGGGGTTGTCTGTCCCTTCCCAGACAACAAAGAGTTTCAGTATGCATAGCAGGAGCAGGGAAAGAGGATAGGAGATGTAGTTTGGGTTGACATCAGCCATTTTGGAGCATTTGTGTTTTTTCCCTACAATGGACAACACTTTCTGTATTGCTCATGCGCACAATATACCAGTCCTTGAGCAATACACAAAGTTATAAAAATTCCATAGAGGCTAGGGTGAGGAACAGGGCAAACATGGTGTGAGTTAGGCTAACCACAAACATGTAAGTTAGATTAATAGTGGATAATAGTACTTTAATAGGTTACAGACTCAATTTTTACAAGGAACCAGTTTGAGAAAGTTTAGAAGATATCTAAGATATAATCCTCCTCCCTCATCCTTGATAGTGCCAAAGAGAAAACTGGAGTTTTGTTAAAACTAAAATAAAGAGGTTACTAAAGGAACAAAATGATTCAGAATTGGCCAGCTTTTTATAAGGATTCACCAAAGTACTACAGCAAAAGGAATTTTTCTCAGAGCTGAAGTACAGAAAATCTGGGAACTTACAAGAAAACAATTCTTATTTGTTGACATTTACAAAAGCATGCTTTAAAAGACACAAGACAATGGCATGGTCCCTTAAAACATTACTTTTACTACTTGTAAAGTTTGAGTCACAGCTTAATCTTTGAATATTTAGATTATCCAGACATTCACCTGAGTGAATGTTCTCCCTGGGAGCATAGTTGTAGAGGAAAGGAGAGAAGGGAACCTGAGGAATGTTGGCTAGCTGCATTTTGAAAGTCAGCTCAGAATAAGCAGTAAAAAACATAACAAAACAAGGAGTCTAAACTGCATCTTTGGGGTCTCCTATGCCAACCAGCATATCCTTTTGAACCCCTTCACAGTAGGTTTCTAAATTCCTTAGAAATGACTCACCAGAGAAAACTGATGAACAGGAAAAGGTAAAAAGCATTCACTGCCCTTTGCTGCCCAGGAGGCAAGCTAAAATGCTAATCAGGTCACCAAATGGGACCAATTCCTCTGGTTTTCCCCCTGCCCTCAAACAGGTATGCAGCCTGGCCCCTCCCCGGACTCTGACCCCATATAAGCCCTTGTTACCCTCCATTCGGGGCTCAGAATCTGTAGAAATTAGGTCCTCTGAGTCAGCTGGCTTAATAAAACCTGAAACTCTGCTTCACCTCTCCGAGTAGCCTCGGTTTCTTCCACCATGAATCTAAAACTGCTGTACCACTGACCCACCCCATGGAAAACTGTAACGTTCACATAATCATATAACTTATAACTGAAATCAGAAATCAACATCAGTAATTGAGCTTAAAATATTCATTTTTTAATTAGACAAAGTAATAGATGTTATGTTCCATTGATAGCATGGATCTACCAACCTAAACAAAACGGAGTCAGTTTAGTAATTAGGTCTTGATAGATGAGGACCCTGCAAATGAGGAAGTTAGTTTAAAAATTAGCCTAGATGACCTCATGGTCCTAGAAGGAGAAGTTGTTGTTGTTGTTAAGTGCCATGTTAAGTCGATTCCGACCCATAGCGACCCTGTACAGGGTTTCCGAGGGTGTAAATCTTTACGGGAGTAGAAAGCCTCATCTTTCTCCCGCGGAGCGGCTGGTAGTTTCGAACCGCTGACCTTAAGGTTTGCAGCCCGATTCGTAACCACTACGCTACCAGAGAAGAAGAGGATGAGCTTAAGTCCACCCAGATAGTTATTGAAGGAATTAAGCAGCTTGGACCCTAAAGATGGAATGTTTGAAAAGGGTTATTGCTTTATTGTTTCTTTTTCCCTAAAGGTAGAATGTTTGAGGAAGTTTAATTACTTATTTGTTTCTTTTTCCAATGAATGCTATCCTGGTGTTTAAATAGATTAAGTGTACATCCAACTGCAACTGACCCTATATAATGTGCCTGCTCTTTGTAATGGGCAGGACAGTCTTGAGAGGTGATCTCCTTATCCTCCAGACTGCTGGCTTTCTCTGAATAAAGCTTGGATTGGATCTCTCTCCGTCTCTGTGATCGACTACAGCGACAGGTGGCAAGCCCTCATTTGGTTTGGCAACACCATTCCTTATGTAGATATATAAATCACAAAGAATAAAAATATGCCCTAAATTGAAATGTCTTCTCCATCAGGATTGGAGGAAGACTCATCACCAGACAAAAGTATGACCACCATCTACTGTAGCCAGTATCAGAGAGGGGGTGGGAATCAACATATGTTTTATTGACAAATCTGGAAGGCAGTGAGAATCCTTGTCCGAAAGACTGCCTTGCCCTCTCCCATGCAGTCTCAAGTCTTATACTTCTCTAGGTATTAATCTTTCTGCATGGTTCCATTCTTTTCTCAGAGTCTTATGGCTCTCTCATCCAGGGATACAGTTCATGTCCTACTGAATCCAGGTGCCTTACATCCTGGGTCCTGTGATTACCACAAACAATGTTAAAGACCTTTTCAGAAACCTTTGTCTTAAAGTTACATTCTTTTAAGGGATGAGAGATCGTGGCCTTCCAGTATTCGTCCCAACTTGTCTGCTTATCCTATGTTTAAATCAACACTGCAGCACTAAATCTTTAGCCTATCTATTCCTGGAACACAGGGGAAAGGTGAGTCAGGGCAGTAATGACTAGGAACAATGATTAAAAAGGTTTGAACAGAGAGGGAAAAAAATCTTATTAAAAACCTTTCTTTAACCAACTTATTTAAAAAAATAAAACTTATTATAAACCATTCTCTCATCAACCGCCATATTCTTTTGAACCCCTTCACAATAGGCTTCTAAACTCCTTAGAAATGACTCATCAGAGAAAACTCACCCCCATCCTGATCCACCCCATGGAAAACCACAACATTCACATAATTATAAGTGAAATCAGAAATCAGCATCCACAATTGAGCCTTAAACATTCCTTTTTAATTAGACAAAGTAATAGATGTTATGTCCCATTCCTTATGTAATTATATAGACGATAGAGAATAAAAATGGCCCGAGTGAAATGCCTTCTCCATCAAGATTGAAGGAAGACTCATTAACAATCTATGATATGCTGGAAGCAAAAAGGACTTGAAACGCTAGCTAACCAAGGTCAAAGAATACAGCCTTCATATGGATTATATTCTTTACTCAATATAAAGAAAATTAAAATCATCACAACTGGACCAATAAGCAAAATCATGAAAAATGGAGAAAAGATTGAAATTGACAAGGATTTCATTTTATTTGGATCTACAATCAATGCTCATGGAAGCAGCAGTCAAGAAATCAAATGACGTATTTCATTAGGCAAATCTGTTGCAAAAGACTTCTTTAAAGTGTTCAAGAACAAGGACGTCAGTTTGAGGACTAAGGTGCATCTAAACTAAACCATGGCAGTTTCTTTCTTTTTTAACTCTTATTGTGAATTGAGTGAAGGTTTACATAACAAATCATCAGTTCCACGTTCAACAAATCATACACCACTTCATGTCATTACAATGATGCAGTCCCTTTACTGTACAATTGCTAAATGCCACTGAGTCTGTTCTAACCCATAGTGACCCTGTATAGGGTTTACAAGGAGCAGTTGGTGAGCTTGAACCACGGGTAGAACAAATCAAACTACAGTCCAGCGCATTACCCCACAGTGCCACACCAGGACTGTACAATGGTATTTATCTCCATTCGCTTTAGTTCTTGCACTCCTCCCTGTGTCTTCTACTACCTTCATCTTTCCTGTGCCAAATTCCCTCTTGCTGTATATAACCTTCCCCATCATCTAACTTAACAAGTGTCTACCCTCTATTCAATGAATAAATTTCCCTTCCCACCCACCCATGGTAACTATCATAGAAAGTTCCTTTTAGCAAGAAAATCTTTTCTTAACTTTTTACAAATCATACTATATTTGTCCTTTTGTGATTGACTAATTTCACTCAGCATAATATCCTCTTGATTTAACCATGTTATGAGATGTTTCACATATTCATCGTTATTATTGCATCATATTCATTGTGTATATACACCAAAGTTTGCTTATCTATTCTTCCATTAATGGGAATTTAGTCTGTCTCCATCATTTTGTTATTGTGAATAGTACTGTGATGAACATCAGTTTACATATGTCCACTCATGTTCTGGCTCTTATTTCTTGGGGATATATGCCAAGTAGTGGGATTGTTAGGTAATACAGTATTGCTATTTCCAACTTTTTGGGTAAGTGACAAACTGTTTGCCACAGTAGTTGCACCATTTTACAGTTCCACCAGCAATGTAGGAGGGTCCCAGTCTCTCTGCACCTTTGCCAGCATTTGTTGATTTCTGTTTTTCTGAACATCGCTATTAATGCTGGCCACCACTGGTCTGTCAGTTTGTCGTACTGTGGTGGCTTGTGAGTTGCTGTGATTCTCAAAGCTATGCCACCGGTATTTTAAATAACCAGCAGGGTCACCCATGGTGAACAGGTTTCAGATGAGCTTCCAGACAAAGACAGAAAGGGAAGAAAGAGTGACGAACTACTTCCGAATCTTTAGTCACTGAAAACATTATGAATAGCAGAGAAACACTGTCAGATATCGAGCCGGAAAATGAGCCCCTCAGGATAGAAGGCACTCAAAATGCACCTGGGGAAGAGCTGCCTCCTCAAAGACTGTGAGGATGTGAATGGAGTAAAGCCTGTGGGAGAAAAGCCTGCGGGACTTTCATTTGCTGATGGGGCAAAACTCAAAACGAAGAGAAACAGCTGTAAACATCCATTGAAAATTGGAACATGAATTGTACAAAGCATGAATCTGGGAAAATTGGAAGTTGTAAAAAATGAAATGGAATGCATAAACATTGATATCTTAGGTATTAGTGAGCTGAAATGGACTGGTTTTGGCCATTTTGAATCTGACAACCACATGGTTTACTATGCTAGGAATGACAAATTGAAGAGGAATGATGCTGCATTCACTGTCAAAAAGAACATATCCAGATCAGTCATGAGGTACAACACTGTCTGTGATAGGATAATATCCATGCACCTGCAGAAGAGCCCAGTTAATACCACTATCATTCAAATTTACACACCAACCACTAAAACCAGTGAAGATGAAATAGAAGAATTCTACCAACTTCTTCCATTTGAAATTGACCAAACATGCAATCAGGATGTGATCATTACTGGTGATTGGAATGCAAAGGTTGGGAGCAAAGAGGAAGGATCAGTAGTTGGAAAATACGGCCTTGGTGATAGAAATGATGCTGGAGAATGCATGACAGAATTCTGCAAAATCAATGATTTATTCATTTCAAATACCTTCTTTAGCATAAGAGATGACTACACACATGAACCTAACTAGATGGAATATATAGAAATCAAACTGGCTACATCTGCGGAAAGAGACTATGGAAAAGCTCCATATCATCAGTGAAAACAAGGCCAGGGGCAGACTGTGGAACAGACCATCAATTACTCATATGAAAATTCAAACTGAAGCTGAAGACAATGAAAACAAGTCCACAAGAGCCAAAATATGACCTTGAGTATATACCACCTGAATTTAGAGATCATCTAAAGAACATATTTGAAACATTAAACACTACAGACCAAAGACCAGAAGAGTTATGGGATGACATCAAGAACTATACATGAAGAAAGGACTAAGTCATTGAGAAGACAAGAAAGAAGGAAAAGGTCAAAACGGATGTCAGAAGAGACACTGAAACTTGCTCTCCACTGTAGGGATGCTAAAGCAAATGGAAGAAATGAGGAGGTACAAGAGCTGAAAAGAAAATTTCAAAGATCAGTTTGAGAAGATAAGGCCAAATATTACAACAAAATGTGCAAAGATCTGGAGTCAGAAAACCAAAAAGGAAGACAAGCTCAGCATTTCTCAAGCTGTGGAAACTGAAGAAAAAATCCAAGCCTCGACTTTCATTATTGAAAGATTCTCTGGGCAAATTATTGAATGATGCAGAAAGCATCAAGAGAAGATGGAAGGAATACACAGAGTCACTGTACCAAAAGGAAGTGGTTAATGTTCAACTGTTTCAAGACGTAGTATATGATCAAGAGCCAATGATCCTCAGGGAGGAAGTCCAAGGTACATTGAAGGAATTGGCAAAGAACAAGGTACCAGGAATTGATGGAATAAAAATTGAAATCTTTCAAGAAAGTGAGGCGGCACAGGAGGCACTCACTCATCTCTGCCAAGAAATTTGGAAGACAACTATCTGGCCTACTGATTGGAAGAGATCCATATTTGTGTCCATTCCAAAGAGAGGTGACTCAACAGAATGCAGAAATCATTGGACAATCTCTTTGATATCCCATGTGAGTAAAGTTTTACTAAAGGTAATATAGAAACGGCTGCAATCATACATTGACAGAGAACTTCCAGAGGTTCACGCTGGATTCAGAAGAGGCTGTGGAATGGGGGATATCATTGCTGATGTCTGATGGATCTTGGCTGAAAGCAGAGTATCAGAAAGATGTTTACCTGTGCTTTATTGACTACGCAAAGGCTTTCGATTGTGTGGATCATGACAAGCTATGAACAACAGTGCTCATGAGGAATCTGTACCTGGACCAAGAAGCAGTGGTTCAAACAGAACATGGGAATACTGAATGGTTTAAAATTAAAAAAGGTGTGCGACAAGGTTGTATTATTTCACCTGTATGCTGAGTAAATTATAGGAGCTGGGTTCTATGAAGAAAAATGTGGCATCTGGATTGAAGGAAGACTCATTAACAACCTGCGATATGTAGATGACACAACCTTGCTTGCTGAAAGTGAAGAGGACTTAAAACATTTACTGATGAAGATCAAAGAGCACAGCCTTCATTATGGATTACATCTCAATGCCAAGACAACAAAAATCCTCACCACTGGACCAATAAACAACATTTTTATCAACAGAGAAAAGATTGAAGTTGTCAAGGACTTCATTCTTCTTGGATCGACACTCATGGAAGCAGCAGTCAAGACATCAGACGACGTATTGCATTGGGCAAATATGCTGCACAGGAACTTTGTAAAGTGTTGAAGAGCAAAGAGTCAGCTTGAGGACTAAGGTGTGCCTGACCAAAGCCATATTTTCAATAACCTCATATGGATGCAAAAGCTGGACAGTGAATAAGGAAGATCGTAGAAGAATTGATGCCTTTGAATTATGGTGTTGGAGGAGAATACTAAAAGTGCCATAGGCTGCCAAAAGAACCAACAAATCTGTTTTGGAAGAAGTGCAGCCAGAGTGCTCCTTAGAGGCCAAGATGGCCAAACTTCGTCTCTCATACTTTGGACATATTGTCAGGAGGGAACTGTCACTGGAGAAGGATATCATGCTTGATAAGATGGAGGGTCAGAGAAAAAGAGGAAGACCCCCAACGAGATGGATCAGCCAGGTGGCAGCATTGATGGGCTCAAGTGTGGCAGCGGTAGTGAGGTTGGCCCAGGATCAGACATTGTTTCATTCTGCTGTGCATGGGGTTGCTATGAGTCAGTTCCGACTCGATGGCACCTAACAACAACAACAACAACAACAATTTCCCCTTCTTACTTTATGTTGTTGTTGTTAAGTTCCATTGACTCAGTTCCAACTCATAACAACCCTGTATAGGGTTTCTGGGGAGCTCCTGGTGAGTTTGAACCACCAACCTTGAAGTTCAAACCGACCTTCTTGTCAAGACTTTATCCTAAGGTGTCACACCAGGACACTTCTTGCTTTATAAGTCTGGATAAGACTTCCGACACGATACTGAATAGGACTGGTGATGAAGAGCATCCTTGTCTGGTTCATATTCACGAAGGGAATGCTTTCAGTTTCTTTCCATTGAGAGTCATTGGCTGTTGGATTTATATATATGTTTTTAATTATGTTGAGAAATTTCCCTTCTATTTCTATTTTGTTGTGTGTTTTTATCAGGATAGATGTTGAATGTTGTTAAATGCCTTTTCTGCATCCATCAATATGATGATGTGGGGTTTTTTGCGTGTGGATTATGTTAATTATTATTCTAATATTGAACCATCCTTGCATACCTGGCATGAATCCCACTTGATCAAGATACATGATTTTTCTGATGTGTTGTTGAATTCTATTGGTTAGGATTTTGTTGAGAATTTTTGCATCTATGTTATTGACGGATACTGGTCTATAATTTTCTTTTTTAGTAATGTCTTTTCCTGGTTTTGGTATGATGACTCTTCTCATTTCATAGTGTCTTCAGGTGCTTTCCATCCTTTTCCATGTTCTGGAAACTTCATTGTTTTTGTAGAACTAGTGTCAGCTCCTCTGAGTGTTTGCTAAAATTCACCAGTAAAGCCATCTGGGCCCTTACTTAATTTTGTTATGAGTTTTTTAATGGCCTGATCAATTACTTCTTTTATTATAGGTTTGCTCAAGTTTTAAATTTCTGTCTGTGTTAGTTTAGGTAGGTTGTGCTTCTCCAAAATTTGTTCATTTCTTTTAGATTTTTCAAATTTGTTGGAGGACAGTTATTTATATTGGATTCCTGGTGTGATGTTATTGGAGAAACACGGGACTGATAAACACAAGGTCAGCATTCAAACCCACCATCTGCTCCTCAGAAACTCTATACAAGGTCACTATGAGTTGGAACCAACTCAATGGCATTTATTCTTTTTGTTTCTGTTGTGTATGTTGTGATGTCATTTATATAGTTTCTTACTCATGTTATTTGCATCTTCTACTTTTCTTTTATTAGATTTGCCAGTGGTTTGTCAATTTTACTGATTCTTTCCAAGAACCAACTTCTTGCCTTATTGATTCTTTCCATTATTTTTCTGTTTTCTATTTCACTTATTTCTGCTCTAACTTTTGTTGTTTTTCTGGTGGCAGTAGGCTCACTTTTCTGCTGTTTTCTAATTGTTGGAGATGTTGTTATAAGGTGTTGATTTTGGTTCTTTCTTGTTTTTGAATGTGTTGCTATAAATTGCCTTCTAAACACTGTTATTGTTGTGACTCAAAGGTTTGGTATGTTGTATTTTCATTTTGTTCAATTTTAGGATTTTTTTTTTTTTTTCATTTTTCATTTGTTGTATTACCCGGTAGGCTTTTAAGGTGTTACTCAATTTCCATGTGGTTTTTTCCCCCTTGATCTTCCTATTGTTAATTTCTAATTTTATAGCATTGTGGTATGAGACGATGCTTTGTAGTATTTTGATGTTTTAAATTTATCGAGGCTTGCTCTGTGACTTAACATATGGTTTATTCTGGAGAATGTTTCATGTGCATTTGTTGGGTTGAGTGCTCTGTATATGTCTATGAGGTCAAATTGGTTGATTGTATTGTCTAGTTCTTCTGTGTCTTTGTTGAGTTTCTTTATAGTTGTTTTGTCCTTCATTGAAAGTGGTATAGCAATTTCTCCTACTATTATTGTAGAGTTGCCTATTTCTCATGGGACAACTCAGTCATTTGGGGGTCTTAAAAACTTGTAAGCCATCTGTTGTGTTCTGTTGTTGTTGTTAAGTGCCATTGAGTCGGTTCTGACTCATAGCAACTCTATATAGGGCTTCCAAGGGGCGGTTGGTGAATTTGAACTGATAACCTTATGGACTACCTTGTAGTCCAATGCTTATCCTACAGTGTCATATCAGCACCCAGCTAAAAGATAACTTTCAGTCTCTATTCATAAGAACTAAAGAGATTAAAGGAAATCAAAGACAAAGAGAAAAAAATAGTCTAAGGATTCAGTATACATGGACCACAGCCTCATCTTCCCTGAGACCAGATTTAGATGGTGCCCAGTTACCACTACTGACTATTCTGATCAAGGTCACAGTAGATGGACCCTGAAAGAATGGGAGAAAAATGTGGAATAGAACTCAAATTCTTAAGAAGTCCAGATTTACTGGACCAGTTGAGACTAGAGGATTCCCCAATATTATCACTCTGAGATAATCTTTAAAACTTAAATTGAAATTATTCCGTGAGGTCACCTCCTAACTTCATAACATATTGGCTCATAAAATAAAGAATATTACCCTTGATTCATGAATTTCTTTTGAAAATCATAATCATCTCTAAGAGACCAAATGATCAAAAATTATTCTAATGCAAAGATGAGCACTGAGAAGACAGAAAAACTAGAGTATTGGAAACGGTATAGCCAAAACAGAATGAATTAGAATGATGATATATTGTGAAAACAAACCAAAAAAACACACCACATCATTACTGAGTAATATGAGTAGGAATTGTCAAGCAGGACCCTAACTTACTGTGTAAACTTTCACGTTAGACAGAAAATAATATTTTTAAGAAACCGCTAAAAAAAGTTAATGCAGTATTTTCAGTATCATTGAGCGCTCAGTATTTTTTAATGTTTCTTATGATTTCTTCTGTCATCCATAGATTATTTAAATAATTTTTAATTTTTTATAGTGTCAAAATTTGTTTGAGGAAGTGAAGAATTTGCATTAACGTTACTCAATGAGTTCTGTCTGTGTTCTTGATTCCTGAGGGATAATCTGTAAACAAAACCAACCTTGGAATTTAAGTGTCTTCAAGAAGAATTCTAGGCCACACTTAATTTACAGACTACGTGAGGTAATAGGGACTTGCCAGGTCAGAAGGACCAATCATGTGGTAAGACTGACTGACTTCAGGGAAGAGTCTGAAGTTTGCAGTATAGAATGAAGTTTGAAGTATATAATGAGACCACTGTAAAAGTTCTGGACACTGAATGTCTATGGTCTTCCTGGTTGGTGAAAGACATGATGGGGAGGGAGGTGGTTGACACCCAAGGCTGTTTCCCTGAGATCACAGATCCACGGCGGGTAGGTGCAAACTCTCCAGGACACTGAGCTGAACGAGGGTCTCTTTAGTAATGTTTATTATCAATTTTTATCATAAAATAATATGTTATAGAGTTTTTAATTGCTTAAATGTGATATTTTTTCAATTATATGAATATCAACAACAAAATTGTTTTGTAATATCTTTCTACATTGAATTGCAACATTACTAGTTACATTATTAATAACTGAGTGGAAACTGTTTTTGATTTTTTTTCTTTCAATTTCTACTTCATTCTCAAAACAAGTATAGGTTCACAAATACTAATTACTACAATATAATAACTAAAATACCAGAAGCTTTGACATAATCAGCAACTATGAAAACACTATACTCATTTGACCTAGCCTCAATGAATTGATCATCAGAACTCTACTAGAGGATGACTAAAAAAAAAATTTTTTTTTTTTTGGATAAAGGAAATGAGGGTAAATTGCTACAATTTGATGAACTTGACCTATACTCATGGATGTAGTAGCTCAAAATACCAACAGAGAGAGAATGAGTCTTCACATCAAGTATCAATGCTATCCCATCTATATACAGAATAGATAAGGATGGGCAAGTTAGACACTGGCTACCTATGAGGGGGCAATAAAGGCACGAAGTGACTGGCTTACAAATTTTCAAGAGGGAGTTTAGTTTAAGAGTGTATGGGGGAAGATGGAGTTCCCACTGAATAGTTTTCATCGTGTCGAGATGGGTCTGGTGAAAAGAGATGGGGATAAGATTCGTAAGATTCAATAGTGAATAATTGTTATCATGACTGAATGAGACTGTCACAATATAAAGGTAGAAGTTTTGTAACAAAAACTAGGGAGTAGTTAATCTTACAGACCAGAGACAGAGGACCCTAGGACCATCAAGGGAGAAGAGCACAAGCAAAATGCGGGACATTATCCAGAGAGGTAGCAATACCAGATGGGGGCATGGAGAGAGGAAGCAGCTGAGGACTCTTGATTCATGGAGAGGGACTGAGAACTGGTGGCCAGGAGGCAGACATGCAGAATGTGCCCTTTAGTAGTATAAATTATTTTGAGTGCTTAAAACAAAGCAAAACAAACAAACAAAAAAAGAGCTAAAATGAATAGAGAGGAATGCTGTTGACTGATGGTACATGGAGGGGATTATAGTCATTGCTATGAAACAAAGTATATGATTTGTTGAATGTAAAACTTATGATCTGCCCTGTGAACTTTCACTCAAATCACAATAAAAATTTTTTTTTTTTTTTTGGTTTAATAAAGGTTTATTTTTCAAAAAGCACAGTTGGTTGGACCTGTTCATGCATCTTCACCAGCAACTGGGGCATCCCCTCCCTTTGTGTTTCTGGTGTAAATTACTTGAGCTCTGTGTTTTGAAACCAGCTTAATAAGTCCTTTACTAAGCAGCTCCTGAAGTGCTGCCCTGGCTAGGGAACCGCGAATCTTCAGTCTCTCAGAGACAACAGCTGGTGTTATGAGTTTATAGTTGGGAACTTCCTTACAGAGCTTGTCATATGTGGCTTTGTCAAACAAGACCAGGTTATTAAGCTTGTCCCGAACTTTCCCTTTGGACCACTTCTTCTTTTTGGCCTTGCCCCCAAATTTATTCCCTGGGTCTTTGTCTTTCTTGGCCGACTTTCCGGCGTCTTTCTTCTTCTTGTCGTCCTTGGGAGGCATCACGAAGCTCGGAGAGGAGCTACAACTGCAGCCTAGCTAAGATGTCGGACCAAAAACTTTTTATAAAAACAAAACACTAGCTATACTAAAACAACAGCACATGCTTCCAGTGCCTGCTGACAAAACCACCATAAGAATTCCAAGTGAAATTGGGTAATCATGACAGCTCTGACTTGAGCACATTCCTATGTTCAACAAGTAAATTAGCAAAGAGTTTTAGCCTTGTAGCTATATCAATACATGCAAACTGGGCTAACAAAAAATGGGGGGGAGTTTTCTTATAATTACAGGAATATTTTTACAAAAAAATAATAGATTTCTACTGAAACACTGCACCATAAATTTTACAGTCATTTTGGTGCCGTTCCCTCTGATAGTGCCACCTGCTGTGGTCTATACCTCTGAACCCTTTTAGTAACTTCACTGCCAGTGAGTATCAAGAACCAGCTAGCCAGAAATCAGGACATGGTTGGGGATCCCTGAGTTTACAGCTACCATTCTGAAGAGGGTAAAAAGAATACTTGAATTTGTAGCCAACAGGTCAGAAGTGAAGGAAGCTGAGGATCCAACTAGGCTCGCAACTGAAAACCCTGAATTTGAAGCCAGCAGGTCAGAAGTGTGGGTGTTCTGGGGACTCCAAGCTTGTGCAGGCATCTGAAGTCTTAGGCCTATTTGGCAGCCTGGACAACTGTGTCCTTTAACTGTGACCTGCCACCTAATCCTGAGTAGAGTCAGAGAAAGAAGTGCTGTGTGTATATCTGGTGTCAGAAGTGAAAACAGGGTTTTCCTATTTTTATAATTATGAGGCAGGCAGGCCTGGGGAATAGGCACTGGTCCCCCAAACCCCCTAGACTCATAGCTCATTCCTGGAGCAAGGGTAACATTCCAGAAAATAAACAACAGACCACCTCAGCCTCATGTGATTACCTAGGCTAATCTCCTGTTCCTGACCCACCTTTCAAGAGGTATCCTATGATCAAGAACCAATGATACTGAAGGAGGAAGTCCAAGGTGCATTGAAAGAATTGGCAAAGGAACTGATGGAATAAAGCACCAGGAATTGATGGAATGAAAATTGAAATCTTTCAAGAAAGTGAAGTGGCACAGGAGGCACTCACTCGTCTCTGCCAAGAAATTTGGAAGACAATTATCTGGCCTACTTATTGGAAGAGATCCATATTTGTGCCCATTCCAAAGAGAGGTGACCCAATGGAATGCGGAAATCATCGGACAATCTCTTTGATATCCCATGCTAGTAAAGTTTTGCTAAAGGTAATACAGAAATGGCTATGATCATACATTGACAGAGTACTTCCAGAGGTTCAAGCTGGATTCAGAAGAGGCCGTGGAAAAAGGGATATCATTGCTGGTGTCTGATGAATCTTGGCTGAAAGCAGAAAATATCAAAAAGATGTTTACCTGTGTTTTATTGACTATGCAAAGGCTTTTGATTGTGTGGATCATGTCAAGCTATGGGCAACACTGCAAAGTGTGAATATTCTGGAACACTTAATTGTGTTCATGAGGAGTCTGTACCTCTGGACCAAGAAGAAGTTGTTCAAACAGAACGTGGGAACACTGAATGGTTTAATATTTAAAAAGTTCTGTGACAAGGTTGTATTATTTCACCATACTTTTTCAACCTGTATGCTGAGCAAATAATACGAGAAGCTGGGTTATATGAAGAAAAATGTGGCATCAGGATTGGAGGAAGACTAATTAACAATCTGTGATATGCAGATGATACAACCTTGATTGCTGAAAGTGAAGAGGACTTAAAACATTTACTGATGAAGATCAAAGAGCAAATAGCCTTTGGTATGGATTACATCTCAATGTGAAGGAAACAAAAATCCTCAGCACTGGACCAGTAAACAACATTATCAAAGGAGAAAAGATTGAAGTTGTCAAAGACTTAATTCTTCTTGGATCAACTATCAATACTCAAGGAAGCAGCAGTCAAGAAATCAAACGATGTATTGCATTAGGCAAATCTGCTGCACAAGACCTTTTTAAAGTGTTGAAGAGCAAGGATTTCAGCTTAAGCACTAAGTTGCGCCTGACCCAAGCCATGGTATTTTCAATAACCTCATATGCATGCAGAAGCTGGACAGTGAATAAGGAAGACCACAGAAGAATTGATGCTTTTGAGTTATGGTGTTTGAGGAGAATATTGGAAGTACCATGGGCTGCCAAAAGAACCAATAGATCAGTTTTGGAAGAAGTGCAGCCCTCAGAGTGATCCTTGGAGGCCAAGATGCCAAACTTCATCTCTCATACTTCAGACGTATTGTCAGGAGGGACCAGTGGCTGGAAAAGAAGGATATCATGTTTGGTAAGGTGGAGGGTCAGAGAAAAAGAGGAAGACCCTCAACAAGATGGATAGGTCAAGTGGCAGCATCGATGGACTCAAGCGTGGGAACAACAGTGAGGTTGGCCCAGGATTGGGCAGTGTTTCATTCTGCTGTGCATAAGGTCACTCTAAGTCAGTATCAACTCAATCACACCTAACAACAACAACAACAATTTCACTCAACATAACATCCTCAAGGTTCATCCATGTTATGTGGTGGCTTACACCTTCCTTGTTGTTCTTCAAGGTATCATAATATTCCATTGTGTGTGTACCACAGTTTGTTTATCCATTCTTCAAGTGATGGGCACTTAGTTTGTCTCCATCTTTTTGCTGTTGTAAATAGTGCTGCTATGAACATTGGTGTTCATAACTTGTGGTATGGCTCATGTTTCTTGTGGATAAATACCAAGTAGAGGGATTGCTAGATCATAAGGTATTTCTATTTCCAACCTTCTTACGAAGTGCCATATTTCTTTCCAGAGAGGTTGGACCATTTTGCAATCCCAACAGCAATGCAGAAGCATCCCAGTCTCTCCACATCCTCACTGGCATTTATTGTCCTCTATTTTTTTTTTTTTTTTTATCTTTGTTGTTATTGCTGGTATGAGATAATATCTCATTGTTGTTTTGATTTGCATCTCTCTAATGGCTAGTGTTCGTGAACATTTCTTCATATGTTTGTTGGTTGCCTGGATCTCTTCCTTGGTGAAGTGTCTGTTCATGTCCTGTGCCCATTTTTTAATTGGGCTATTTGTCCTTTTCTTGTAGAGGTGTTGTAGTTTCCTAAGTATTTTAGAAATGAGTCTCTTGTCTGCTGTGTCATTGCAAAGGATTTTTTTCCCCATTCTGTGGGTTCCCTTTTGATGCACATAATTTTTTTAATTTTAGTACGTCCTAATCATCTATTTTGTCTACTTTGTGTACTTTTCAAAATGTTTGGTAGTCTGTGTATTCTCTGAATTAGAGCCCTCACATTTGTCCCTAGTTTTTCACTGATAGCCTTCATAATTCTGCGATTCACATTTAGGTCTTTAATCCATGCTGAGTTGGTTTGTGTATAAGATGTGAGGTAAAGATCTTGTTTCAGTCGTTTGCATTTCGCTTGCCAGTTCTGCCAGCACCATCTGTTGAAGAGACTATCACCTCCCCATGCGATATACTTAGGCACTTTGTCAAAAAATCAGTTGGCTGTATATGGATGGGTTAATTTCTGGATTCTTAATTCTGTTCCATTGATCGATGTATCTTTCATTGTACCAGTACCAAGCTATTCTGATCACTGTAGCCGTGTAATAAATTTTGAAATCAGGGAGTGAGAGGTTTCCAATCTTATTTTTCTTAGAGTTTGTTATTGTTTTTTTCCATCTGTTTGTAGAATGTTGTTGGCATCTGGATTGCAATTGCATTATATATGTAAATTGCTTTGGGCAGTATTGACATTTTCACAAGTCTTCCTATCCAGAAGCATGGTGCATTCTTCCATTTTTGTAGGTCTCTTTTTGTTTCTTGTTTTGTATTTTGCTTTGTATAAATCCTTTGTTTCTCTGTTTAAATATATTCTCGGATATTTCATCCTTTGGGTGGTCACTGTAAACGGCATTGCTTTCCTAATGTCCTTTTCAGCACTGTCATTGTTGGAATAGAGGAATCCAACTGATTTTTGTATGTTGACCTTATATCCTGCCATTTTGCGGAATCTTCCAATGAGGTCTAGTAGCTTTTTTTACTGAGTCTTTGGGGTTTTGTATGTATAAGATCATATTGTCTGCAAATAGAGAAAGTTTTACTTCCTCTTTGCCAATTTGGATGCCTTTAATTTCCCTGTCTTGCCATATAGCTCTTGCTAAGACTTCCAGCATAATGTTGAATAGGAGTGTCAACAAAGGGCATCCTTGTCTGGTTCCTGTTCTCAGATGGGAGGCTTTTAGTTTCTCTCCACTGAGAGTAATGTAGGCTGTTGGTTTTGTATATATGCTCTTAATTATGTTTAGGTTATTTCCCTTCAATTCCTACTGTGTTGAGTGTTTTTATCATGAATGGATGTTGGATTTTGTCAAATGCCTTTTCTTCATCCATGGATATGATCATGTGGTTCTTTTCTTTTTTCTTATTTATATGGTGAATTATGTTGATTGTTTTTCTAATGTTGAATCATCTTGCATCCTTGATATGAATCCCACTTGATCATGATGTATTATCTTTTTGATGTGCTGCTGGATTCTGTTGGCTAGGATTTTGTTGAGAATTTTTGCATCTATGTTCATGAGGAATATTGGTCTATAATTTTCTTTCTTAGTGACATCCTTCCCTGGTTTTGGTAGGAGGGTTATGCTTGCTTCATAAAATGTATTAGGAAGTTTTCAATCCTCCTCTATATTCTCGAATAATTTGAGTAGAATTGGTGACAGTTCTTCCCTGAAAGTTTGGTAGAACTCACCAGTGAAGCCATCTTGGCCTGGGCTTCTTTTCGTTGGGAGTTTTTTGATGACCTGGTCAATTTCTTCTTTTGTTATAGGTCTGTTCAGGTTTTCTACTTCACTCTGTGTAAGTTTAGGTAGGTTGTGTTTTTCTAAAAATGTATCCATCTCTTCTAAGTTTTCAAATTTGTTGGAATACAACTCTTCAAGGTATTCTGTTATTATCCTTTTGATTTCCTTTGTTCCCGTTGTGACCTCTCCCGTGTGGTTTCTAATATGTGTTATTTGTGTCTTCTCCCTCTTTTCTTTTGTTAGGTCTGCCAGTGGTCTGTCAATTTTGTTAATCCTTTCAAAAAACCAGCTTCTTGTCCTGTGTACCTAGGAGGTGGGAATGATCCTCGTTGTAAAGATTTGTTCCCTCTTTTGAGCTACTGCATCCATAGGTATACGTCTAGTTCATCAAATTGTATCAGATTACTCGTCCTTCCTTCTTCTAGTCAAGTTCTGATCATCCAGTCATTGAAGCCAGGTCAAGGGGGTATTATCTGCAAGTGTGGGTGTTCTTGTGCATATCCCTCACTTCTTATCAGCTGGACGCTTCACTCTCCACTCTAGTCCTCTGTGGCTATGTCACTGACTCTGGGCCCAGGAATCCCCAGGTCTGCCAACACTGCTGGCCAACCAGCAGGCCAACCAGTCAGGTCTCCACCTGTGTTCACAGGAGTCTATTGAACGTGGTTGGACTTAGCTCACAGCTTCATTGTTGTTTTTCCTCACTTCCCCTTATCGGTGACCAATGTGATAAACAGTCAGACCACATGCGTGCTCGTGTATTCCCACTGAGTCTTGGTCTTGGAAGGGGGTTTGCCCTGAGGGGACCTGACTACTTGCCTTGATGTCTTCTGGGCAAGCAAGTTGCTTGTTCTTGTAGTAGTAAGTCAGACTGACATTACCGTTTTTTATTTTTCCTGTCAGCCTTTCTTTCAAGAAATATCTTCTGTTCTTCTAGCTGCTCCAGGCTGGTCTGCTTGTTCTTTCAAGTGAAGATGTCCCACCTCAGAAGATTCTGGATGGGGTTCAGCATTCCATCTATGGTCTTATGCAATGCAGAGGCTCTACAGGAAGACTCCTTCACTGGGCACATTGTAGCCCCATTTTAGGTATTCCAATCAGTTATAAGCAGAAGACGGACTTACAAGCTTTCTATGGTGATATTTCTGGCTATTCCTTTTTCTCTTTTTATTTTTTTAAAGCATTTTTTATTGTGATTTGGGTGAAGGTTTACAGAGCAGATCATAAGCTTTATATTCAATAATTCATACACATTTCGCTTCTTCTCAGTGTTTGCAATCCCCTCAAGGTAACATCGCTTATCCCACTTCTTCCGTGTTACCTGTTTCTATTCATCCTTCTTTCCTAACCCCTCTCAACTTTGTTTTTGTACAAATACTGACCTATAAAGGGATTTTAAATACCTTTCTCCTGTCTAGGATTTTCCTTTTCTTCTACTAACACCTACTCACACTTTAAAAGTCAAATTCAATTTCACTTCAGCCAGGAAGCTTTCTTCCAGGCACCTCACCCCAAGCTCTATGCTTCCTCCTTTGGATTCCCCATACACTCTGTGCCTATCAATCACTGCATTTGTCACACTGCATTGTAATTATGTGATTGTGTCTTGATTGCCCTAAGTCAGATCTTTGAAAGCAGAGTTTTTCTTATTCTTTTTGGTATCCCCACTGCTTACCAGAGTTCCTGACATATGTTTCTCTAAGAATGAATTAATGAATGTCACGTCTAAAGCCCTAACCAAAATTATAGGTCAAAGACAGCTGTGTTATTTTATATGTATTTTCATAATGAATATGTATGCTTTCATAGGTTATTGAGCAAACCTACCCATCTGGCACCATAACGAAAATGGTAAAAATAATAATAGGTATCTATTGGGCATGTACCATGGCAAATAGCTTTATATCCATTAGTTTATTTAGTCCACAAGACAATGCTTTGAGGTAACTACTATTATTTCAAATCCACAAATACAGAAACTAATTTTATAGCCCAACTTATTATACCATATTACTCAAGGTAAGTATGTCCTATGTACCAGCTGTGGTTCTCAGCCCTGTGATGGTTGGCAGCTGTTCCCATATTTTCCTTGCATTCTCTCTCTTCTCAATGACTGCACTTCTGTGTCTATGTAGGTTGCCTCTTATTAGGCCTCACAAAACTCCAGAGCTGTGATGTAAAAAGTAAGGTTTGCTAGAAGGGAAAATAAGGTTAAGGAAGGTTTTTGTTTTGTTTTCTTTTTGATCATAGAAAGATTGTACCATGTTTTTATTTTGCAGAAAGAGCAAATGGAGAGAGGTCAAAGATAAAGAGAACAGACACTATTCTAGTCTAAACCTGAGGTAAGGATTGTGTGATGGTTAATGTTGTGTGTCAACTTGGCTAGGCTATGACTCTCAGTGATTTGGCAGTCGTTGGACTGATAGCTCTTCCCTCATGTAATATAATCATCATTTTGTAATCTGATGTGAGCAGTCAATCAGTTTAAAGGCAAATCCATTGAAAGTCAATCACTTGAAAACTATTAGTTTCCTTGTGGATGTAGTCTACATCCAATATAAATGGATGTTCTGGCAAAGCTTGTTCTTTTAATCATTCCAACATGTGGCTTGTTGTCTTCTGACCTCCATTTCTTAGAATGTGAGTCAAAAGCCTACTGTTTGATCTGCTGACTTTGGGTTCTTCAGTCCCTTCATCAGACTACATGAGTCTGTAGAAGCCTCCAGTCTGACATCCAACCCACTGATCACTGCCACAAATGCATGAACCATTTCCTTGAAATTTCTTTGTCTCTCTGTCTTTTTCTCTCTCTATCTCTGTCTTTAACTTTCTCTCTTTCTGTCTCTGGCTTTCTATATATACATAACAAAACCAATGAATCATACACACACACGTGTGTATATGCATATATGTATGATTAATTCGTTTTATATGTGTGTGTGTATATATATTATACATTAGTTTTGTTTCTTTAGAGAACACACTAAGATAGGTAGAAAGAAGATAGAAGATATGAGGGCTAGATAGCAGGGGGACAAACTGACCTTACATGATGTGAGGAAAAATACTTACCTCACTATAACATGAGCAAGACCATGTGTGGAAATTTTGGTGCTTGTGTAGGTTGCTAGAGGGAAGTTGAAGGAGTACCCACACCATGACTTCTTCTTTCTGTTAGTAGTAGAGGGTTGGGTCATATTCTCAGAAAAAGGAAATTATGGGAGAAGTTTGAAGAACGTTTAGAGAGGTTGAAATAGTTTTTGTGGAAGCAAGAAAGTAAGCTGATCAAAGCAACATAAAGCATGGCAAGGCAGAGTTGAGGAGTCCCTTGGTTGTGCAAACAGCTAAGCATTGGACTATTAACCTAAGGGTTGGCAGTTCAAACCATCTCACATGGCCTCAGAAGTAAGGCCTGGCAATCTGATTCCAAAAGGTCACAGATTTGAAAATCCTATGAAACTGTTCTCCTCTACACATGTGGAGTAACCATGGGTCAATGTTGACTTGACAACACAACTATAAGCAGAATTGAGTATCCCTTTAAGGTTGAGATTTAAGACTATTAAATGGTGCCAAACCTTTCTGCAGACTGATTTTTTCATCAGAGCTCAGCTAGTGAAACGGAGGCACACATAAAACAGCTATCTGGATGAATCTAGGTATTTTGTTAGATGTGATACCATTAAGAAAGGCTTAAGTGATTCAATACAGTAGAGTTGAAGTTCTGGCAACTCAATAATGCCACTTCAGGCCTTTCAAAAACAATCCACTACAATGCCCAGGCGTTATTTTAGAAAAATGTGAACATAAAATAGAACCGTATCAAAATTCTACCTGATTAAATAGATTTAAAGTTACTTCAGTATTTTTCTTTTAACTTTAGTTGACACCTGGGTGCTGTGATTTACCTGTAAGTTATGCAAAACCTATAATTACCTTACTCACCAGTGCATCTCCAATGCCCAGCATAGTACTTGTCTATAAAATAGATGTACAATAGTGAATCAATGTTACAATATCAGTTGCTATTACAATCGTAAATGTATTCCTGTAAACCCAGTTCTTATACAAAATGACTCAACATCATATAGTTAGTTAAGTGCCATGAAGTCGGTTCTGACTCATAACAACCTTGTACAGGGTTTTCCAAAGAGCAGCTGGTGGGTTTGAACTGTCACCCTTTCAGTTAGCAGTCCAGTGCTTATCCTACAGTGCTATACCAAGACTCCCCACCGTTTAGTCCATCCCTAAAACAGGGTCCTAGAAAATAACCATGTGAAAGTAGTCTTTTTTACATTGTTAAATGAAGAAAAATGGGTGCCATTAAAAGATTTTTTAAGATTAGGTGATAAAAATGAGTTATCCGTCTGTAACCTGCTGATTCTTTGGGTGTTGTCCCCATAAAGCATCAGTAATTTCACCATTCTTCTACTCAAGCTTTACCATACTTTTGATGCTTGTTCTTGCTTCAATTTTAGCAGAATTCATTTTACTCTGAGAGGGGTTCATTTCAAACTGATGCCGTATCCTTCTTATCAAACTAGATCCTGTTCAGGCGTATTATAATAAGTTAGTGCAAGTTTATTTTGGTGCAAAAATTATTGAAATCCATGAATAAATTTTCCCATAATATGCATTTCCTGTGAACTTTTTAGAGACCCCTGGTATATGGATCTACATTTTAAGGCAGTAATCTCATTTCTAGGAATTTACCCTGAATGCACATTACAGCATTTTCTGTAATTGCAAAATATTGGAAACAACCTAAATGTTCATGTAGGAGTGTATTTAATAAGCTACAGTACATCCACACAATGCTGTACAATGCAGCTACAATTAAGAATGATCTCTAGGAACATTTGTGGATATATTGTTGTTAAGTAATATAGAGTCAGTTCTGATTTATAGCAACTATATTACAACAGATGGAAACACTGCCTGGCCTGTGCATTTTCACAATTGCTTCCATGTTTGAGTTCATTTTTGCAGTCACTGTGTCAAGTTATCCCATTGGAGGACTTCCTTTTTTTTTGCTGATATCCTTCATGATGTCCTTCTGCAGGGACTGGTCCCCTCTGATAACATATCCAAAGAACATGAGACGAAGGCTTGCCATTCTTGTTCCCTAGGTTCATTCTGGCTGTAGTTCTTCCAAGACAGATTTGTTTATTCTTCTGGCAGTCCACAGTACATTCAATACTCTTTGCCAACACCGGACTCCAAATGTATCAATTTTTTTTTTGCATCAATTCTTTCTCTTTTTTTTATTAATTAAATGTTTTTATTTTGCATTGAGTGAAAGTTTACAGGGCACATCATCAGCTTCACATTCAACCATTCATTACATTGATTATTATCCCCTCCATATATCATCAGTTTACAGTGTTTCTCTCTATCCTCTTTAGCTTTTTTTTGGATGGGGGGCAGACATCAATTCTTTCTTGATCTTCCTTATTTATTGCCCAGATTTCACATTTTTACAAGTTAATTGAAGATACCATGGTTTGAGTCAGGCCCATCTTAGTCCAAAGATGTTGTATGCTTTCACCATATATATTAATCTGATCAAATAATCCAAGAAGCTAGTTTATATGAAGAACACAGCATCAGTATATATATCACAGTAACCCCAGATTTTCTCTCAATCTTTAGATTATATCTTCACTTTGATAATAAATTCTTTCATGTACAAACATTTTTAACTTGGATGACGTTCCAATGATCTATTTTGGCTTTTATTGTTTGTAAGTATCTTGTACTTTTCTTTTCTTACCGGCAACTTTCGAAGAGCACATGTTCTGGATGTTGATGTCGTTGAACAAGGAGTCCTGGAGGCACTGTAGGATAATGACTGGACTGCTAACCACAAGGTTGGTGGCAGAAACACACCAGCAACTCCACATGAGAAAAATGAGGCTGTCTGTTCCATTAAAGATATGCAGTTTCAGAAACTCTATGTGGGATCACTATGAATCAAAATTTACTTCATGGCAGTGGTTTTTTGTTTAGTGTTTTTTTGTTTTTGTTTTTGTTTTGTTTTTTGCTTTTTAATGTTTTATTATTAATTATGTGATCGTTTACGTGGGAGAACATTAGATTTACATTCATCCTATCATAAATCATTTCATTGCCATGGTTACAATCCCCTCCATGTATCATCAACCAATCAAAGGGTATACTCCACAAGCCTGCTCCCTGGTTATCAGCCCCTCTCCCTCTCTGAGTCTAAAGTCCCCAGCTGCTCCATCTCTTCACATCATTGTTTCTGCCTCCATCTTTGGTGTCACTGTTTCTTTGGGTAGGGTCCCATACTCTGCTCTTCTCCTTTGATGGTCCCAGGGACCTCCACTCCTGGGCTGCAAAGTCAATCACTCCACTCCTTTTGCAACAAAATGTCTACCTTTACATTTCTAACCCTCACAGTAAGTTTTGATAACAATTATTCACTATTGTACCACAAGAGACCTATCCCCAGCTCTTTTCATTAGCCCCACTCAGACAGAACGGATACTACTCAGTGGAGATTCTACTTTCCTATGTATCCTCTGAATCTAGGCTCCCTCTTGAAAGCTTGTAAGTCAGTCACTTCTTGACTTTGTAGCGCCCCCATTTTGGGTAGCCAATGTTCAAGTTGCCCATCCCTGTCTATCCCCTATGGAGGGGGTGGGAATGATCCTTGCTGTAAACATTTGTTCCCTCTTTTTGAGCTACTGCTTCCATAGGTATGCATCAAGTTCATCAAATTGTTTCAGATTACTCTTTTTTTCCCTCTTCTTTCTTCTTCTAGTTGAGCTCTGTTAACCCAGTTGTTGAAGCCAGGTCAAGTGGGTATTATCTGCAAGTGTGGGTGTTCTGATGCATATGCCCTCTCTTCTTATCAGCTGGACGCTTCACTCTCCACTCTAGTCTTCTGTGGTTATGTCACTGCTCTGGGCCCAAGAGTCCCCAGGTCTTGCCACACAGCTGGCCAACCAGGTCTCCACCCGGGTTCACAGGAGACATTTTAGGGCTTAGCTCGCAGCTTCACTGCTTTTTTCCCCTCACTTTGCCTTATTGGTGACCAATGTGGTCACTAATCAGAGCACATGTCTGCTCGTGTATTCCCACTGAGTCTTAGTCTTGGAAGGGAGTTTACCCTGAGGAGAACTGACCACTTGCTTTGATGTGTCCTGGGCAAACAACTTGCTTGTTCTTGTGGTAGTCAGTCGATCTGCCTGTATTGTTTTGTATTTTTCCTGTCAGCCTTTCTTTCAAGAAGTATCTTCTGTTCTTCTAGCCGCTCCAGGCAGGTCTGCTTGTCCTGTCAAGTGGAAATATCCCACCTCAGAAGATTCTGGATGCAGTTCAGGATTCCACCTATGATCATATGTAATGCAGAGGCTCTGCAGGAAGCCTCCTTCACTGGGCACATTGTAGCCCCATTTTAGGTATTCCAATCAGTTATAGGCAGAAGACAGACTTACAAGCTTTCTGTGGTGATATTTCTGGCTATTCCTTTCTCTCTTCTTGAAGTGTCTATTTTATAACGGTATGCCAGGGAAACCAAGATTCAAAAGACAGCCAAACATCTTAACATTATTTCCTTCCTTTTGCCCATTCCAACCATGTCTCAATCCCTGTATCTCAGAGCCCTGTTCTTCCAAGTTTTGCATACATCATTATTTATCTCTCTTCCACTTAGCCCATGCAAACCTGCCTAATTGTTTTCCCATCCACCTGTTCTTTCACTCCCCTCCCCCTTCATGTGTATTGCCCCCCCTCCCTAGCAACCAAACTATCCTGTGTCTATTCCCTACCCTGTGCTCTACCTTCCCCTCCCTCCCCTCACCCCACCTTCTACATTCCAGTAACCAGCAAAGAATCTCTGCCCCCCTCCTTTTAGTATGGGTTCTTTTACTTAGTCTTTTACAGTAGTGATCCTATGCAGTATTTCTCCTTTTTGTGACTGACTAATTTCACTCAACATAATGTCCCCAAGGTTCATCCATGTTATGTGATAGCTTACAGCTTCCTTGTTGTTCTTCAAGGTAGCATAATATTCCATTGTATGCATGTACCACAGTTTGTTTATCCATTCTTCAATTGATGGGCACTTAGGCTGTCTCCATCTTTTTGCTATTGTAAATAGTGCTGCTATGAACATTGGTTTGAATATATCTACTCATGTTATGTTTCATATTTCTTGTGGGTAAATACCAAATAGAGGGATTGGTAGATCATAAGGTATTTCTATTTCCAACATTTTGAGGAAGCGCCATATTGCTTTCCAGAGAGGTTGGAACATTTTGCAATCGCAACAGCAATGCAGGAGCATCCCAGTCTCTCCACATCCTTGCCAGCAAAAAAAGCCTCTACTTTTTTTGATCTTTGCTGTGATTGCTGGTATGAGATGATATCTCATTGTTGTTTTGATTTGCATCTCTCTAATGGCTAGTAATCATGAACATTTATTCATATGTTTGTTGGCTGCCTGGATCTCCTTCTTGGTGAAGTGTCTGTTCATGTCCTGTGCCCATTTTTTAATAGGGTTATTTGTCCATTTCTTATAGAGGTGTTGTAGTTTCCTATGTATTTTAGAAATAAGTCTCTTGTCTGATGTGTCATTGCAAAGGATTTTTTCCCATTCTGTGGGTTCCCTTTTTACTCTTCTGGTGAAGTCTTTTGATGCACATAAGCTTTTAATTTTTAGCATGTCACAATAATCTATTTTGTCTACTTCTGTTTGTATACATTTCAAAATGTTTGGTGTCTATGTATTCCCTGGCTTAGAGCCCTCACATTTGTCCTTATTTTTTCATTGATGGCCTTCATAATTCTGGAATTCACATTTAGGTTTTAATCCATGCTGAGTTGGTATGGCAGTGGTTTTTGTTTTGTTTTTTAAATCTATTATCTGATAATGGTTTAATATCTAGAATATAAAAAGAATTCCTACAACTCAACAACAACAATAAAAAAAGGCAAATGACCCAAACAAAAAATGGGCAAAGGAAATAAAAGATATACAAATGGCCAACAAACAATGAACAGATGCTCTATATCATTAGTCATTCTGGAAATGCAAATCAAAACCACAATGAGATATCACTTCACATCCACTACAATGACAATTATTTTTAAAATGAAAAAGGTGTTAGCAAGGATGTGGAGAAATAGGAACTCTCATCCACTGCGGGTGGGATTGTTAAATACTATAGTCACTGTGGAAAACAGCCTTGTGATTCCTCAAATACTTAAGCATAGAATACCATGGAATCCAGCAATTTCACTCCTAGGTATACCAAAAAGACTTGAAAGCAGAGATTCAAACAGATATTTGTACACCATTATTCATGACAGTACAATTTACAATAACCTAAAGGTAGAGTCCTGGTGTTGTGGGCTAATGCATCAGACTGCAAAGTCATTTGAACGGCAAGGTGGGTGGTTCAAACTCACTAGCATCTCCTAGGAAACCCTATGCAGGGTCACTATGGGTCAGAATCGACTTGATGGCACTTAACAACAACAACAAAGGTGGAAGCAACCCTAATGCCCATCAAAAGATGAATAGAAAAACAAAATGTGGTAAACAATGTGATAATATTGTTGTGGTGGTTGTTGTTACGTGTTGTGGAGTCGTTCTGTAAATCTTTAAAGGAGCAGAAAACCTCATCTTTCTCCCATGGAGCAGCTGGTGGACTCTAGCCACCAAATTTGTGGTTTGAAGTCCAGCGCTTATCCTCTAGCGCCACTGCGCTCCCAATGTAATATTACTCAGCTATAAAGACAAACGAAGTCTTGATATATGCTACAAAATAGATGAACATTGAAATCATCATACTAAGTGAAATAACTAACTCATAAAAGACAAATATTGTAAGATTCCACTTACATAAACCATCTTATTGTTGTTAAGTGTCTTCGAGTCAGTTCTGATGCATGTTGACCCTGTATAGGGTTTCTGAGGAACAGCTGATGAATTTGAGCCACCAATCTTGCAGATCAAACTGACTTTGCAGTCCAGTGCATTATCCCACAACACCACCACACTAAAACATCTAGAACAGGCTAATGTATTCATACCTAAGGTTATTAAGTCTGCATACCAGGGACATGTGGGAGGAAAATGGTGAAGAGGACTCAATGTTTAGGAGACACTGAGACAGTGAACTTCTGTTAAAAGTGATTGAAAAAGTTGGAAGCAGATAATGGTGACACTGCTCAACATGGTAAATGTAACTAATATCAATACTGGACTTCAGCACTGCGCTACAAACCACAACTTTGGCAGTTCGAACCCACCAGTTTCTCCTTGGAAATCCTATACAGTATTGCAATGAGTTGGAACCCACTTGATGACACTTAACAGCAGCAACAATATTGTACAAATGAAGAATGTTGAAATGATAAATGTTTTGTCACAAGCATATTTATCACAATTTAGAAAAAAAAAAGACAAGATACAGACTGGAAGATAATATTTTCAAATTAGACATCTGGTTTAAGTTTTAAAACTACAAAGATTTGTATACAAATGTTCATAGGATCTCTATTTATAATAACTGAAAACTAAAAACAACCCAAATGTCCATGAATAGGTGAATGGATAAATAAATTATGGTATATCCATAAAATGAAATATTACTCAGCAATAAGGAGAAACATAAATGAATCTCAAAATAATTATGCTAAGTGAAAGAAGCTAGACAAAATTATATATACTGTAGATGACATTTAAATAAAATTCTAGAAAATTTATAATGACAAAAAGCACTATAGAATTAGGAAGGAGTGGGAAGACCGGATTAGTATGAGAAATTAGAACACTCATGAGGATAACATGTTTTCTATTTTGATTACAATGATGGTTTCATGTATGCGTACATATGTTAAAACATATCAAATAGCACTTTAGATTTGTGTAGTTTATAGTAAGCCATATACTTCATCAATACTTTCTAAAAAATAATTTATCTAGCAGAGATGCATCAGCAAAAGTCAGGATATGGAAACTCTATAGGACAGCAAGCTGGTGTCTTCAACAAATTAATTGTAAGTGGGGGAAACACAGAAGCGGGAAACAAATTGTAAAGTGTGAAAAACAGGAAGAGGAAGTGAGAGATTAAGAGAGATTTAAGACATGACATATCAATGGCATATAATATATGCATTTTTTTTAGATCCTGATCCAAACAAGTTGAATTTAAAAAATCTTTGAAATAATTGAGGACATTTGAGAACTGATTAAATAATTGATGTTAAGAAATTATATTTAATTTTTTCTGTTTGAAATGGCAATGTTCTTAGGATTTTAGAAAAAGTCCTTACTATTTAGAGGGAAGATGCTATGTACCAGGAGTTGATAATGATTTCACAGTTGGTGATTGATACAGATTGTTTTAAAAATTCTAATTTTGTTAAAAATTTTCCCTAATAAAAGTTTTAAAAGTCTTTCCAAAGTATATTTGCCATTATGGTATATTTCAGTCTGTATAAACAGAATGTTGTAAAGTCAATCTAAATCAAAACTAGAAAGATGTTCTCCTACTAACTCTAACTCCAATATAAATGTTAAATAGTTTGAATTATTAAAAGGAATGATGTTGGAAAATCTGACTTACTCTTAGAAATAGTCTTGCAGCCCTTTCCATCGTACTAGAACTTTACAGGGAATATACATATAGAATTTTACAGAGATTGAGGCGGGAAGGCCCTTTTAAAAGTGTAGCATTTTATGAGTGTTTGGCATGTACCAGGTATTCTTTAAATTAGTTTATATCTGTTAATTCATGGTAATTATTACACAACTATGAGGTAAGTACTATTAATATTCTCATTATACAGATAAGGAAACAAAATCAGAGATATATTTACCTAGTTCACAACAAAGCAAGGATTTGTGACCATTATGATTTGGTTCTAGAGAACACATTCTTTAACTTCTATATTTACTTCTGAATGAGGGAAGCAAGAAGAGATATCAAAATACATGATACCCTAAGCCATTAAATCTTAGTATCAATGTTGCTGCTGTTGTTAAGTGCTGTTGAGTGAGCTCTGACTAATAGTAACCTTGTATAGGGTTTCCAAAGAGGAGTTGGTGGACTGGAACCACTGGCCTTGCAGTTCAAACCGACCTTGCAGTCTAGGGCATCAGGAGGCACTTAAGAAAAGCAATTGAGTTGAAAGAAGCCAGGAAACCTGTCTTGAAGATCACAGAATAAGTGTACTGTTTTCCCTTAGATTATAGGTTTATTTGGAAAGACATCTTGCAGTCTTTTTGTTGAGAGGTTTGGGATAAGATTTAAAATCTACAATGCTGGTGTCATTGCATTACTATCAGTCATGCAATTGGATGGTCTACCTAGCTAGAATTTAATTCCATCCAACACATCTACCACCTCTACTGAGCTGCTCTGAGGGAGGATAAAATTGAATTATGACTTGTTCTTGAAATAGAGAAACCTAAGGAAAATACATAAATACAAAATACACATGTAATAGTTAACCAGTGACTAAAACGAGCAAAATACATAATAAGCGCAATTGTAGTTCAGGGAAAGGAAAGATCATCATGATCCAAAGTAGGTGAGAAAGTCTTCACGGTAGAAATAATGCTGTCCTCTTTGGAACTCAGTAATTGTACTTGTCTTACCAAAGTGCCTTCTGACACTTAATGTGACTCTCTCTTGCAGTAACTTTTGTACTTACCTAGCAGAGATAGTAAATTCTTTACCATTGCAATAGCTACAACCTTTCCACTTACAGTCTCTAGCATTTGGATATCTAGCTCCTCAAAAGGGTTTGCTGAATATAACCATATATAGCTTGGGGCAAGAGCAAAATCTTGAACAATAGATTGGTTTTGGAGAGAAAGAGAGTAAGGGATAAGATAGGGGAATGAGAAAAAAAAGCAAACAAGATGGCAGATCGGGTGGACGTGTAGT
>NW_006408604.1:8911704-8918200 GCF_000296735.1 Chrysochloris asiatica
CCAAAGCCAACCCTACACTACAAAACATCCTAAAAGGAATTCTGTGGTCTGAGTACCAACAAGAACAGACAACAACCAGAGACTGACATACGTGGCAGTACCTCCCAAAACTAAATCTACAGATAAAAGAGTCAAGAACAGAACAAAACTATAAGAACAAACTCACAGAATCTGGGAGGTCAGTCTCTGATCAATACAATTACAATGTGAAAGAAGGTAAACAAGTATGAACAGAGATCCAGATGGTGAGAAGGTCAGGTAGATTACAGGATAAAATAGACTGCATTAATTGGAGGGAAAAATTAATGGAATATAAGGTAACCTCAAAGAAATTTTAACACTTCATAACACACCAATGAAATGAAAATCCAAGAATAACATGGAACCATTAAAACTATGAGGAAACTCACAAGAAAGAAGACAAAAACCATGAACTCAGCACAGGAAGACACGCAGAACAAAGACAGCAGAAGCACCACAAAAAAAACAAACAGAATGGCAGCAATTAATCCATACCTACTGATAAATACACTGAACGTAAACAGATTAAATATAGCAGTTAAGAGACAGAGGGTGGAGGAAAAGAGAAGAAAAGAAGATCCTTCAATATGCTGTCTGCAAGAGACACATCTTAGACACAGACAAAAACAAATTAAAAGTTAAAGGGTGGAAAAAAATATACCAACTAATTGCAATAAAAAACGAACAGGAGTGGCAGTACTAATCTCTGATAAAATAAACTTTAAGGCTAGTAAAAGGCAAATGGTAGATCAGGAGAGATAAAAGTGCATAGAAAAACATAAGTAGTCCTATTTTGAAAGTATCATCTATAAAGTTTGGAATTTCTCATATAGGCTGATGGCTTTTAACAAAACTCTAGAGGAAATTCAAGTTTTCTGATAAGGTTTTTAAATTCCAGTGCAGAGTATATCTGATTGAAAGAAGTGAGAGTGGAGCATTAAGCAAACATTAATATTCAGAAACCACTTCTTAGATGCATCTGATTGGTTAACTGAAACTGCCCCTCCCACATATACTATAGTATATAGTATTGCTTTTGGCAAAGGAGAGGCTTTGAGGGGGAAAAAATGCAACAACAATAATTACCAACATGTAAGGAAAAAGGTCAATGTCAATCCAGTAAAACAAACCATCCATTATAATATGTCCTCATAATCTTGTCCTTTGTTTAGCCTGCTTTTTATTTCTTTTACAAATCATATGCATTTGCATGTACAATATTGAATATGTAAATAAATTAAAATACAATAGACAATAGATTGAGATTAATTTTCCTCCTCTATCCAACCACTGTTTTAATTTCATCACCCTTGTGAAAATAGTCCCATAAGTTATTTATTTTTTGGACATTGTAGTGAGATTTTATCATATTGTTGAAAGAAAAATTAGTTTGTTGTGGTGAAATGCAGTTTGAGAACCAGGAGAATTCAAGTAGAAAGTTACAAGGTACTTAATTAAGCAGTGAGAATACAGAGAAATTAGAATGAGTTGAGCAGTTTCCAGTATGGGAATTATGATGATTGGATCTTCCAAACTAAACCTGTTGCCATCAATTCAATTCCAACTTATAGAAACCTAATAGGACAGAGTAGGACAGTTCCATAGAGTTTCCAAGGCTATAAATAATTACAGAAGCAGATTGCCTTATCTTTCTCCCTTAGAGAGGCTGGTGGGTTTGAACCATCTACCTTTCAGTTAGCAGCCAAGTGCATTTAACCTTTGTGTCACTCTATAATTGAAGGGAAGGTCTTACAAAGTGAGAGATCCGTAGATATACTTGTCTGATGGGAATTAGTGGAGTCTGATATGGTGAGTGAGTTAGAAACTATTTTAATTGTCTAGTTGTTCTGTTCAGAATGTCTTCATTGTTCAGAAGCTTAAAGCACTGAATCGTCTCTATTCTATCAATGTTTGAATCTGGCACAAATGGCCATTTTGATTTGTTTGTTCTCAGAAAGATTTTGCACCTGTCTAAACAGCCATTAATTTATAGTTTATAATTTTTATGGTGCCTAACAACAACAAACATATAATACAGCACTCCTTGAAGATTTTCAGGCATAGAAACCATGTTGAAATAAATAAGTATGCTTCTCTTCTTCACACCATAGCTCATGCTTTAATTTGTCATCAGAACAATGCCCCAGTGTACCTAAATCTTATAAACTCCTTAATAGCTGCTTCTTCAGCTTTTGTCTGTAGTATCTTTTTCTTTAGGAGCTCGAATCAAGTTAAGAAGGTGAGCAGGGGAGAGACACTATGCTTTTCATTCACTCCCTCTGTCCTCCTATTCACAGTCTCTGCTCTCCTCCATGTGTCCCAAAACAAACTACTTCTTCATTTGCCTTTCACAGTACAAATCAACTCAGGCAGATGGATACCTGTGGACTCATGTACTCATGAGGCACATCCAAACATGAAGGCCATTTAGGCTCAGCCAAGATCCCATACTACCTAAACATAATTATGAAGATCACTCCCAAGACCCAGAAGATGAACAATAAGAGGTCAAACATCTTTCTTGTTAATATATTGCTACCAAGTCATTTGTTTTTATTCCAAATAAAAAAAAAAAAAGTGATTCATTATTCAATAGGAGCAATCAGAATGCAGAAAATCATTGCCCAATTTATTTGGCAATGAAAATGGCCATTGTGGTTTTTTATGCAACTTTGCTTCTATTCTATTATGTAATTCATGATGACACGGTGCTTAGAGCAAGTTATCTGTTTAGGAAAGCCCTTGCAAGAATTTTAAATGATCATTAGTCATGGCAAGAAATCAATCTGAATGAATCTGTGAAGAATGTAGCTTGAGAAATGCACTTTGTATCATTGGACAAGAAGTGGCAGAAGGAAAAGACACTCCTGCTCATGGAAGCTCTGGCCTCAATCCATCGTGGGGATGGTGCCACATTTTGTTCCATTGTGCATGGGGTCACAAGTGGGGACTGACATGACAGTAGCTAATAGCAACGATGAAGCCCTGTGTAGCCAAGCTGTCCTGAAGGATGCAAAATTCACCCAAGAATTCAGAATCTACTGGATTCCTGTATTTGTTATTTTCTTGTTAGGTCCTGTTGAGTCAGTCCCGACTCTGCACAACAAATCGGAACACTGCACAGTACTACACCATCCTCACAATTTGAGCCCACTGCTGCTGCCGCTGTGTTAATCCACATCATTAGAGGTCTTCCTCTTTTTTGCTGACCCTTCACTTTATACCCTTCTCCAGGGACTGGTCCCTCCTGACAATGTATTCAAAGTATGAGAGACAAAGTCTGACCATCCTGGATTCTAAGGAGCATTCTGATGGCACTTCTTCTAAGATAGATTTACTTGTCCTTCCGGAAGTCCATGGTACTTTGAATATTCTTTTCCAACACCATAATTCAAATGTATCAATTCTTCTATGGTCTTCTTTATATTCATTTGGGTCTTAAATTTGCTAAAAATGCTCCTTTAAATTTTTACATGACAACTTTTCTATTCCTGGGGTCTTAATCTTGAGTTAGCACTGAGTTGAAGTATATCAAAGTACTTCTATCAGAAATGATTTATATATGTTATGTTTTCTGAGTCCTTGAAAATTTATTACCTTAACAGGTGAACTAAAATGAACTGAGTACAAAATGGTCAATACCTTTTCCGTCAAAAAGTATGCAAAAATGTTGTTCCATTGTCACCTGGTATTTCATATTACAAAAAAGCCAAGAGTCAAACAGATTTTAATACTTTGGGTTAACTTTTCTTCCACCTGAATGGTTATATATATATACATATACATATATATATGGAGCTCTGGTAGCGTAGTGGTTACGAATCGGGCTATAAACCTCAGGGTAAGCAATTCGAAACTACCAGCTGTTCCGTGGAAGAAAGATGAGGCTTTCTGCTCCCGTAAAGATTTACAGCCTCGGAAACCCTGTACAGGGTCACTATGAGTTGGAACTGACTCCATGGCATATTACAACAACAACAAATATATATATACACACACACACACATATATATAACCATTTATATATATAATGGTTTATATATGTATATATATATATATATATATAGGTTTTTTTAACAAATTGGAAATGACTGTTCTCTTAATAGGAGACCTGGTAGTGCAGTGATTTAAGTGCTCAGCTGCTAATGAATGGTCGCTGGTTTGAAACCAATTACTCCTCCAAAGGAGAAAAAGGTAACAGTCTACTTGCATAAAGATTTCATTTTGGGAACCATTTGAGACAGTTCTACTCTAGCCCCGTAGGGTTGCTATAAAACAGAACTGACTAGACTCATAATGGGGATTTTCTTGATAGCTGGTGTAGAATTACCCCTACGGTGGTGGTGGCTGTATGCCATGGAGTTTGTTCCTACTCATAACAACTCTGTATAGGGTTTCTGAGGCTGTCAGTCATTGTGGGAGCAGAAAGCCTCATCTTTCTCCCATGGAGCTGCTGGTAGATTTGAAATGCTGATCTTGTGGCTAGCGGCCCAACTCAGAAACCACTATGATACCAGGGCTCCTTTACCCCTAGGGAGAGATCCATTTTTATTGGGAGGAGGTTTTGATAAGCCAGTAAGATAAAGGTTTAGTTTCCAGGTTAAAAAGAGAAAATGTGCTACCTGCTGAGAAAGAAAAAGGAAGAGGAGCCCAGAGGTTGGGCAATGATGTTAGCATGGAAAGGGAGATCATGGAAATGACAAAAGCCAACTAGGAAATGCATGAACAAATACTCAGATAGTCATTAAAAGCTACCCTTGTTATCACTAGGCGCCATTGAGTCAGTTTTGACTCCTAGTAATCCAATATACAACAGAATGAAACACTAATTCTGCACCACCCTCACAATCATTGTTATATTTGAGTCCATTGCTGCAACCACTATATCAATTCATCATCCTCTTATCTGCTGCCCCTCTAATTTACCAAGCGTGATATCTTTCCCCATGGACAGGTCCCTCTTGATAACATACCCAAAGAATATGATGAAGTCCCATCATCATAGCTTCTAAGGACCATTCTGGTGCAATTCTTCCAAGGCAGATATTTTTCTTATTCTAGGAGTCCTGATGTGGCGCCATAAGACAAGCACTTGATGTTCATAGCAGCACTAATTTACAATATCAAAAAAATGGAGACAACCAAAATGTCCATCAATTGAAGAATGGATAAACAAACCGGTACATGCACACAATGGAATACTATGCTACCTTGAAGAACAATAAGGAAGCTGCAAGCCATCGCATAATACAGATGAACCTTGAGGACATTATGCTGAGTGAAATTAGTCACAAAAGGAGAAATATTGCATAAAAGCATTATTGTAAAGGACTAAGAGAAAGAACCCACCCAAAGGGGGGAGGATCTATATATATAATTGCTGATCACTGGGATGTATGGAATGAGAGGAGGTGATGGAGGGAGGGGAAGAAAGAGCACAGGGTAGGGAATAGATACAGGAGAGCCTGGATCCTGTGGGGGGAGGGCTGGCAATACACAAGAAGGGGGAGGGGAAAAAGAAGAACAAGGCGGACAGGAGAACAGTTGGGCAAGTTTGAATGGGCTAGGTTCCACAGAGGTAAATGACGATGTATGCACATCGTTGGAATAACAGGGTTTCAGGATACAGGTATAGAGGTATGGCTTGAAAGGGGAAAACAGGTAGATAATATTAGGATGCTTGGCTGTCTTTTGAATCTTTGTTTCCCTCGCCTACCATTGTGAAATAGACACTTGCGGGGGGCGGGGGGAAATAGCCAGAAACATCACAACAGAAAACATGTAAGCCCGTTTTCAGCCTATAACTGACTGGAATACCTAGAGGTGAGCTGGAAATTACACAAACCCAAAATGGGGCGGGGGGTGGGGGGTTATAAAGGCAAGAAGTGACTGACTTACAAGTTTTCAAGAGGGAGCCTAGTTCCGGACGGGGCAGGGGTAGGTAGCAGAACCTCCACTGAATGATTTCCAATCTGTTGGGACCAGGGTGATGAAAGGAAATGGGGATAAGACTCTTGTGGTACAACAGTGAATACCTGCCATCAGGACTGACTGTGAGGGTTGGAAATGTGGAGGGATACAGAGATTGAGACATGGTTGGAATGGGGAAAAGGGGGGAAATAGTGTTAAGATGCTTGACTGTCTTTTGAATCTTAGTTTCCCTGGCACACCACTATAAAATAGACACTGGAGGGGGAGAGAAAGGAATAGCCAGAAATATCACCATAGAAAGCTTGTAAGTCCAGCTTCTGCCTATAACTGATTAGAATACCCAATAAGGGGCTACAATGTGCCCAGTGAAGGAGACCTCCTTCAGAGCCTCTGCATTACACAAGACCATAGGTGGAATCCTGAACAGCATCCAGAATCTTCTGAGGGGAAATTTCCACTTGAAAGGACAAGCAGACCAGCCTGGAGTGGCCAGAAGAATATAAGATACTCCTTGAAAGAAAGACTGACAAGAAAAATACAAAAC
>NW_006408604.1:8918891-8920784 GCF_000296735.1 Chrysochloris asiatica
GGAACCTAGATCCAGAGGGCGTGGAGGAAGGTAGAATCTCCACTGAGTACTATCCAACCTGTCTAGGCGGGGTCGAGGAAAGGAGATGCGGATAGGTCTCTTGCGATACAATGATGAATAATTGTTATCAGGATGGATTGTAAGGGCTGGAAATGTAAAGGTAGACATTTTGTAGCAAAGGGAGAGGAGGGATTAACCATGCAGTCTAGGAGCAGAGGTCCCTGGGACCATCAATGGAGAAGAGTGGAGAGCAGGACCCTACCAAGAGAGGCAGTGATGTCAGAGATGGAGGCAGAGACGATAACGTGGAGAAATGGAGAAGCTGGGGACTTTGGACCCGGAGAGAGCAAGAGGGGCTGTGTGCTGACCACTGGGGGGTCAGGCTTGTGGAGTATACCCTGTGGTTGGGGGATGATGCATGGAGGCGTTTGTAACCATGGCAAGGAAGCGATATACGATGGGATCAATGTGAAGCTAATATTCTCCCATATAAACTATCACATAACTCACAATAAAGCATTAAAAATAATAATAATAAACACTTAACCTCACGGTTAGTTTGAACCACAAGATCAGTGGTTCAAACTCATCAGCTGCTCCTCAGAAACCCGATACAGGGTCACTATGACTCTTAACTGGCTTGATAGTGCTTAACAACAACAGCAGTCCATGGAACTTTAAATATTGTCAACACCATAATTCAAAGGCATCAATTCTCCAGTTTTCTTTATTTACCATCCAGCTTTCACATGTATATGTGGCAACTGAAAATATCAGGGCTTAGGTCAGGGAGTCCTGGTGTGGCACTGTAGGATAAACACGCAGCTGTACAATCAGTTTGAACCTCAAGTTTTGTGGTTCAAACTCATCAGCCGCTCCTTGGAAACTCTACAAAGGGTCGCTGTGGGTCTGGACCAACTCGACAGCATTTAACAACAACAACAAGAGGTCAGGCACACCTTAGTCTTCTAATCTCTGTTTTGTTTTTTTAACACTTTAAAGAGGTCTTTGGCTATAGACCTGTCTAATGCTGTACATTATTTAAGGAGCTCTGGTAGCATAGTGTTACGAGTTAGGCTCCCAACCTCAATGTCAGTAGTTCAAAACTTCCAGCAGTTCTGTGGGAGAAAGAAGATGAGGCGTTCTGCTCCTGTTAAGATTTATAGCCTCGGAAACTCTGTGCAGGGTCGCTATGAGTCAGAACCAACTCTATAGTACTTACCAACATACATTATTTGATTTCTTGACTACTGCTTCTACGGGTGTTGATTGTGAATCCAAGAAAATGAAATCATTGGCAACTTCATTTTTTCCCCCCATTTATCACTACTTGCTTGTTGGTGAAGTGAGGATCTTTGCTTTCTTTATATGCAATTCCTACTGAAAGCTGCAGTCTTTAATCAGCATCAGTAAGTGCTTCACGTCCTCTTCAGCCAGGTGTTTCATCTGTAAATCACAGGGGGGTATTAATGAGTCTTCCTCCTATCCAGACGCTATGTTCTTCTTAACATAACCCAGCTTCTTGGATTATTTGCTCAGCATAAAGATTGAATAAGTATGGTGAAAGGATACAATTCTGATGCACACCTTTCCTGATTTTAAACCATTCAGTTTTCCTTGTTCTGTTCAAACAACTGCCTCATGCGCTGGTTCCCCATGAGCATTATTAAGTGTTCTGAAATTCCTGCTTTTTCCAATACTATCCATATTTTTTTATGATTCAAACAATCCATAAAACACCAGTAAAGTCTGTCAATTTGTCATACTGTGCTGACTTGTGTGTTGCTGTGATGCTGGAAGCTATGCCTCTGGTGTTTTAAATACCAACAGCATCAATCATGGTGGACAGGTTTCAGGTGAGCTTCCAGACTAAGAAAGGCTAGAAAGAAGGAG
>NW_006408604.1:8921974-8940112 GCF_000296735.1 Chrysochloris asiatica
AAATGGAACACATAAAATTGGTATCCTAAGCTTTGTTGTTGTTGTTGTTAGGGTCCTTTGAATCAGTTCCAACTCATAGCAACCCTATTCAAACAGACCGAAACACTGCCCCATCCTGCGCCAATCTGAGGAATTCCTCCTAGGCATTAGTGAACTTAAATGGACTGGTATTGGCCATTTTGAATAAGACAATCATCAGTTTATTATGCTGGGAATGTCAAATTGAAGAAAAATGGCATCACTCATGAAAAAAAAAAAAAAACATTTCAAGATCTATCTTGTCTGTGACAGGCTATTTATATACCTACAAGGAAGACAAGATAATACCTCTACTATTCAAATTTATGCACCAACCACTAAAGCTAGTGATGAAATTGAAGAATTCTACCAACTTCTTCAGTCTGAAATTGATCAAACATGCAATTAAGATTCTTTGATAATTACTGGTAAGTGGAATGCAGAGGCAGGAAACAAAGAAGAAGGATCAGTAGTAGGAAAATATGGCCTTAGTGATAGAAATGATGCCAGAGATAGCATGATACAATTTTGCAAGACCAATGACTTATTCATTGCAAATATCTTTATTTAACAACATAAATGATGACTATACACATGGACCTCACCAGAGGAATACACAGAAATCAAATCTACTATATCTGTCAGAAGAGACGGTGAAAAAGTTCCATGTTATCAGTCAAAACAAGGCCAAGGCAGACTGTGAAACAGACCAATAATTGCTCATATGCAAGCTGAGGCTGAAGAAAATTAAAACAAGTCCACGAGAGCTAAAATATTACCTTGAGCATATCCCTCCTGAATTTAGAGATCATTTCAAGAACGGACTGGATACATTAAGCACTAATGACCAAAGACCAGAAGAGTTGTGGGATGACATCAAGAATATAATACAGGAAGAAAGCAAAAGGTCATCAAACAGAGACGATAGACGGAAAAGATGAAAATGATGTCAGAAGTGATTCTAAAACTTGTTCTCCAGCATAGAGATGCTAAAGTAAAAGGAAGACATGAGGAGGTAAAACACCTGAACAGAAAATTTCAAAGGACAACTCAAAGAAGATAGAGTCAAGTATTGTAATAAAATGTGCAAAGACCTGAAGTTGACAAAGCAAAAGAGAAGAACATGCTCAACATTTCTAAAGCTGAAAGAACTGGAGAAAAAAAAATTCAGGTTTTATCTTGCAATATTAAAGGATTCTATGGGCAAAATATTGAATGATTAAGAAAGCATCAAGAGAAGATGGAAGGTATATACTGAATCAGTGTACCAAAAAAAAGATTGATGTTCAACCATTTCAAGAGGTAACATTTAATTAAGAATCGATGGTACTGCTGGAAGAAGTAAGTCCATGCTTCACTGATGCATTGTTGAGAAACAAGGATCCAGGTACTAGTAGAACAAATTGAAATATTTCAACAATCTGATGAAGCACTAGAGGTGTTCACTCATCTATGCCAAGAAATTTGAAAGACAATCTATTAAAAGATCACTATTTGTGCCCATTCCAAAGAGAAGTGAACCAACAGAATGCAGAAATCATTGAATAATATCATTAATATTACCTGCAAGTAAAATTTTGCTGAGGATAATTTAAAAATGGCTGCAACAGTGAATCAACAGGGCACTGCCAGAAATCCAAGTCAGATTCAGAAGAGGATATGGAATCAGAAATTGTTGATGTTAGATGGATCTTAGCTGAAAGCAGACTACCAGAAAGATGTTTATTTATGCTTTACTGACGATGCATAAGTTTTGTTAGGGTCATAACAAGTTATTGATAACATTGTGAAGACTGGGTATTCCAGAACATTTAATTGTGCTCATGAGGAACCTATACAGAAACCAAGAGGCAATCATTAAACAGAACAAAAGATACTGAATGATTTAAAACCAGGAAAGGTGTGCACCAGGGTTGTATTCTTTCACCCTACTTATTCAATGTGTATGCTGAGCAAATAATCCAAAGAGCTGAATTCTATAAAGAAGAACATGGCATCAGGATTGGAGAAAAACACATTAATAAGCTACAATAGGCAGATGATACAACCTTGCTTGCTGAAAGGGAAGAGGAATTAAAATACTTACTGATGAAGATCAAAGATCATAACCTTCTGTGTAGATTGCACCTCAATGTAAAGAAAACAAAAATGGTCACCATTAGACCAATAAATAGTGAGGTAAACACTAAGGTGGTTTACTATTATTATTTTTTAAATAGCAAAGTTACTAACTTTTTACCCTAATGGTAGACATTCTTTTATCCATCCTCATCTCTAAAGGGGTTGAAAAGGTAATTTCTGGATATCTTTAGTAACAAGAGCATTTTTAAGGATTTTGGGGTTTTTTGTTGTTTTTGTCTGACCCTGCTTTTGTGTGAAGAAAAATGAACTGTAAAGACTTCATTTTGTTTGGATCCACAATGAACACTCATGGAAACAGTAGTCAAGAAATCAAACACAATATTGCATTAGGCCAATCAACTGAACAAGATGCCAATAAAGTGTTTAAGAACAAATATATCAGTTTCAGGTTTCAGGTGGGCCTGACCCCCAAAAAACGTGGTATTTTCAATAGCCTCTTTTGTACTTAAAATTTGGACAATGAATGAGGAAGACCTTAGAAGAAATGATGCATTTGAGGTATGGTGTTGATGAATATTAAAAGTACCATCAACTGCCAGAGAACAAACAAATCTGTTTTGGAAGAAGTACAGCCAGAAAATGCTCATTAGAAGACAAGACTTGGTCTCTCATACTTTGGAAATGTTATCACGAGTGACCAGTCTCTGGAGAAAGGCGCCATGCTTGGTAAAGTAGAGGGTCACAAGAAAGCAGAACATCCCCAAAGAGATAGATGGGCACAGTGGTAGCAACAGTGGGCTCAAGTGTAACAATAATTGTGGAGATGGCAAAGGTCTGGGTAGTGTTTCTTTCTGTTGTGCATTAGGTCACTATGAGTCAGAACTTACTCAATGGCAACCGGCAACACTAACAACAAACATCTTCCTCTTCCTGATATTCTCTGCTTTCAGCCAAGATTTATCTGATATCAATGATGGTGTCAAACTAATCATGTGAAGTCTTTTTGTTTTAGCTTTTCTAATTCTGTCCTTTCACCTCACGTGTTTTATTCTTAACTCTATTACATTTAATTACTTGTTTTCTGTTGGAAAATAAAAGCCATGTTCTCTTACAGCCTATAGCGAATGCTAAAGCATTTTTGAACATTTTTTTGTTTCTTAAAATTGATCCATTTTAGAGAGCTGAGATTTACGGATGCTGTCTACTTCTTTCTCTGATTTTCTTTTTTTTTTTTTTTCCGTAGACTTCATGTGGAGATAAGTGGTTGTTTCATATACTCCATTTAAGATAAGTGGTTGTTTCTGATCACTTATCTCTAAATTGAAAAAGCTAGCAGACAATGTTTCTCAACAGAGAGAGTATTCAAATTTCTGTTGACACTACGCTCGTCTCTATTTATGAAACATTGATGTTTACAGTTTCTAACTCAGTTCCTAGTTGATCTAGTATACTTAACTAAATTGAAATGGGATATTTTCTTAGTGACACTTTTGAAGGTTTTGACCCTGGATTATGAGTTAAAGTTAACTAAATGTTCATTTCTATCTTCTTTCCAAGTATTAAATCTGTGCAAAAATGTGTCCTTTTATTGTCTTAGTTTTTACAATATATGTAGTAGCCATAGTAGCCAGATTCGTCCAATATTTTTAGACTCTTTTCACATATTCGTTATCATACCAGTACCATTCAGCCTTGAAATCCTGGTGTAGTGCTGTAGGATAAAGCACTGGACCAAAAGTTTGGTTAAACCACAAGGTTGGCAGTTCAAAGGCACTAGGTTTCTTTGGAAACCCTATACAGGGTCGATATGAGTTGGAACCAACTTTTTATGGCACTTAACAACACCAACACCAACAACCATTCAGCCTTAAATCCTTCCCTTTACCTTGAAAGGAGAGCTGTGGGTAGTTGACACAGAAATATTTTGCATGTCAAAGTTAAACCCCACTATAAAAGGATTGTGATTTGCTAGGTTTTTACTGGTCATTTGTATTCCTCTGTGGAATGAAAAGAAGATATTAAGAAAACAGAGAATGTCAGTGGCAACTACCCAAGGATGTAGCCACCTAATTTAGGAACAAGTTGGAGGAAGAGACTTCGAGAAATTGTGAGAGGGGAAAAAACACACAAAAGCAGGGTCAGACAAAAACCAAAATCCTTAAAAATGCTCTTGTTACTAAAGATATCCAGAAATTACCTTTTCAACTCCTTTAGAGATGAGGATGGATAAAAGAATGCCTACCATTAGGGTAAAAAGTTAGTAACTTTGCTATTTAAAAAATAATAATAGTAAACCACCTTAGTGTTTACCTCATAGAGAAACATCCTTGTTAACCTGTACCTCTTCATGAATTCACATTTTACCCTCAACTCCGTGGTCCTAAAGCCAAGCTATGCAACTATCTCCCTTGTGTATAGAAATTTACACAAAGTGCAGAAATGGTGTGGAGGCTATGTGTGACTTCCTCTGGTTTCACAAGGGGGAATGAAAATCATTAAAAATCAGCCAAGGCTGATTCCTATGATGCAGAAGTCAAATATGTCTCCATCCTTCAACTTTCTTTACCCTATTCTGATACCAACATTCCCTCCCACAATATCCTTACTTCTCTGCTGGGTTCAGTAATCCATTGCAATGGCCACACAGAACTCAGAGGCAACACTCTTGATTATAGGTTTATTAAGGAAATACATGGTAAAACAGAGAATCAGAAACAACTCAGGATACAGCAGTTCTCCAGTCTGGAATGCCTCTTCTCTGCCATACTGTTTACCTCACTTTTGTCTTCAGCATCTCAGTCATGTGGCCCCTGACTTCAGCCTTGCTTAGGCAAGTGTTACGAAATGCTTTAGCAAGTTTTTTTTAAAGATCATGGAAAAATTCCTTTATCTTTTAGTTCCATTGTTCCATGAACTTTGAAAAGATTTCTCATATAAATATGGCAATGGATCTAGTTGTAGTCAATTGATTGTGAGCAGAAGTGATTAGCAAGCAGCAATGTCAGACTTTCAGTAAGAAGGTCGACTATACAGACACATTACATGGACCCTGAATAACAAAGGCATGAGAGACAAAATAAAACAGACATAGATGGAACTTATGGCACCATAAACTTCAAAGGAGTCCTGGTATGGCGCTGTGGGTTAATGAGCCAGACTGCAAAGCCGTTTGAACTGCAAGGTTGGCAGTTCAAATTCAACAGCTGCTCCTTGGAAACCCTATACAGGGTCGCAATGGGTCAGAACCGACTGACGGCATTCAACAACAACAACAAAACTTCAAAGGAGCTCTGGTAGTGTAGTGGTTACGAATCGGGCTGCTAACCTCAAGGTGGGCAGTTCGAAACTACCAGCCGTTCCGCAGGAGAAAGATGAGGCGTTCTGCTCCCATAAAGATTTACAGCCTCGGAAACCCTGTGCAGGGTCACTATGAGTGAGAACTGACCCACGGTACTTAACAACAACAACAAACTTCAAAATAAAGGCTACAAAGGTGAATGGAGTGCTTGCTGGGAAGATGGCTGAGCAGAGATGGCGAGAGATAGGGACTAACTAGTGAACTGCTGGCCAGACCAGGCTTGACCATCTTGTGGGTAGCTTTGGCATCAGAGGCAGGCCTGGCGAAGCAGATTCTTGCAGATGATGGAAAAGGTGCTATTTCTTCTTTTTCTCCATGCTCCCCTGGTGACCAGAAGTATGGCCAGCTCCCTTTGTACATCCACCCCCAGTGAAGACCCTGCTCTTCAGGAGTTTGGATAAGTGAGGATTGGCTGTGCCATTCTAGGGTTCTGCTTTGGTACCTGGATTCAGGTGGGCTCAGCTCCAGGCCTACAAAAGCCTCAGTCACCTGACCAGAAATCACCTGACCTGTCAAGCTGCCCCAGCTTCCAAGTAGTTCTGACAGACACTAAAACCAGCCCCATCAAGAGCCCCTCACAAATTACTTCTGGATTTGATGATGTTGTTCTTGTTAGGTGACATCAAGTTGGTATGACTGATAGCAAACCTATGCACAATAGAACAAAACACTGTCTGGTCCTGTGCCAACCTCACAATTCTTGCTATGCTTGAGTCCATTGCTGCTGCCACTGTGCCAACCCAACTCGTTGGGGGGGTCTTCCTCTTTTTCTCTGACCCTCCACTTTATCAAACATGATATCCTTCTCCAGGGACTGAACCCACCTGATAGTATGCCCAAAGTATAAGAGATGAAGTCTGGCCATCCTAGCTTCTAAGGAGCATTCTGGATGTACTTCTTGAAACACAGATCTGTTTGTTCTCTTGGCAGTCCATGGTACTTTCAGTATTCTCCTTCATACACTGTAAGTCAAGTGTGTTGATTCTTCTATAGTCTTCCTATTCACTGTCCAACTTTCATTTACATATAAGGTTATTGAAAATACCAAAGCTTGGGTTAGGCTCACTGTCCTCAAACTGACATCTTTGCTCGTGAACACCTTAAAGAGGTCTTCAAGCAGGTTTGCCTAATGCAAGATGTCATTTGATTTCCTGACTGCTACTTCCATAAGTGTTGATGGTTGATCCAAGCAAAATTAAGTCTGAAAATTTCAATCTGTTCTCCATTTATATGGGGGTTATTTATTGGTCCAGTGGTGAGGGATTTTGTTTTCTTTACATTGAGGTGCAACCCATACTGAAGGTTGTGGTTTTTGGTCTTCATCAGTAAGCACTTTAAGAACCTTTCAGCAAGCAAGGTTGTATCATCTGCATATCACAGATATATTATACATATAATGAGTCTTCTTCCAATCCAGATGCCACATTTTTCTTCATATAATCCAGTTTCTCAGATTATTTGCTCAGTATACAGATTGAATAAATATGAAGAAAGAATACAGCCCTGGCATGCACCTTTCCTAATTTTAAAGCATTCAGTGTTTCCTTGTTCTATTTAAACAACTGCCTCTTGGTCTAGGTACAAGTTCCTCATGAGCACAATTAAGTGTTCCGTAATACTCGTTATCTGTAATGTTGTCCATAGCTCGTCATGATCCAAACAGTTGAAAACTTTTATGTAGTCAATAAAGGACAGGTAAACATCTTTCTGGTATTCTCTGCTTTTAGTTAAGATCCATGTGATACCAGCACATCCTCTTTTGAATCCGGCTTGAACCTCTGGAAGTTCTGTGTCAATGTATGGTTGCAGCCATTTGGGGGTTATCTTTAGTAAAATTTTACTTGCATGGGAGATTAATGATAGTATCTGATGATTTCCACATTCCATTGGGTCACCCTCTTTGGAATGGATTACTTTCAGTCAGTTGGCCAGGAAGTTGTCTTCCAAATTTTTTGGCATAGTTGAGTATCTCCAGTGCTGCATCAGTTTGCTGAAAGATTTCAATTTGCATTACATCAGTTCTCGGTGCCTTGTTCTTCGCCAATGCCTTCAATGCACCTTGGACTTCTTCCTTCAGTTTCCATAGCTCTTGATCATATGCTACTTCTTGAAATGGTTAAACATTGACCACTTGTTTTTGGTACAGTGACTCTGTGTATTTTTTCTATCTTCGTTTGACGCTTTCTGCATCTTTCAATATTTTGCCTGTGTTGTTGTTAGGTGCCATCAAGTTGGTACCAACTCATTGTGACCTTATGTACAGCAGAACAAAACACTGCCTGATCCTGGAACAACCTCACTACTGTTGCCACGCTTGAGTCCATTGATGCTACCACTTGGCCAATCCATCTCATTGGGGGGGGGGGGTGGTCTTCCACTTTTTCTCTGAACCTCCACCTTACCAAACATGATATCCTTCTCCAGCGACTGGTCCCTCCTGACAATATGTCCAAAGTATGAAAGACAAAGTTTGGCCATCTTGGCCTCCAAGGAGCACTCTGACTGCACTTCTTCCAACACAGATCTATTGGTTCTTTGGGCAGCCCGTGGCACTCTCAATATTCTCCTCCAACACCATAACTCAAATGCATCAATTATTTTATGGTCTTCCTTACTCACTGTCCAGCTTTCGCATGCATATGAGGTTATTGAAAATACCATTTCTTGGGTCAGGCACACCTTAGTCCTCAAGCTGACATCTTTGCTCTTCAATACTTTAAAAAGGACTTGTGCAGCAGATTTGCCTAATGCAATACATCCTTTGATTTCTTGACTGCTGCTTCCATGAGTGTTGATAGTTGATCCAAGAAGAATGAAGTTTTTGACAACTTCAATCTTTTCTCCCTTGATAAGAATGTTGTTTATGGGTCCAGTGGTGAGGGTGTTTTATTTTCTTTACATTGAGATGTAATCTATACCGAAGGCTGTGCTCTTTGATCTTCATCAGTAAATGTTTTAAGTCCTCTTCATTTTCACTAAGCAAAGTTGTATCATCTGCATATCGCAGGTTGTTAATGAGTCTTCCTCTAATCGTGATGCCACGGTTTTCTTCACAGAACCCAGCTTCTTGGATTATTTGCTCAGCATATCGGTTGACTAAGTATGGTGAAAGAATACAACCTTATTGCACAAATTTCTTAATTTTAAACCATTCAGTGTTCCCATGTTCTGTTCAAACAACTGCCTCTTGATCCAGATACTGATACCTCATGAGCACAATTAAGTGTTCCAGAATACTCATACTTCACAATGTTGTCCATAGCTGGTCATGATCCACACAATCGAAAGCCTTTGCATAGTCAATAAAACACTGTCTTTAGTGGTTGGTGCGTAAATTCGAATAATAGTGGTATTAACTGGTCTTCCCTGTAGGCACATGGATATTATCCTATCACAGACAGCATTGTACCTCATGACTGATCTGGATATGTTCTTTTTGACAATGAATGCAACACCTTTCATCTTCAATTTGTCATTTCTGGCATAGTAAACCATGTGGTCATCTGATTCCAAATGGTCAATACCTGTCCAATTTCAGCTCACCAATACCTAAGATATCGATATTTATGCATTCCATTTAATTTTTGACAACTTCCAAATTCATGCTTCGTACATTCCATGTTCCAATTTTCAATGGATGCTTACAGATATTTGTCTTCATTTTGAGCTGTGCCCCATCAGCAAATAAAGGTCCCGTGGGATTTTCTCCCATGGGCTTTACTCCATTTGCATCATCACGGTCAACTCTACTTTCAGGGGGCAGCTCTTCCCCAGTCACATTTTGAGTGCCTTCCAACCTGAGGGGCTCATTTTCCAGCACTATATCTGACAGTGTTTTTTCTGCTATTCATAAGGTTTTCAGTGACTAAATATTCAGAAGTAGTTCGTCACTCCTTCTTCCTAGTCTGTCTTCATCTGGAAGCTCACCTGAAACCTGTCCACCATGGGTGACCCTGCTGGTATTTAAAAAACCATGGCATAGCTTTCAGAATCACAGCAACTCACAAACCATCACAGTATAACAAATTGACAGATGACTGGTGAATTTTGCCTATAAAATCCTTTAATATTGGAAGTCGAGCTTGAATTTCTTCTTCAGTTCCCTCCACTAGAGAAATGCTGGGCGTGTTCTTCCCTATTGGTTTTCTAACTCCAGGTCTTTGCATGTTTCACTTTAATATTTGACTTTGTTTTCTCAAGCTGCCTTTTAAAATTTTCTATTCAGCTCTTTTACCTCCTCATTTCTGTCACTTACGACACTGGAGAGCAAGTTTCAGAATCTCTTCTGACATTCATTTTGGCCTTTCTTTCCTGTCTTTTTAATGATCTTTTGCTTTCTTCCTGTATGATGGTCTTGATGTCATCCCACAACTCTTCTGCTCTTTATTCTTTAGTGTCTAATGCATAAAATCTGTTAATGAGATGAAGTCTAAATTCAGGGTGGGATATATTCAAGGTCATAGTTTGACTCCTGTGGACTTATTTTAATTTTCTTCAGCTTCAACCTGAACTTGTATATGAGCAATTGATGGTCTGTTCCACAGTCTGCCCTGATCTTGTTTTGGCTGATGATATGGAACTTCTGTACCATCTCTTTTAACAGAGATAGTTAATTTGATTTCTAGTTATTCCATCTGGTGAGGCCCATGTGTATAGTCATCTTTTATGTTGTTTAAAAAAGGCATTTGCAATGAAGAAGGCATTGGTTTTGCAAAATTCTATCATGTGATCCCCAGCATCTTTTCTATCACCAAGGCCATGTTTTCCAACTACTGATCCTTCCCCTTTGTTTCCAACCATTGCATTCTAATCACCAGTAATTATCAATACATCTTGATTGTATGTTTGATCAGTTTCAGAACAGCTGATGAGTTTAGAACCACCGACCTTGCCATGCAAACCAACCTTGAGGTCCAGCGCATTACCCTGTAGCCTATTTGACTGTTTTACTCTGGAGTCCTGGTGTGACGCTGTGGGATAAGCACGGGACTGTTAACCTCAAGGTAGGTGGTTCAGACCCACCAGTCACTCCTTAGAGACCCTAAACAGGGTTCTTATGAGTCAGAATCAACTGGATAGCACTTAACAGCAACAACATAATAGCATTACTCTAACTAAAGCACAGAATGTCTAGTTATCTTGTGTTGCTATTAAAGAAATACTACGTTTTGCCATTTTTACATCTGGATGACTTTAAAAACAGAAATGTATTTTCTCATAGTTTAGGAGGCAAGAAGTCCAAATTTAGTGTGCCGGTTCTAAAGGAAGGCTTTCTCGTTTTGTCAACTCTGGAGAAAAGTTCTTGCGTCCTTTCAGCCTCTGTAGGTACAACATTCCTTGGAAGAGCTCCATGTGTCTTGGCATCAATCTTCCTTTGGATCTAGGAGCTTCAAAGTACAGGGATTTCTAGGTCCAAAGGATGCATGAACTCCACTCCTGGTTCTTTCTTGGTGATAGTAAATGTCTCTGATCTCTGCTTGCCAGTTTAATCTCTTCTATATCTCAAGATAGTGACTCAAAATACAACCTAATCTTATAGATTGCATCTGACCTCATAAACACCATAGAAGTGAGGATTTATAATACATAATATAATTATATCAGATCCGAACTAATCACATCAGATCCCATCAAGGGGCTTTACTGGTTGCATTATATAAGATCTCATCATGAATGATTACTTCCTGTTAACTGCCAAACCTAGTGGGTGAAGGTCAGGAAATGCACAGGACAGTTCCCACCATCCCAACAAAGAATGATATGGTTCAAAGTGTCAATAGTGCTGAAATTGAGAAACCCTGATCTAATTAATGTGTTTATATGGACAGGTAACATAGTGGTTACGAATCGGGCTGCAAACCTTAAGGTCAGTAGTTTGAAACTACCAGCTGTTCCGCAGGAGAAAGATGAGGCTTTCTGCTCCCGTAAAGATTTACAGCCTCGGAAACCGTATGCAGGGTCGCTATGAGTCGGAACCAACTCCACAGCACATAACAACAATGTAAAATTTGTTTCCAGCTGCTAGAATGCAAGCTCTGTGAGAGAAAGCAGCACTTTATATAGCTCTGTGATTGAAACACAGGAGTCAATAAATGTTTGATGACTAAATAATAGATGAATGGATGCCTTGTGGTTTACCTCAGGCATTTTTACGTATATTATTAGGACACTTGTCATCATAAGGTAGTATAGTATATCATGATTAAAATATTTGAAGTGGCAATGTCCTTCAGTGTCCCAAGATGACACATTTATTAAAGTGTTCATAATTTTCCTTTGTTTTTATGTTGTAGCTTGATGGGAAATGTGCAATTTTTACAATGTCCTCATTTTCTTCATTAATATTATCATCCAAAACAATGATAAATGCTGTCACCAAACTAAAAACAAAATTGAATTGTATTTCACAATTTACACCGCAATTTCATTTCTTTTTAGTAGCTGTGTATGTTTTCTAACAGTTACAAACCTACTTTCCTCTCTAAGAAGGGTGCCTCTTGTCCTCCCTTCCCATTTTCCCTCAAACCTGATTAAAGTTTGGAAGAAAGAGGGCTCTCTTTTTTTTTTTTTCTTAAATGTTTTATTGTAAATTATGTGATACTTTACATGGGAGAACATTAATTTTACATTCATTCTGTCGTATATCCCCGTATCCCCCAGGTCTTCAGCACACAGTCGCTCTCCCTCTCTGGATCTAAAGTCTCCAGCTGCTCCATCGCTCCACGTCATCATCTCTGGCTCCATTTCAGGTATCACTGCTTCTCTGGGTAGGGTCCCGCTCTCAGCTCTTCTCCCTTGATGGTTCTAGGGACCTTCGCTCCTAGACTGAAAAGTTAATCACTCCCCTCCTTGCTACGCAACATCTACCTTTACATTTCCAACCCTCACAATCAGTCCTGATAACAATTATTCACTATTGTATCACAAGAGACCCATCTGCATTTCATTGCATCAGCCCCGCCTAGACATATTGAATACTACTCACTGGAGATTCTACCTTCCTCCAGGCCCTCTGGATCTAGTTTCCCTCTTGAAAGCTTGTAAGCCAGTCACTTCTTGCCTTTGTAGCCCCCCCTCCGCCCCCCATTTTAGGTAGCCAATGTCCAAGTTGCCCATCCCTGTCTGCTCTGTGTGTGGAGGGGGTGGGAATGATTCTTGCTGTAAGGACTTGTTCCCTCTTTTGAGCTACTGCTTCCATAGGTGTAGGTCAAGTTCATCAAATTGTATGAGAATACTTTTTTTTTTTAGAAAGGGGTCTCTTGAGAAGAGTGGGTGCCTAGGCTCCTAAATATGTAATGGCTTGTCCCCTTCTGTTTCCTCCAACTGCCATAGCATAGCTCTTTTTTTTTTTCTTCATGTTTTATTGTGAATTATATGATATTTTACATGAGAGAACCTTAGTTTTACATTCATTCCAACGTATATCGTCTCATTGCCATGGTTCCAATCCCCTCCATGCATCATCATCTGACCAAAGGGGATATCCTAGAAACCCCCACCCACCCCCCCCCCCCCCCCTTCTTCAGGACCCAGTCCCTCTCCCTTTCTGGATCCAAAGTCCCCAGCTGCTTCATCATTCCACGTCATCGTCTCTGCCTCCATCTCGCGCCTTGCTGCTTCACTGGGTAGGGTCCCGCTCTCGGCTCTTCTACGTTGATGGTCCCAGAGACCTCCGCTCCTAGACTGGAGAGTTAATAACTCCCTTCCTTCATAGCATAGCTTTTTGTTGTTGTTAAGTACCGTGGAGTCAGTTCCAACTCATAGTGACCCTGCACAGGGTTTCCAAGGCTGTAAATCTTTACGGGAGCAGAACGCCTCATCTTTCTCACACAGAACGACTGGTAGTTTCGAACTGCTGAGCTTGAGGTTGGCAGCCCGATTCATAACCACTATGCTACCATAGCTCTAGGATAGCACTAATGGCTACTTCAGTGTTCCTGGTGCTAATATGCTCCCTGCTTGCCGATGGAATCCCATGATCTTCATTGTTTGTATCACCAGCATAGATGATGGGCCAAAAAGATATTTACTAAACAAAGTCTTTGCCTACTTCACAGCGTCACCTAGTTCCCCATTGCCGACTTCACAATGCCTCTAGCACATAGTTTGACCTACTTCACCAAGTCACTTTCAACTGACCCCTTGCAGAAATGGAGATTTCAGGAGAATGCAGAGGTATCTAGTTTCCGTCCTGTCTGAATTACAGTGAAGTGGTGACTCCAGTTAATGTCGGAAAACAGCAAAGGATCAAAAATCTTGAGAGGCAGCAATTGGGTTTAGATTCGACACCCCTGCCTTGAGGGGTAGTAATCACCGAGTTATAGAAAGGAACTGTGAAGACCTCTCTACATTCACCTCTGCAGAATGACATAGAATCAGATCCGCTCCTAGGTAGGGGCAGGCATGACTCGTTTGTGGCTTCAAAGGAATGACCATTCTGGAAGCAGAGGCTGGTGGTGTTGATGTGAACTGATTGATTCAAACCTTGGGCAGTAAACTGTCCAAGAAAGTAGCACGCAGCCTCGGCATACTCCAGAAGTACAGATCGGGAACTGTCCCAGCCCGGCCCACAAGTTGCTAGAGGGTCAGACCAAAAGGACCCGCCTTCCCAGACTAGGGCAGTGCAGGGCGAAGGTAGCCCAGGCCACGTGAGACTTCCTCGCCCCTAGAAGCCCCAGGCAGACAGGACTCATTAAACCGGAAAGTTGAGGAAACCCCAGCTTCTGAGACGCAAAGCCTCACTGCCAGACTGAAAAGCCACTCTCGCAACAGCTGCCACCGCTGGACTGACCGCCTTGTCCAGCGGAGTGGAGGTCGCGGCCGCGAACGATGTCTAGCAGCCGCAGGGGCGAGTGCCTAGGGCTGCCCGCGCTGCCAGTCCCGCTGCTGCCGCTGCTGCTGCTGCTGCTGGGAGCCGCGGCGCCGCCGAGTAGAGCAGGTGAGCTGTGCGCGCCGGGGCGGCCACGGCAGAAGCTCGGGGAGAAGCTGCTCTCGTGGGACCGGCCCGCGCTGCCCGCACCCCGCCGCGCCCGCGGCTGCACCGCGCGCTCCCGCCGAATCCCTGAGTGATCCAAGTTTACTTCCCACTGGTAAACTTGTTTCCGGGTGGACACCAAGGACTGGCAGGCCTTGCTCCAACTTTGCCTTAGCTCAGTCATGGCAAGTGATGGAGAAGGGAATGGGGTGTGCTTCGGTGAACTTTTCAGGTGGTGGCCAGAATTCTTGGCGGCAGACAAATGGGTTTTCTCTTGCCTGCACTCTTGGCCCTTAGAGAGCTGTATAAACTCTAGCCAAAGGCTTTCTAAGTGTACTTATTGCGTTCACAGAGAGCTATGTAATTCAGGGCAACCATTGTTTACTTTTAAATTGGCAATGGTTTTGCCTTATGATAAGTGCAAGCGGTTATAGTAAATTTGGGGATGGGGTGGCTCCACGGGATAAGCACTGGACTGCGAACCACAGGTCCGTGGTTCGAACCCACTAGCCGCTCCACAGAAGTATGATAAGAGATTTAAAGCCTCGGAAACCCTATATCGGGTCGCTATGAGTCGGAACCGATTTGACAGTACTTAATAGCAACAATTGTAAATTTATGGGCCCTGGTGGCTCATTGGTTAAAGCGCACATCTGCTAACCGGAAGGTCCAGCGGTTCTACAGGAGAAAGATGGCCTCCATAAAGAATTCAACCTTGGAAACCCTATGGGGCAATTCGTAATACTCTGTTCTATAGGGTCGCTGTGCACTTGAAGCCGTGGAGTTTTTGGGTTTATTGTCAGCTTGATGTGCATTATATTGTCATGAAATGCTAACAATAATGCTAGCTAGAATCATAATCCCCATTTACGATGGAAAAAATGAGATTGTTATTGTTAACTGCGGTCCAGTTGGTTCCGATTCATAGCGACTCTGTATAGGGTTTCCAAGCCTTTTTAAAATCTTTGCGGGCGCAGAAAGCTTTATCTTTCTCCCGCAGTGCGGCTGGCGGGCTCGAACCGAGGACCTTGTGGTTCTCAGTCCAGTGTTTATCGTATGGAGTGACTGTGCCCCCTAATATGGGATTGAGAAGTCAGTAATTGGCAAAAAGATACACAACGAGTGAAGGCAAAGCTGGATGCCAGGACTTCTTCTGGTGTGGCCTTGTAGGATCCGCATTGGACTGTGATCCACAAGGTCAGTGGTTCAAACCCACCAGCTGCTGCTAGGAAACCCTATACAAAGTTGGAATCAATTCGATGGCACTTAACAACAAACAACTTCTCTCAAAGCAAAACAGGTTTTATCCCTACACTTCTGTCTCCTTTAAAAAACAACAAAACACCTTGCATTTTCCCCTTCCATTTCCTGTGAGTAAAACCAAATTATAAACTAGAGGAACTTGAAAGACTTCAAAATTAATATTAAGAGAGGATTAATTTTGCTTTGTTTCATAATCATTTTCTTGCTGACCTTCTGCAAGAATAAGGTGGGGCATTGGAGAGAGTTCCCCTTCCTCAAATGTGTGTAGTGATTCCTCTTACACCACCTGCCTTCAGCAAGTATTTGCAACTAAAAAAAGATTTCAAGGCCTTTGCTTTCACAACCTGCCTAGAAATTCTCCAGCGGCTACTGTCTTTTAAACTGCAGACCTCTGGGGCAAGAACTAATGCACTCCCAGGCACCTGACTAGACTTGACTTAAATTCCTGTTCTTTGGAGGTGATCTTGGTGCAAACTTTTTGTCCAATCATACTGCCGATGCAGACATACCTAGGAGGAGCAGATAAGAGAGGGCCTCAGAAATAGAAATGGAGTTTTTGTCAGGAATACTGACTGAAATATTTCTTCCCTTCTTGTTCGTCTTTGGAGCTATTAGATTATTTTAAATGTTTCTGTAGGCATGAGAACAGTCTGAAGGGTGAAGTAGAGACAATTTTTCTGAAGACAGGGATATTACTTTATACCTGTTTTTAAACCGAGTTCCCCACGTTGTAAGTTGACTCCATGCCAGGTGGGTCAGGAGTCAAGTCAAAACTGTAGTGGGTGTTGTTGTTGCAAAGTAATTTTTAACTGTATTGTGCCTGGCAATCTAGAACAAGGCTTCCCGCCACTGTGTTGGACACTAGGACGACTATTTCAAATAGATGTTTATCTGTTTTCCTTTATTGCACCCACAGCAATCTATCTTTTATTGCAGTGTTTGGATTTTTGTCCCACCCCTTCTACTAGTCAGTCTGTCAACAATTTGGGAGCAGAGAACAGAAACTTTGATACCTCTTACATTTCATATTCTTCCTGCAATGTCCAGCTCACTAGGAATTCATCAGGGATTTCATTGCAGCACTGAGGGGATTGCTACATTTTCATCTCCCTGAAATGAATTTTATATTCATTGTTTATCCAAAAACAATCTTGAATCTTCAAAAAGTTACTTTGTATTTTAGGTATTCCAGAACTTGGCAAATAATTAACTGCACAGTCTTCCTAGCCATATTCCTCAAACTGTTTTAGACTTCAGATATGTACTGCCGTTACCTTTTTTTCCCCAGATAGAAAAGTCTCATACTTGTCTTTAGAGCCCCTGTATCATGTCTAAGTGGTATGTATTAAAGTCAGTTTGTCGCTAGGAAAAGCAGATGGGTTGGCTGCTGAGAGATTTTAAAGTGGTGGCATGTTCGGCAAAACGAGTTTAGATTCTGGCCCTCAATATTGAAAAGCTAGACTCCAGAAGTCAATTCATCTTACGGACCCAGAGCTGATGGCACACAAGGTAGCTGATTCACCCTTTTATCTTCTCATGCTTACTCACTAGAATGGCAGTTGTTAATTTATATGAGAAATAGAACTCTCAGGCAGAATGGATGTTTGTGTAGTCTACTCCAGGCATGGTCTCACCATTAATTAAATACATGGGTTAGAAACTTTTGGACTGTAGGCCTTTTTTTTTTTTTTTTTGTAAGTGCCATTGAGTCAGTTCTGACCCATAGTGACCCTGTATAGGGTTTCCAAGGAACAGCTGGTGAGCTTGAACCATTAACCTTGCGGTTCAAACCAACTTTGCAGTCTGGCACATTAACCCACAAAGCCATATTTTTATTTCCAAATTTACATGAGGTGGGGCCTCACGATTACCCATTTGTTCATTCTCTATTTGGCAGTTCTTTATTATTATAGAGTGAGTTACTATGGAGTTCTAGGACCAGAAAACCCTCTGGAGTCAAATTACCTACGTTGGAATCCTATCTCAAACACTGACTAACTGTGTGGCTTTTAATCTCTCTCTGCCTCAATTTGGAGATCTGATGACCCAACAGTTAACTGCTCAACTGCTAAACAAACGATTGGAGGTTTGAACCAACCAGTTAGTCCATGAGCGACAGATGTGACAGGTCTGCTTCTATAAAGGATACGGCCTTGGAAACTCTGTATTGTTAAGTGCTGTCAAGTCATTTCTAACTTACAGCAACCCTGTATAGGGTTTCCAAGGAGCAGCTGGTGGTTTGAACTGCCACACTGTGGTTCGCAGTCCAGAGCTGATCCTACAGTGCCATACCCGGAGTCCAGAACTTTGTTTAGTGTTAGGATTATGGTTAGGACAAGAGTTAGTATTAGGGGTAAGGACTGGGCTAAAGCTAAAAGTAAGAGTTGGTCTAGTTTTAGGGTTACAGTTGTTGTTGTTAAGTGCTGTGGAGTCAGTTCAGACT
>NW_006408604.1:8940502-8941333 GCF_000296735.1 Chrysochloris asiatica
TTTTGTCTGCTGTTATTGGTTCTCTGTCCCAAGAACTCCCTTTAACATTTTTTGTAATGGTGGTCTTGTTTTTACAAATTCTTTTAATTTCTGTTTATCTGGAAATGTCCTAACTTCACCATCATATTTGATGGACAGTTTTACAGGATATATGATTCTTCGTTGCCATTTTTTTTTCTTTCAAAGTTTTATATTTGTCATCCCATTGTCTCTTTGCTTGCATGTTATCTGCTAAAAAATCAGAGTTTAGGCTTATTAGTTCTTTGTAAGTAACTTTTCATTTTTTTCCTGAGCCGCTCTCAGGATTCTTTCCTTATCTTTGGTTTTGAAATTTTTTATTATCCTATACCTTGGTGATTTTCTTTTTGGGTCTATCCTGTTTGGAATTTGTTCAACTTCCTAAATGCATATCTTCCAGTCTTTCATCATTTTAAGGAAGTTTTCTTCCAACAACTCTTCAACAGTTTTCTCTATGTGTTTGTTTTGTTTTGTGTTTTTGTCTTTTCCTATCCTGGAATTCCAATAATATGTAAGTCATTCCTCTTGCTAGTGTCCTATATAAATCTTAGGCTTCCTTTGGATTTTTTGTTCTTTTTCCCTCTAGCAGATGAATACTTAGAGAATTGTCTTCAAACTCACTTATTTGGCCTTGCATTGATTCAACTCTTCTTCTTTGACTTTGAATGTATTATCTATTTCTGAAGTCTTAGTATTACTGTTCTGGCTTTCTAACTGCTGTTTTTGTATGGTGTCCAATTTTTAATTAATTTTTTCCATTTTTAAGTTTTTATTGTGAATTAGTTTACATAAAAAAAAAATAAATAAATAAAG
>NW_006408604.1:8941433-8946068 GCF_000296735.1 Chrysochloris asiatica
TCTGGCTTTCTAACTGCTGTTTTTGTATGGTGTCCAATTTTTAATTAATTTTTTCCATTTTTAAGTTTTTATTGTGAATTAGTTTACATAAAAAATAAATAAATAAATAAAGTAAATAAAAACAAACCTAACTGTAGCCCAGACTCCTGGTGAAATAGTTTACATGGGAGGACATTAGCTTTACATTCATCCTATCATATTTCATTTCACTGCAGTGATTACAAAGCCCTCCACGCATCATCAAACAACCAAAGGGTACACCCTACAAGCCTGCCTCCTGGCCACCAGCACACTGCCCCTTTCCCTCCCTGAGTCCAGAGTCCCTAGCTGCTCCATCTCTTCACATCGTCGTCATCTCTGCCTCCATCTCTGAGGTCACTGCTTCTCTGGGTACTGTCCCACATTCCGCTCCTCTCCTTTAATGATCCCAGGGACATCAATTCCTGGACTGAAAGATCAACCACTCTCCTCCTTTTGTTACAAAATGTCTGCCTTTACATTTTCAACCCTCACAGTCAGTCCTGATATCAATTATTCACTACTATACCACATAATCTTATCCCCATCTCCTTTCATCAGCCCCATCCAGGCTGATTAGAAACCACTCAGTGGAGATTCTACCTTCCCCGCACCCTCTGGTACTAGGTTCCCTCTTGAAAGCTTGTAAATCAGTCACTTCTTGCCTTTGTAGGCCCCCCCCCCTTTTGGGGTAAAGATTTACACCCTCGGAAACCCTGTACAGGGTCGCTATGGGTCGGAACCGACGCGACGGCACTTAACAACAACAACAACAATGTCTAAGTTGCCCATCTCTGTCAACCCTGCATACTGAGGGGGTGGGAATGATCCTCACTGTAAAGATTCGTTCCCTCTTTTGAGCTACTATATCCAGAAGTATAGGCAGGTTCATCAAATTGTAGCAGATTACTCTTTTTTTTCCTCTTCTAGTCGAGTTCTGATCATCCAACCATTGAAGCCAGGTCAAGTGGGTACTATCTGCAAGTATGGTTGTGCTTGTGCCTCTCCCCTCACTTTGTATCAGCTGATGCTTCACTATCTGCTCTAGTACTCTGTGTCCATGTTACTGTCTCTGGGCCCAGGAGTCCCCAGGTCTTCATCTGCAGTTTTCTTGATCATTCTGTCTATTTTGTTGAAGGTACCTAATAATCAGTCTTTAAAATTCCTTATAAAGTAGTTCCAATACCATATCTGGTATTACATTTTCTGAATATATTTTGGTCACTTATTTGAGGTACTCTGTCTTGTTTCTTTGTTTTACATTGGAATGGTCTGTTTTCTCCAAGACGTTGTTGTTAACTGTTGTAGAGTTGGTTCTGGCTTATAGCGACTCTGTATAGAGTTTTCGAGGAGGGAGCGGCTGGTGGGTTTATCCCACAGTTAAGTGTTTATCCTACAAAGCCACAGCAGAGCTCCCAGAGACATTGTGGTGTCATATTTACACTTAATTGATCATTGTATGTTGATGTATTCTCAGGCACTCACCATCTGTCTCCTGTGGATGTGATAGAGACTGGAAGTGTGAATGCAGTTCTCTATTCAGTATTTGTGTAGCATAGTTCAGGGCAGATTCATGTGCCTGTAGACTTCGGGGTGGTATGCCTGATGCTCAACCCCAAGTAGAGCAAAGGCTGTGCAGGAGGAGCTGCTGTGAGGCTGGGAACTGGTCCCACCCCACCCCACCCCACCCCCTAGCTACCAGAAGGATTCCACCTCCAGCTGTATTCTGTGCCTCCAGGCCACTGAATCAACAGTGTCTTGAAAAAGCTCAACATGATCCAGGTTTTCCCCCAGAGCTCTTTTTCTTCTCACTGTTCCTGCTCTTCAGGTTGGCACTCAGTTCACCTCTCTGTCCTAGCTTCTGTAGCTAAGAGTCCCAGGATCACCATTTATATCTGTTTTACTTGGTCTCTCACGTCCTTGTTGCAGAGGGTCTGCTCAGTATCTGTGAACTCTGCCATCTTGCCCAGAAAGTCCCTTCTTTGAAGCATTTTTAAAACTCTATGTCCCTTCCTTGTCTCCTGATATATCAGACAGATCATGCATCCCACCTTACATCACCAACTTTTTATTCCAACTTTATTGTTGTTGTTGTTGTTGTTGTTAAGTGCTGTCGAGTTGGTTCCGACGCATAGCCGCATAGGGTTTTCAAGGAGCAGCTGGTGGGTTTGATCTGGTGGTAGGTTTGTGGTTCACAGTCCAGTGTTGATCGTACAATGCCACACCAGGAATCTAGCTTTACACAGGTGTAATCTGAGGCACCTTACCACAGAAATCATAGCTGTTTATCATGGGATCACATGCAAACCTGGGAGTGATGAATTTAACACTTCATAATGCAGCCTTTGACGTGTGCTACTTGGGGTAGATGGATAAATCCTCCCCTCTTCAATCTGGAATGGAGACTTCCAAGGCTCAGTCTACATTTACCCTGTGGGATCTAGTCTGAGTAGAGATGCATTTAAATTGGTGTTCCTTGTTTCACTATTTCATGGGAGCACTTTGCAAAATAATCCTCCTTTAAACAATGGTTTATACTCTGATTTCTAGGAAGAGTCAAGTCTGAAACAAACACTTCCTTGTAATTTTGTTGCCTGGAGATTATTTAGTTCCTGAATAACGCATTCTCTTTATGGCTCTGATGAAGAGTCAAAGCAAATTGAAAAAACCATGTATCAATTTACTGAGAGTGTTTCAAAGAAATTAGGTAGAGGTGGGAAAATGTGATATAAAGTTCACAGAAAGATGGCGAGACTACACTTTGTGGCTATAAAAGAGAAATACAGTTCACAGATCTGAATTGGCATATTTTTGCTAAACCCACTAGATTGTAATTATAATTTTTTCTGTTTTCTCTCACATACCTACTTGCTCACTGCTCATGTTTCTCTTTTTCCTCTATCTAACTTACTGAGTACTTTGGGCAAAAATGAGGTTGCTCCAGATTGAAAACTACTTGCTCTATGATCATAAATGAAGTCCTAGAAGAGTTACGTTCTAAATATGGGGGTGATTTCGGCCACTTACAACTCTTTTCCAGATTCTAAGACATGACTGTGAATTTGTCTTCAGCTGAAAGTGACTAACTCATAGAAAATATTAAAGTACACACGTAAATAATGTTAATTTAGGTGTTTGAGTTAAAAGTATGTTGTTGATGTTAAGTGCTGTCAAATCAGTTCTGACTCACAGTGACCCTATCTAGGGTTTCTGAGTAGTGACTGGTGGGTTTGAATTGCCAACCTTGCAGTTAGCGTCTAATGCCACACCAGGACTATATTGTTGTTGTTAGGTCCATCAAGTTGGTACCGACTCATAGAGACCCTATGTATAACAGAACTGTCTGGTCCTGAACCAACTTCACAATTGTTGCCACAGTTGAGCCCATTGATGCTGCCACTTTGCCAATCCATCTCATTGGGGGTCTTCCTCTTTTTCTCTGACCCTCCATCTTACCAAACATGATATCCTTCTCCAGTGACTGCTCCCTCCTGACAATATGACCGAAGTATGAAAGACGAAGTTTGGCTATCCTGGCCCCAAGGAGCACTCTGGCTGCACTTCTTCCAACACAGATCTGTTGGCTCTTTTGGCAGCCCATGGCACTTTCAATATTCTCCTCTAACACCATAACTCAAAAGCATCAATTCTTCTACGGTCTTCCTTATTCACTGTCCAACTTTCACATGCATATGAGGTTATTGAAAATATCATGGCTTGGGTCAGACACACCTTAGTCCTCAAGTTGACATCTTTGCTCTTCAACACTTTAAAAAGGTCTTGTGCAGCAGATTTGCCTAATGCAATACGTCATTTGACTTTTTGACTGCTGCTTCCTTGAGTGTTGATAGTTGATCCAAGAAGAATGAAGTCTTTGACAACTTCAATCTTTTCCTCCTTGCTAAGAATGTTGTTTATGGGTCCAGTGGTGAGGGTTTTTGTTTTCTTTACATCGATATGCAATCCACCAAAGGCTGTGCTCTTTGATCTTCATCAGTAAATGTTTTAGGTCCTCTTCACTTTCAGCAAGCAAGGTAGTATCATCTGCATATCGCAGGTTGTTAATGAGTCTTCCTCCAATCCTGATGCCACATTTTTCTTCATATAACCCAGCTTCTTAGATTATTTGCTCAGCATACAGGTTGAATAAGTATAGTGAAAGAATACAATCCTGTCACACACTTTTCTTAATTTTAAACCATTCATTGTTCCCATGTTCTGTTTGAACAACTGCCTCTTGGTCTATGTACAGATTCCTCATGAGCACAATTAAGCATTCAGGAATATTCATAAGAAGTATAAAAATGATGAGATTTCTTATATCTTTATTTTATAAGAAAAATACTGTGTTTACATAGTAACATTCCCATCAATTGACAAATATATATCAAGTGTACCGATTTTGAGAATATTATTGCTAAAAAACGTTTAAATCTTATTTTTCATCTTCTCAACTTTAGAGAACATGTCAAACATGGCACTTGTCTATTAGAATGAGCAGACTTAAACTGAGAACTAGAATCATCATCTTTCAGGCCCCTTAACTTACCACTTAGATCAGGGATAGGAGATCTTTTTACAAAAATATTGACTTAAAAATGAGCCTGTTATATTTGG
>NW_006408604.1:8946485-8959256 GCF_000296735.1 Chrysochloris asiatica
ACCCATAGCGACCCTGTACAGGGTTTCCGAGGGTGTAAATCTTTACGGGAGTAGAAAGCCTCATCTTTCTAGGCATCTATTTTGGACCAGGTACAATGTTCCTAAAATATGGAGTCCTGGTGTGGTACTGTAAGATAAGCACTGCACTTGAAACCCCATACAAGGTCACTATCACTTGGAACCTACTCAACAATGCTTAACAGCAATAACAACAAACAGATATTGGAATCCTGGTGTGGCACTGTAGGATAAGCACTGGACTGCTAACCGAAAGGTCAATGGCTCAAACCCACCAGCCACTCCAGAACTTAACAACAAACAGATATGGTCCCTACTTTCAGAGAGTTTGTGTAAAGCTAGGGTAGGATTGTTGTTGTTGTTAAGTGCTATCAAGTCGGTTCCAACCCATACTGACCCTGTTTAGGGTTTCCAAGCTTGAACCACCAACCTTGCAGTTCAAACTGATTTTGCAGCCCAGTCTATTAACCCACAGTGCCACACACTGTTGTAATTTTTGTTAGGTGCCATCGAGTTGGTACCAACTCATAGAGACCTTATGCACAACATAGTGAAACACTGCCCGGTTTTGGGCCAACCTCACAGATGTTGCCATGCTTGAGCCCATTGATGCTGCCACTTTGCCAATCCATCTCACTGGTAGTCATCCTCTTTTTCTCTAACCCTCCACCTTACCAAACATGATGTCCTTCTCCAGTGATTGGTTCTTCCTGACAACATGTCCAAAGTATGAGAGATGAAGTTTGGCCATCCTGGCCTCCAAGGAGCACTCTGGCTACAATTCTTCAACACAGATCTTGTGGCAGCCATGGTACTTTCAAAATTCTCCTTCAATGCTATAACTGAAATGCAAAAATTCTTCTACGATCTTCCTTATTCACTGTCCAACTTTTGCATGTATATGAGATTATTGCAAATACCATGGTTTGGGTCAGGCATACCGCCACATGTTAGAATTACTTAATTTGCTTTTACCTTATCTCTGTTACCTTTTTCACAACCTCTCCCTTCCAACATAGAGATGTTTAAAACTATAGAAAACTATAATGACTTAAACTGTTAAAGGACTTGAGAAAATCAGAAAACAGCATGTGTGTTAAAAATCTGAAAGAATTGATGCATGAAGACAACATTGAGTACTGGGGAATATCAGGTGAGGGCACCCCAAGAAACTCAGAATTTGGCTTATTTCTCAAACCAGTTGCCAAATTGGTCAACTTATTAGCAGTCAATTTTAATAATAGATTTTTCTGGAGTGTTGAATGAAGAGGTTCTTCATGCATGGGATACGCTACTCTCTAAAAAAGCAAAGATTTTCAGAAGTATGTTTTTTGTGGTCAGGAAATTAGGTAGTGCCAACCACAGTGAAAATACAGCACTTACATGTATTTAACTTGCCTTGAGCAAGTCACAGTTTATAGCAAATAGACTGGTTTTAGTGGGATGGGAATGGAGAGGAAAGATGAGTAATGTCAATGTTTGAGAGAGGGGGTCAGAGCTGAACATTGATGGAAATGCAAGAGAAGAGATGGGCAAGGCTTGCTCACTTCCCTTTCTTCATTTCCAGTTCCTGTTTATGGTTTCACTCCCTACCATAGCTCTTGTGGCCCCTTATTTAGTCAAGCATGCCTCCTCAGTTCTTTATAAGGCTCACTGGAGCAGAGAGTGATAGGGAAGATGTAAGAAAGGGGGAGGGAAAGGACTTGTTGTTAAGTGCCATCAAGTCAGTTCCGACTCATAGCCACCCTGTATAGGGTTTCTAAGGAGTGACTAGTGGATTTGAACTGCCGACCTTGCAGTTAGCAGTCCACTGATGATCCTACAGCACTACACCAGGACTCCTGGGGAAGGACTAGCCTATGGTATTTGTAGTCCAGCACTATTTGGAAAACATATTTACACAGGGGTGGATATCACACAATTAGCAAGGTAAGCACAGGATCAATTGTGCTTAATTACTGATCTGTAGTGAACAGTTTCACATGGGTTTCATCTTGCTGTCTGAGTACTATATCCTTGTAAATTTGAAGAGGGTTTGATTCTGTAGGAAGGTACAATGGGGTTGGGAAAGAGACAGATGTCAGCCATACCTAGAAGCAGAAAAAAATTTTTAAATGTTTTATTGTGAATTATGTGATAGTTTACATGGGAAAACATTAGCTTTACATTCATCCTATTGTATGTTGTTTCATTGCCATGGTTACTATCCCCTCCATGCATCATCAACTAACCAAAGAGTATACCCTACAAGCCTGCACCCGGTCGCCAGCACACAGCCTCTCTCCCTCTCTGAGTCCCCAACTGCTCCATCTCTCCACGTCATCTCTGCCTCCATCTCTGGTGTTACTATTTCTCTGAGTAGGGTCCCGCTCTCCGCTGCTCTTCTCCCTTGATGGTCCCAGGGTCCTCTACTCCTGGACTGCAAAGTCAATCACTCCCCTCCTTTTGCTATAAAACGTCTACCTTTACATTTCCAACCCTCACAGTCAGTTCTGATAACAATTATTCACTATTGTACCACAAGAGACCTATCGCCATCTCTATTCATTAGCCACTCCAAGACAGATTGGATACCACTCAGTTGAGATTCTACCTTTCTCCACACCCTCTGGTTCTAGGCACCCTCTTGAAAGCTTGTAAGCCAGTCACTTCTTGCCTTTGTAGCTCCCCCATTTTGGGTAGCCATCCCTGCCTACCCTGTGTATCGAGGGGTGGGAATGTTTCTCACTGTAAAGATTTGTTCCCTCTTTTGAGCTACTTCCTGCATAGGTGTAAGTCAGGTTCATCAAATTGTATCAGAGTACTCTTGGTTTCCTCTTCTTCTAGTTGAGTTCTGATCATCCAGCCATTGAAGTCAGGTCAAGTGGGTTTTATCTGCAAGTGTGGGTGTTCTTATGCATATGCCCTCTCTTCTTATTAGCTGGATGCTTCACTCTCCACTCTAGTCATCTGTGCCTATGTCACTGTCTCCGCGCCCAGGAGTCCCCAGGTCTTGCCATACTGCTGCTGGCCAACCAGGTCTCCACTTGGGTTCACAGGAGTCTATTTAATGTGGTAGGACTTAGCTCGCAGCTTCATTGCTGTTTTTCCCTCACTTCCCCTTATCGGTGACCATTGTGGTCACCAGTCAGAGTGTATGTCTGCTCGTGTATTCCTTTTGAGTCTTAGTCTTGGAAGGGGTTTGCCCTGTGCGAACCTCACCACTTGTCTTGATGTCTCCTGGGCAAACAACTCGCTTGTTCATCTAGTAGTCAGTTGGACTGCCGTTATTGTTTTTTACTTTTCCTATTGGTCTTTCTTTCAAGAAGTATCTTCTGTTCTTCTAGCCACTTCAGCCTGGTCTAGAAGCAGAATTTTTGATGTGGCGAAAAAATGTGCAATTGTTCACTACATATAAGTAAAGACACGTAAGCCTGTGCTTACCTTGCTTACTGTGTAATCTGGCATTTTATTTACATTCAATCCCCAGTTTAGAAAGTCTGATTTACTTGTTGTTGTTAGGTGCTGTGGAGTTGATACTGACTCATAGCAACCCTAAGCACAACAGAATGAAACCCTTTCTGGCCCTGCATGCCTCACAATCATTTCTACGCTTGACCGCATTGCTGTTGCCACAGTGTGAATCCATCTCATTGGAGGTCTTCCTCTTTTTTCACTGACCTTCCACTTTCACAAGCATAATGTTCTTCCCCAAAGACTGATCCCTTCTGATGATTTATTTGTCCAAAGTGTGATATGTCCAAAGATGAAGTTTCACCTCCTGACTTCTAAGGAACATTATGGCTGTACACTTTTTCCAACACAGATTCATTTGTTCTTTTGGCAGCCCATGGTACTTTTAATATTCTCCAACACCATATTTGCCCTTTAATGTTATGTAAATTTGCCCTGATTTTGAAACAATTGAACCAATCCGTACTTGTAACAGATTCTTCATCACACTAACCTTCATTTGCTGCACATGCAAGTTTTAAATCATGGAAAAGTCTTGGAGTCTTTTCTTGAACTTAAGTAAATAAGAAGCCTATGCACCTGTTCCAATTTACCTACAAATTTGACTTAAAGACACACGAAAAACTGATTTTGTTTTTAACTTAAGGACTGCCTGTGTTGTGTTTGGGAAGAGAAGGGAGGTTTCTATGGATACTGCCTACAATTACCAAATTGTGGGAAGGATCTGTAGGTGGATAATTGGCTTCATTTGCAATTAGATTGCTATTTGATGCCCTGAGTCTACTGACAAAGTATTCTGCACTTGCCTATGTTTATTAACAAACTTAACCATTTGTAAAGACAGTCTGCTATAATAGGCATGACTTTGTTGTTGTTGTTATGTGCTGTGGAGTTGGTTCCAACTCATAGCGACCCTGTACAGGGTTTCCGAGGCTGTAAATCTTTACGGGAGCAGAATGCCTCGTCTTTCTCCCACGGAACAGCTGGTAGTTTCTAACTGCTGACCTTGTGGTTCGCATCCCGATTCGTAACCACTACGCTACCATGCTCCTAGTCATGACTTTACTCAGAAGTAAATTGAGGAAATCAGAGACCTATCGATTTGAGACCATTCCTAAAGGATCATAATCACTATTAACTTCTAAACCTAACCAAGTCCCAGCCTATCACTCAACCAGCCTGCCATGTTGCTCTAGTATAAAACTTATTTAGTAGACAATTGTTGTTGTTGTTAAGTGCCGTCGAGTGGATTCCGACCCATAGCGACCCTCTGTAGGGTTTCCGAGGAGTAGCTGGTGAGCTTGAACCACCGACCTTGAAGTTCAAATGGCTTTGCAGTCGGGCACAGTAACCCACAGCACCACACCAGGACTTCTAGTAGACAATGTTGTTGCTGTTAAGTGCTGTTGAGTCGATGCCGACCCATAGCAACCCTGTACAGGGTTTCTGAGGCTGTAAATCTTTACGGGAGCAGAAAGCCTCATCTTTCTCCCACAGAATAGCTGGTAGTTTCAAACTGCTGACCTTAAGGTCCACAGCCCGATTTGTAACCACTACGCTACCAGAGTTGCATCAAACAATAAAATGTTGAGTCAGTTTAAAACGTTGCCAGTAATTAAACCAAAAATCCAAACCCACTGTCATCAAGTTGATTCTGACTCTTAGAGACCCCATAAGACAGAGCCATACTACCCATAGGGTTTCCCAAGGAGTCCTGGTATGGCGCTGTGGGCTAATGCGTCAGACTGCAAAGTTGTTTGAACTGCAAGGTCAGTGGTTCAAGCTCATCAGCTGCTCCTCAGAAACCCTATACAGGGTTGCTGTGGATCAGAATTGACTTGAAGACACTTCACAACAACAACAACAATCTTTATAGGAAGGAGTCCCGGTTGCACAGTGTTGAGCTGCTAACCACAAGGTCAGCAGTTTGATTCCACCAGCCACTTATGGGGAGAAAGATGAAGCTTTTTGCTCTTGAAAAGATGTACAACGTAGGAAACCCTATTATAGGGGTTCACCAATTCCTTCCCAGGTCTATTCATCATCTCCTTCCTCTCCTAAAGGTCTCAAACTTCAGCCTCCTAGTATTTCTTTGATGACCTGCTTATAACATTTATCTAACCTGAGCATATGTGAACTGATTCCTTAGGAACACCCCCCACCCCCACCCCTGATTTTCCTTCTCTCCTTTCATTGTACTGGGTGCTGAGGAAATAGTCCCTGGCCCCCAGGAGGTCACAGCCAGGGGCAAACATGTAAATTATAGAGGTGATAAAGCCTCACTAAAGGTATACATGGAGTCCTGGTATCCTGGCCCTGCAGGATAAAGCACTGGACTGGTAAGGTCAGTTAGAGCCACAAAGTCCACTGTTCAAACCCATGAGCCACTCCTTTGGAAACCCTATACAGGGTCACTGTGAGTTGGAACCAACTAGACGGTGCTTAACAACAACAACAAAGGTATATTCAAGGTACATTGAACTTTTAGAGAAAGTCAACCCTTACAAAAGAGTGCTGCTTCCTGAATCTTAAATAGCAATTTTGAGGTTGCTGGGTGGTTAGCAAGAGAGAAAAATCAAGGAAACGGCATATGCAAAGTCAGCGGTGTTTACCATGGTGAGTTGTTGTTGTTGTTAAGTATGGTAGAGTCGGCTCCGACTCATAGTGACCCTGCACAGGGTTTCCGAGGCTGTAAATCTTTACGGGAGCAGAAAGCCTCATCTTTCTCCCGCAGAGCCGCTGGTAGTTTCGAACTGCTGACCTTGAGGTTGGCAACCTGACTCATAACCACTACACTACCAGAGCTCCTTGGAGAGGTATAAATGATGATTTCTGGATCATCAAGTGCATGGGCTGGTGGTGATGAAGATAGGCAGTCAGCTAAAAGCCAAGTATGAAGACCTACAGGATAAGCTGAGGAATTTTGTTTATAAAAAATAAAAAACAATGTTGTGCCTACCCAGGGATGCCAAAAAAAGAAAATAGGAAATAAATGAAAATCACTGAAGAATTTTAGTAGGCAAGTTAGTAAATTATTTTTGCTTTTTGTTGTCATTGTTAGGTGTCATTAAGTTGATACCAACTCATAGTGACTCTGTGCACTACAGAGCGAAACACTGCCCAGTCCTGGGCCAACCTCACAATTGTTACTCAGTCTGAGCCCATTGCTGCTGCCACTCTGCCAATCCATCTCCTAGGGGTCTTCCTCTTTTTCTCCAACCCTGCTCTTTTGGAGAATATGAAGAATGAATTAAAGGTCAGAGGAACCTTTAAAAGACCTGTTCTATAGTTTAGGAAAGCTGTGATGCCTGAGCTAGTGTAGAAAGAGAGAGATGATGAGGCAGAGATTGGTGAGATGCTTGGGAGGTCTTGGTTGGTTAAGTATGAGTTATGGAGTTGGGATGGGGAGGGGTGTTTTCAGCATGGACTCGGGTTTCAGACTGATAGCTCATGGAGACAGCAGAAGATGGAGGATGCATTCAGAGGGAATATGAATTTTTTTTAATTGAAATTTTAGTGATTTGGGAATCATCCAGATGGTGTTACCAGGTGTGCATTTGGGTATACAAGATAGAGAACCTCCTCACTGGGGAGAATGAGGAAAAGAGACAGGCAAAGGAAGAGATTGAAGAGAATGGTGTCCCATATATCATGGAGAAAAATATTTTAAGAATGAGGGAGTGGATACCAGGGTCAAATATCTTTGGAATGTGCCCTCAAGACTTAAGGATTTCATTAGCAATGCAGTCAAGAACAGTAGTGGGCATGGACCCTAGATGGATCACAAAGGTGGAGTGAGGAAGATGAAGTGCATGTGAATGCACTCACTGCTCTCTCCAGAAGCGGAGACCTGGAATTCGGCATTTGTGTTCACTGCCCTACAGCAGCTTCCAGCAGAGTCTCTGATATAGCATACCACTTGCCCTGGTGTAGACCCCAACTCAAGGTGATGCCATGTGTATCAGAGTAGAACTGTGCTCCTTAGGGTTTCTAATGGCAGATTTTTCAGAAGTAGATTGCCACGTTTTTCTTCCAAGGCACCTGTGACTGAACTCAAACCTCCAACTTTTTGCTTAGCAGCCAAACGCTTTAACTATTAGCACCACCCAGGAATTCCTGATATAAAATAGACACAGTAAATACTGTTATAAATTCATAAAGGGGGAGTGAGAGATTCAAGTAGTGGCTAAAACTGGTCACAAAATCCAGAGAGGGTTTTTGTGGTTGGTTTGTTTTTAGCTATGAGACAATGGGGAATGTTAATGTGCTGAATGGGAAGGAGCCATTACAGATAGAGAGAAAACCATAAGACATAGGAATAGAAGAATATCTAGTATGGAAGAAAGTTCTTAAAGGAGATGAGAGCGGTGGGTCCCAGAGCACATGTAGCAGGATTGAGGTCGACAAGAGAGATGAGAATCAGTCAAAGATTCATCTGGAAGAATTCATAAAATGATCTAGAAGTTGATGAGTTCAGAGATGATAATTTCAATTTTTTTTTTTTTTTCTGGAAATAGAAATCTAATGCCACGTGTGAAAAAATTAAGCAGAAGAGATAGGATAGTGAATCTATGAGAATGGTGATGCTTTGGCCCAACTTTTGAGGGGTATGGAAGAAGCTGCTGACCAGGCATGCAAACCCTATATTTGACTAAGAAGTTAGGCAGCCCTGGCCCTGCCCAGCCCTCAAAGAATGAAACACTTTAGCCCATGCACATGATGCTATAACTCTGCTCCTATCTTCAGTCTTGTTCTGTGAGCTGTGGGTTCATCCCCTTTGATCTGTTTTTTTTTTTTTTTTTTCTCCACTTGTAACAAGAACAAACTACATAGCCAGATTCCCTGTTCTAACAAAATGAATGTCTTTAACAACTCAGTTAAATAGTGTCCTATGATTATATCCTTTTCTTTTCTTCCAGAAATATACTATGCAACTGCGTACTGGATGAGTTCTGAAAAGGCAATACAAGTCAAAAACGTACTGGACAAGAATGGAGATGCGTATGGCTTTTACAATGACTCCATGCAAACTACAGGCTGGGGCATCCTGGAGATCAAAGCGGGGTATGGCTCTCAGACCCTGAGCAATGAGATCATCATGTTTGCAGCTGGCTTTTTGGAGGGTTACCTCACTGCCCCGTAAGTACCCTAGTCAAGGTGGAACAGCTGCCATGACAGCTCTTCTTCCCTTCCTTGGCTCCAACAGTACCTCTTGTCTTCTGGTATTGTACATTAGAACTGACAATAGCTGAAGTCATTCTCATGTGATAGAAACATTATCAGAAATGCAGTTGTACCTAGAATCCATGCCTGCATAGAAAGAATAAAGCCCCTAATTGTAGCACTCTTCAGTTCTCCTGATTTGAAAGATTCAAATCTTTCCTTCGCGTGAGACAATTTTACAGGACAGTCATGCCTTTTCATCTGACTAGTCATTTATGGTCTATAGTGGAAAGCAAAATAGAGATGGCGTGACTTGCTGAGAACTGGAAAACAGTGAAGATTAATTAAAAATACAATGAGGGGTTTCAAACAGTTGATGGAAAAATGAAATTGAAAGATAATAAGAGTCTTCCATGAATGTTTTGAAGCCCCCATAATGCACTGGACTGCAAGGTTGGTTTGAACAGCAAGGTCAGCAGTTCAAACTCACCAGATGCTCCTCAGAAACCCTGTATAGGGTTGCTATGAGTCGAAACCGACTTAATGGCACTTCACAACAATATAAGAACAGAGTCCTGGTGTGACACTGTAGGATAAAGCACTATACCACAGGGTTGGTGGTTCACACCCACCAGCCATTCCTCAGAAACCCTATACAGGATTAGTATGAGTCAGAACCGACTCATTGACACTTAACAACAAATATAAGAACAGAGTTTTGGTGTGGTGCTATAGGATAAGCACTGGACTGTTAACTGCAAAACTGGCAGTTCACACCCACTCGGTTTTCTTTGGAAACCCTATATGGGGTCACTATGAGTCAGAACTGACTCGACAACACTTAATGACAATAATATAAAAACATTCATTTTCAGCAGTCTTTGAAACAATAATACCAAGTGGGCAAAGGGACTGTAAATTGAAATTTTAATGAGTCTGATATAAAAGATTTCTTTGAGCTCTATTATGTCTTGATTCTAGTGTTCTTCCTTTGTCTTATAAAAATAACAAGTAGTTGTTATTTGCAATAATAATGTAATCAAGACACATCCTTTTCTGGGAACAGCTCTTTAAGTAAAATAAAGTTGCAACTCATTTAATCAAGCCTCATCTCTCCTTGATGTAAAATGTGTCTTGATGAATTGCCTTCCTTTTCTTCTTCCTGACCTAGATTGTTGAATGAAGTTGAACCAAACCTTTTTTGGGCTGTGACTATCTTAGTCAAATTAAGTGTTGTGCCGATCCTAATCTATTTCTGAGGATGGGCGATTATATCAGATGCAGCATGACTAGTTGTTGGGTGCTGACTGCTCCTATTATTTTCTTTTAACTTAAACTACAGTCATTTTTTAATTTTTATGTCCAAGTTTTGTTATCCTAACATACAAGTTCCCTTATAACATGCTATTTAAAGATATATAAAACTGTATAAGCAGGAAAAAAATGTTTAAAATATGTTTAAAACTTAAAAACATCTCAACATAACCTTTCCTCCAAACCTGCTCTTTCTGTATCCACTGAGTTCTGATTGCATTATTTAAACTGAGTTGCAGGTTTGGAGAAAGAATTTTGCCCTAAGTTGTGTGTATATAAATAGGTTAGGTGAACTCATGAGTGATTTATGTAATGGGCTATTAAGGGAAATTATGCAATTTGAGGTGGGTAGCTCTAACTTATAAGACTGTTCTAAGGATAACCTAGCTTCCTGGAATATTTTTGTTGCTGTCACTGTTAGCACTCAGGAAGTTTGACTGAGAGGACTTCTGACAAAGGTGGCAGTTCTGATATTTTTATGTTTCAGAAAAAATAATGTTTAGAATTTCATAGCAACACTTTGTAGCTGCTGCTGTTAAGTGCTGTCAGCTCGGTTCCAACTCATTCTGATCCTGTATAGGATTTCCAAGGAGTGATTGTTGAGCTTGAACCGTCAACCTTGCGGTTCAAACCGACCTTGCAGTTTAGTGCATTAACCCACAGTGCTACACATTAGGGATGAGTTAATCAAATGTTTGACCAAACATAGCAGGCTAATTTTTAAGTTGATAATTTAGTATGGCCCACAAATGATGATGTAAATTTTGACAGAAAAAAAGGTTCCCACACCCGCTATACAGGGTCGCTGTGAGTCGGATCCAACTCGACACCACTTAACAACAACATTCAGTAACAACTTTCTTGCATTGTCCTTTTACCATGTACTTTCAAAAAAATATTTCCATGTGTATAAGTCAGTCTTTAAAAAAATTTTTCATGAAAATTGTTACCTATACTTTGATGGAGCAGTTCCTGAGCAAACAAATGATCAGGAGTAAGAGAGATGGGCCTAGTAATCTCATTCTGCTAATGGATCCTTAAGGAAAAGTTCCTGCAGAGAACAACCTCAAAGGAATGCTCGTTCTAAGAATAAAGAGTCCAGGAGACAAAGGCACCAAAGTGGATCAGACTAGTTAAAGTTTGACAGCAGACACGGGTGTTGGATCTGGTGCTTGATAGATGAGAGCCGTCTGGCTTGGCTGGGAGGAAGGATGGAATCTTTCTGGGTGGAAGGAAGCAGGATGGAGAATTTTAAACTGGCACTGAGTCTGAAATGAGTAAGTTGCCCTTACAGTGAAAAAAGATTAGAGGCTTCAGTTGGGCCAGCAGAGGGCAACAGAATTTTAAAAGCAATGTTGGACTAAGTTTTGGAAGACTTTGGGCACTTTAAGTATAGAGCTCTTGTTGATAGGTGCCATTGAGTCTGTAACAGCTCATAGTGACCCTACACACAACAGAATGAAATACTGCCCGGTCCTGCACGAACCTCACAATCACTGCTATTCCTGAGCCCATTGCTGCTGCCACTGTGCCAATCCATCTCGTTGGGGGTCTTTTCTCTTTTTATCCGACCCTCTACTTTACCAAACATAATACATCCTTCTCCAGGGACTGGTGCCTCCTGATAATATGTCTGAAGTATAAGAGATGAAGTCTGGCCATCCTGGCTTCCAATGTTCTCTGGCTGTTCCTTTTCCAACACAGACTTGTTTGTTCTTTTGGCAGTCCATGGTACTTTTTAAGTATTCTCCAACACCATAGCTCAAATGCATCAATTCTTCTATGGTCTTCCTTATTCACTGTCCAACTTTCACTTGCATATAAGATTATTGAAAATACCATGACTTGGGTCAGGTGCAGACTGACCCAAATGGAACTCTTTGTTCTTCAACACTTTAAAAAGGACTTGTGCAACAGATTTGCCTAAAGCAGTACGTCATTTGATTTCTTCACTGCTGCTTCCATGAGTGCTGATGGTTGATCAAAGAAAAATGAACCCTTTGACAACTTCAATCTTTTCTCCATTTATATGGATATTGTTTATTGGTCCAGTGGTGAGGATTTTTGTTTTCTTTACATTGAGGTGCAACCCATACTGAAGGCTGTGGTCTTTGGTCTTCATCAGTAAGTATTTTAAGAACTCTTTGCTTTCAGCAAGCAAGGTTGTATCATCTGCATATCACAGGTTGTTTATGAGTCTTCTTCTAGTCCATGTTTTTCTTCGTATAATCTAGTTTCCCAGATTATCTGCTCAGCATACAGATTGAATAAATATGATGAAAGAATACAGCCCTGGCATGCACCTTTCCTAATTTTAAACCATTTGGTATTCCCCTGTTCTCTTTGAACAACTGCCTATTGGTTTATGTACAGGTTCCTCATGAGCACAATTAAGTGTTCCATAATACTCATTCACTGCAGTGTTATCCATAGCTTGTCATCATCCACACAATCAAAAGCCTTTGCGAAGTCAATAAAGGACAGGTAAACATCTTTCTGTTATTCTCTGCTTTCAGCTAAAACACATCTGACACCAGCAATGACATCCTTTGTTCCACATCCTCTTCTGAATCTGGCTTGAACTTCTGGAAGTTCTCTGTCAATGTATGGTTGCAGCTGTTTTTGTATTACCTTTAGCAAAATTTCACTTGCATGCCATATTAGTGATGTTGTCTGATGACTTCCACATTCCACTGGGTCACCTCTCTTTGGAATGGGAACAAATATGGATTTCTTCCAGTCAGTTGTCTTTTTAAAAAAAATTTTTTTAGAGTTTTTATTGTGAATTGAGTGAAAGTTTAAAGGGCAAATCATCAGTTTTAT
>NW_006408604.1:8961078-8966032 GCF_000296735.1 Chrysochloris asiatica
GGGACCCTACCCAGAGAGACAGAGATGCCTGAGATAGAGACAGAGACGATGATGTGGAGTGATGAAGCAGCGGGGGACTTTGGATCCAGAGAGGGAAAGGGACTGTGGGTCGAAAACTGAGGTGAGGGGGAAGGGTAGGGGACAGATTTCTAGGATATCCCCTTTGGCTGATTGATGATGCATGGAGGGGATTGGAACCATGGCAATGAGATGATATACGATGGAATGAATGTAAAACTAAAGCTCTCTCATGTAAACTATCATATAATGCACAATAAAACATTGAAAAAAAATGATATTTGCAATGAACAAATCATTGGTCTTGCAAAATTCTATCATGTGAGCTCCAGCATTGTTTCTATCACCAGGGCCATATTTTCCAACTACTGATCATTCCTCCATTCCTCTTTGTTTCCAACCTTTAAATTCCAATAACCAGTAATTATCAATACCTCTTGATTGCATGTTTGATCAATTTCAGACTGAAGAAGCTGGTAGAATTCTACAATTTCACCATCACTTGCTTTAGTGGTTGGTGCGTAAATTTGAATAAAATGGTATTAACTGGTCTTCCTTGTAGGTGTATGGATATTGTTCTATCACAGACAGTGGCTCACTTTAAGACAGATCTTGATTTGTTCTTATTAATGATGAATATGATGCCATTCCTCTTCGATTTGTCATTCCCTGCATAGTAAACCATGTGATTGTCAGATTCAGAATGGCCTATACTAATCCATTTCCGTTCACATATGTTTCTTGAATTTGAAAAAGGCCATCTCTATTCCTCTCTGTCTGGTTTTTGTGGCTGTGGTAGTTCCTTCTCATGGATGTTGTTGTTATGTAGTCAAGTCAGTTCCGACTCATAGCAACACTGTATAGGGTTTCCAAGGAACAACAGGTGGATTTGAACTGTCAACCTTGTAGTTAGCAGCCCAGTGCTTATTCTACAGTGCCACACCAGGAATCTCCCATATATACGCCTGCAGAACCTTTACAATTTCTCACAGAACAACTGAAAATGTTTTGTGAGCAGGAAAATGTATGATAGTAGAACTTAAGTGGGAGGTGGAAAAGAGACGCATCCATGAGTCAGAGTTGACTTGACAGCAGCTGGCTTTTAGAAAAAGGAGGACCCTCTTTAGAAGGGTCTTTCCTATAAGTTAATACTTTTCAGACTCTGATTCTAATCACATTAGCAAAAATACATTAGGGGAATTTCCAAATTAACATTCATTTAAAGAACCTGTTCTATGCCTAGCTCTAAGCTAGCACTAGAGGGGTGTGACCCAAAATGCTTTTTGACAGTTAAAATTACCCAGTGACACCATCAAGTTAGAGAAGAGGGTAAGGGACTATTCATGCTGTTCTTCCTTTCCTAATAAGATCCAGGAGATTAAGGGTCACAACAAATTCTGATGTGAATGAGAGTTTTGAGGAGGGAGGTATGCTGAATGGAGTAGAGACGCTTCCTCACAAGTGGAAAGAAAATAGGGTGCTTCAGAAAGTTCATGGCATGACTAATTGTGATTGTCACAACTGTTAAGGTAGAAATTTTGTAACCAAAAGTGGGGAGTAGTTAATCTTATAGTTCAGGAACAGAGGGACCCTAGGACTATCAAGGGAGAAGAGCACAAGCAGAATGTGGGACCTTATCCAGAGAAGCAGCAACACCAGAGATGGAGGCAGAGATGATGACATGGAGAAACAAAGCAGCTGAGGCCTATGAAAGAGAAAGGCTGTGTGCTGGCAGGGTTGCAGAATGTGCCCTTTGGTTGGTTGTTTAAATGATTATATATTCCTGAATGTTTTTGTGTACATTCACAAAATAAAACAGGAAATAGAAGTAAATTCTGTTGAATGATGATGCACGAAAGGGATTGCAATCATTGCAATGAAATGAAAGATGATAGGATGATTGTAAAACCTATCAATTCACAATAAAAGCTTTTAAAAAAAGAATAAGCAAAGACAGTTCTTGGAAAAAATGGAATTAAAATATAATTCCCACAAACTTTTTGAAGCCCCCTCATATACCAATTCAACTTAGTATACTCCCTTTCTGCAGTTATCCAGCATTCTCTGAAGCAAAACATGTTGTTGTTAAGTGCCATTGAGTTGGTTCCCGCTAATAGTGAACTTATGAGTGTAGGATTTCCAAGCAGCAGCTGATAGGTTTGATCTGACAATCTCTTAGTTAACAGTCCAGTGCTTATCCTACAGCGCCATAGCAGGACTCCAAAACAAAGCATAAAGCTTAAAATGTCAGCCATAGCCATCTGAAAGCTGTGACTCTAGCAACAAAGCAAGTTTTTTGTTGTTAGGCGCCATTGAGTCTGTTCTGACTCATAACAACCGTAGGTGTACAGAATGAAACACGGCCTTGTCTGGCATCTCCGCTACAATCATTGTTACGTTTGAGCTCATTATTGCAGCCACCATGACAATTCCTCTTGTGGAGACTTTTCTTCTTTTTTGTTGACCCCCTATTTTACCAAATGGTGTTCTTCTCCAGGGACAGATTCTTCCTCATAACCTGTCCAAAGTATGTGAGAAATCTCACTATCCTTGCTTCTAGGGATCATTCTCACTATACTCCTTCCAAGACAGATGTGTTTATTTTTCTGTTAGTCTACAGCATATTCAGTATTCTTTACCAAAACCATAATTCAAAGGCATCGATTCTTCTTTGGTCTGCTCTCTTCCTTGTCTAACTTTCACATAGATATGACGCAATTGAAAATACCATGGCTTGGATAAGATGCATCTTGGTCTTCAAAGAGACACCTTTGCTTTTAACACTGTAAAGTAGTTTTTTTGCAACAGATGTGCCCAATGCAGTTTGTTATTTGATTTCTTGACTGCTCCTTCCAAGGGCATTGATTGTGCAGGAATCCAAGTACAATGAAATTCTTGCCAACATCAATCTTTTCTCCATTTATCATGATGTTGTGTACTGATCCACTAGTGAGGATTTTTGTTTTCCTTATATTAAGGTATAATCCAGACTAAAGGCTTTATTCATTGGTCTTCACTGTCAGTAAGCAAAGTTGTATCATCTGCATATTACAGGTTGTTAATGAGTCCTTCTTGGAGCCTCCAATCCATGCTCTACTTCATATAATTCAGCTTCTTGGATTATTTGCTCAGCATACAGATTAAATAAGTATGGTGAAAGGATACAAACCTGATGCAAACTTTTTCTGATTTTAAATTATACTGTCTCCCTTTCGTCACTTCATTGTCTGAGCACAAGTTCTGCATGATTAAAATTACGTATTCCACATGAGCACAATTAACTGTCCTGTAATTCCTATTCAATGTTATCCATAATTTGTTATGATCCACAGAGTCCTGGTTTGGCACTGTAGGATAAAGCACTGGACTGAAAGGTCAGCGGTTCAAACCCACTAGCTGCTCTTCAGAAACCCTATACAGGGTCACTCTGAGTTGGAACTCACTCAACAGCAGTTAACAACAACAACAATACCAAAGTTGAATATCTTTGCATAGTTAATAAAATACATGTAAACACTTTTCCAATATTATATGCTTTTAGCTAAGATCCAGTAGTGTCAAACCAATAAATATCAAACTAATAGTGGAGAAAAAAAAAGTCTCATGCTAGGTTTGTTTGTTTGTTTGTTTGTTTTTTCTATCTAACATGGACAATTATCTGAGCATCAATGGCATTTTTCAGGCACAGACATTATTGTTGTTGTGTGTCGTTGACTTAGTTCCGACCCATAACAACCCTGTATAGGGTTTCTGAGGAGAGGCTGCAACGTTGCAGTTCAAACTGATTCTGCAGTCCAGTACAGTAACCCACAGTGCCACAACAGGACTCCAAAAACTTTACAGGCGCAGACGATCTCCTCTTTCTCCCATGGAGCAACTGGTGGGTTTGAACAATCAACCTTGTAGTTAGCAAGCCAATGCCTAACCACACTGCCACTAGGGCTCCTTCAGACAGCATTATATAAACTTAAAACATACTCCTGGACACTGTTGCTTTAGGATGGTTTGCAAGGTATAATCCCACATGCCAAGATACAGCACTGGAGGAAGAGTATCTGAATCTGGGCTGGCAAGAAGAATTCATACCTGAAGCCAAAAGAAAGAGTAGTTTCTCATTTTCCTCTCATCTTGCCAGGTTTAGAGGCAGGCACATCAGCAATGCTTAAATGGAGTTGTATTCTTTATATTCTTCTAAACCATGAAGCATGAGAGAGAGGCTGATGTGTAATGAACTGGCATGCTCAGATGATTTGACCGCCATATAAAGTTGATCCTCCGTATTCACGAATTTTATTTTTGTTACTTCACTTACTCGCTAGAATTTATTTGTAGCCCCACATAATTTTATTAATTTAAGCCTTTTGCCAATTTTGCACCCCAGGAATGTTTCCTCAAGAACCTGGAAGTCTTCTCTTTGAAATGTAACCAGTAAAGAAAGGAGCGCCTCTATTTCCCTCCCAGTCTCCTAGAAGGATTGTAGCAAAACTTCAGCTGGTCATTCGTTCCACCTCTGGTTTCCAGGCTTTGATTCCAGTTTGTCTTCCCTATGGATAAAGGCATTTAATAAACACAAGTGGCTATCCCAATTACCTGGTGAATTCCGTATGTTCTGTGTATAGTACCATAGAGCACAGTGGCTCTGTAGAATCAACACTGGAGTGCAAACCACAAGAACAACAAACAGTTCGAGCCCAACAACTGCTCTGGAGGAGAAAGACAAGATTTTCTGCTCCCACAAAGATTTGCAGCCTCAAAAATCCTTTACAGGGTTGCAGTGAATTGGAACTGACTTGATGGCAATTAACAACAACAACAATATATGATTATGTTGTTGTTGTGTACCATGGAGTCGGTTCTGACTCATAGTGACCCTGTACAGGGTTTCCGAGGCTATAAATCTTTACGGGAGCAGAAAGCCTCATCTTTCTCCTGCAGA
>NW_006408604.1:8966132-8968185 GCF_000296735.1 Chrysochloris asiatica
GATTTTTGTTTTCTTTACATTGAGGTGCAACCCATACTGAAGGCTGTGGTCTTTGGTCTTCATCAGTAAGTATTTTAAGAACTCTTTGCTTTCAGCAAGCAAGGTTGTATCATCTGCATATCACAGGTTGTTTATGAGTCTTCTTCTAGTCCATGTTTTTCTTCGTATAATCTAGTTTCCCAGATTATCTGCTCAGCATACAGATTGAATAAATATGATGAAAGAATACAGCCCTGGCATGCACCTTTCCTAATTTTAAACCATTTGGTATTCCCCTGTTCTCTTTGAACAACTGCCTATTGGTTTATGTACAGGTTCCTCATGAGCACAATTAAGTGTTCCATAATACTCATTCACTGCAGTGTTATCCATAGCTTGTCATCATCCACACAATCAAAAGCCTTTGCGAAGTCAATAAAGGACAGGTAAACATCTTTCTGTTATTCTCTGCTTTCAGCTAAAACACATCTGACACCAGCAATGACATCCTTTGTTCCACATCCTCTTCTGAATCTGGCTTGAACTTCTGGAAGTTCTCTGTCAATGTATGGTTGCAGCTGTTTTTGTATTACCTTTAGCAAAATTTCACTTGCATGCCATATTAGTGATGTTGTCTGATGACTTCCACATTCCACTGGGTCACCTCTCTTTGGAATGGGAACAAATATGGATTTCTTCCAGTCAGTTGTCTTTTTAAAAAAAAATTTTTTTTAAGTTTTTATTGTGAATTGAGTGAAAGTTTAAAGGGCAAATCATCAGTTTTATATTCAACAAATCACATACTTTGTTTCATTACAATGATTATAATCCCCACCATGTACCATCAGTTAACAGTATTTCTCTCTATTCATTTTAGCGCTCTCTCTCTCTTTTTTTTTAATGCACTCAGGCATATATAATAATTTACACCACCAAAGGAGACATTCTGCAAGTTTGCCTCCTGGCTGCCAGCTCTCAAACTCTCAAACTTTCCATGATTCTAGAGTTGCTCCCTCTCTCCATGTTCCCATCTCTGCCTCCCCTCTGGTGTCACTGCTCCTCTGGATGAGGTCAGGTAGTTTTCTTCCAGAATTCTTGGCATAGATGAGTCCCTCCAGTGCTTCATCAGTTTGTTGAAAGATTACAATTTGTATCCATCAATTCTTGGTGCCTTGTTCTTTGTCAATGCCTTCAATGCACCTTGGACTTCTTCCTTCAATATCATTGGCTTATGCTCATATGCTACCTCTTGAAATGGTTGACTATCAGCCATTTCTTTTTGGTACAGTAACTCTGTATTCTTTCCATCTTTTTATTTTATTTGTTTATGCTTTCTGCATTATTTAATATTTTGCCTGTGTTGTTGTTGTTAACTGCGTTTGAGTTTGTTCCGACTATCAATGACTCTCTATGGGGTTTCCGAGGATTGGCTGGTGAGCTTGAACCGCCAACCTTATGGTTCAAACTGACCTTATAGTCCAGCGCATTAACCCACAGCACCACATTAGGACTCCATTTTGCCTAGGGAACCCTTCAATATTACAAGTGAAGGCTTAAATTGTTTTCTTCAGTTCTCTCAGCTTGAGAAATACTGAGCATATTCTTCCCTTTTGGGAAGTAATATTTGACTGTCTTCTTGAGCTACTCTTTGTAATTTTCTATTCAGCTCTTTTACTTCCTCATGTCTTCCATTTGCTTTAGCATCTCTATGCTAGAGAGCAAGTTTCAGAATCTCTTATGACACCCATTTTGATCTTTTCCTTCTTGTTTTCTTAATGACTTTTTGCTTTCTTCCTGTATGATGTTCTTGATGTCACCGCACAACTCTTCTGGTCTTCAGTCTTTAATGTCTAATGCATCAAGTCTGTTCATCAGATGATCTCTAAATTCAGGTGGGATATGTCCAAGGTCATATTTTGGCTCTTGTGGACTTGTTTTAATTTTCTTCAGCTTCAGCCTGAACTTCCATATGAGCAATTGATGGTCTGTTCCACAGTCTTGTTTTGGCTGATGATATGGAGCTTATCCACTGTCTCTTTCCACAGATATAGTCTATTTGATTTCTGTGTATTCT
>NW_006408604.1:8975125-8976783 GCF_000296735.1 Chrysochloris asiatica
TTCAGGGTGTCAGAATTTTCATCTGTGCTTTTTTAATTTCGTCTTTCATAACTTTGTTGTAGGGGGTCCGCGTGTTGCATCTGCCCAATCTGCCATCTTGCCGGAATCTTTTGAAAACCTGAGTTTTTGCACTAGTGGTTACATAAAATAGTTGTCATTTTGTGATCGACTACTTTCACTCAGCATAATGTCCTCCAGGTTCATACATGTTATGTGGTGTTTCACAGATTCATTGTTATTCTTCAAGGTTGCATAGTATTCCATTGTGCACATATCAAAGTTGATTTATCTGTTCTCCCTTTGATGGACATTTAGGCTCTCTCCGTGTTTTTGTTGTAGTGAATAGCAACGCAGTGAACATCAGTGTACATTTATCTACTTGTGTCCTGACTTTATTTCTTGTGGATATATACCAAGTAGAGGGATTACTTGTCATATGGTATTTCTATTTCCAACTTTCTGAGGAAGCATAATACTGTTTTCTACAGGGGTGGAACCGTTTTACAGTTCCACAAGCAACATAAGAGATTCCAGTCTCTCGGCACCCATATCTGCATTTGTTGTTTCCTGTTTTTTTTGTTGTTGTTTGAATTTTACTATTAATGCTGTTGTTATTGTTGTTAAGTGCCATCGAGTTGGTTCCAACTCACAGTGACCCTGTATAGGGTTTCCAAGGAGCAGCTGGTGAGCTTGAACCATCAACCTTGTGGTTCAAACTGACTTTGTAGTCCAGCGCATTAACCCACAGCGCTACACCTGGACTCCTATTAAGGCTGGGGTAAGATAATATCTCACGGTTTTAATTTGCATCTCTTTAATAGTTAATGATCTGACCATTTCTTCATATGTTTGCTGCCTGCTTTCCTTGGTTAATTTTCTATTCATATTCTCTGCCTATTTTTTAATTGGGTTGTTTTTCTTTTTCTTGTAAAGATGTTGTAGTTTTCTATAAATTTTAGCGATTAATCCTTTGTCTGTCTAACATATTGCAACTACCCTCACTCCCCCAGTCTGTGGACTCTCTTTTTACTCTTTTTGTGAAATCTTTTGTTGCACCTAAGTGTCTGATTTTTAGGATATCCCATCATCTATTTTGCCTCCTACTGTTTTGTGTGTTTCTAATTGTGTTTGACAGTGTATTTATGCCATGTGTTAAGGTCCCTAAGCTTATCTCTATTTTTTCATTGATGATCATTATAGTTCCTAGTTTTACATTTAGGACTTTAATCGATGAGTTTGTTTTTGTATATGGTCTTGTTTCATTTTTCTACAATTACATTTCCAGTTTTGCCAGCACCATTTATTGAAGAGACTATCTTTCCCACATTTAATGTGTTTTGGTCCTTTGTCAAAGATCAGCTGACTGTATGTAGATGGATTTACTTCTGGGTTCTCAATTCTGTCCCACTGATATATGTATCTTTTGTTGTACCAGTACTAGGCTCTTTTGATCACTGTGACTGTGTAGTAGATTTTGAGATCAGGAATTGAGAGGCATCCAACTTTGTTGTTCTTTTTAATAATGCTTTGCTTATCCAAGGTCTCTTTCCTTTCCATATAAAGTTAATGACACATATTTCCATCTCTTTGAAGAATGATGTTGGAATCTAGATTGGGATTGTGCTACATCTATAGATTGGTTTGGGCAGTGTTTGACA
>NW_006408604.1:8996154-8997707 GCF_000296735.1 Chrysochloris asiatica
CCTGGAGGACATTATGCTGAATGAAATTAGTCAATAACAAAAGGACAAACTTTCTATGAGACCAATGTTGTAAGAAGTTAAATTTTTCTTGGTAAAAGAAATAATCTATTATGGTTACAGGGGGTAAGGTGAGGGAATCTATTCATTGCCTACAGGGTAGAAACATATTAACAGGGTGAGCAATATACAACAAGAGGGAGGTTAGCAGAGGAAGGATGAGGGTGGCAAGAGACACAGGGAGGAATGCCATAGTTAATGTGAATAGAGAGGTAAATTCTGTGAACTGTTGGTACATGTAGGGGATTGCAATCATGTAGTGCAGAAAGTATATGGTTTGTTGAATGTAAAACTAATGATTTGCTCTGTAAACTGTCACTCAATTCACAATAAAAATTAAGGGAAAAAAAAAGTTTTGGGAGACATGCAAGCATCCAGGCAGAATACTACAGTATTCCAAATTGCAGGTAGAATAGTGAGAGTTTTTTGATTTTTTAATTAGGGGAATAAATAAAGATTTAATGCTTGCAGGCATGGGACTTTCTGCAAGGGAAGGGGAAAAAGTTACAATGGTGATTGTAAAATTATAGTCTTTCTTTTAACCTAACAATCTCTAACTTAATATTATCAATTCTATTTTGTAATCTTATGTTGACAAAAGTATGTTTCCCTAGCATAAACTGTATAAACATTCTTGACCCTTATCTTTTAACAAACAATATACAAGATGGAAATTCTGACCTTTGCTCTTTTTTTTTGAGCTACTAGCGGTTAAACTTTTACACGAAGCTGGATTGCCTCTTTAGAACAGTAGAGGCAGACTTTGATTAGGCTGTTTTTTGATTAATTTCTTAAAATCTTTTATTGTGAAGGTTTACAGACAAGATCATCAGTTTCACATTCAACAAATCATACACTTTGTTTCATCTCAATGATTGCAATCCCCTCCCTGCAACAACAGTGATCCTGCTTCCTCCCTGTGCTTCCTATTTCCATTCCACCCACCCTCTCATCCCTTCTCAACTTTGTCTAGTAAATTTGTTTAGTACATGTTGCCCTTTTTATTTTGAATGTTGACTGTCCCATCATTCATGGTGAGTATACCGTACTAGTGTTGTTGTGCCCCCTATATACATATCTACTGCTTGACTAAAAGTTGGGACATGGGGGTGAGTTCCTTTCCAGACCTGAGGGGTAGTCAAAGGCCATAGTCTCAGGTTCCTCTAGTCTCTTTCTGACCAGTAAGCCCAGTCTTTTAAAAAAAAAAAAAAAATCTATTTTGTTCCACATATTCTAATATTCTACCACTCTAATGTCATCCCTGTCAGAGCAGTGGGTAGTGGTACTTGGGCACCATCTAGTTCCTTTGGTCTCAGAGTTGTGGAAACTGATGCTCACATGTTGCATTAGTCCATTGGGCTCACCTGTGCCACTGATTACAAGCACCTTCAGTTTTTATCACTCTTCTTTCTTCTGCACATGGAGAAACAAATAGCTGCACCTTAGACAGTCACTCATCAGCTTTTAATATCTCAGATATAAAGTGCACAGCCTTC
>NW_006408604.1:8998402-9000375 GCF_000296735.1 Chrysochloris asiatica
ATGGCACCTCACAACAACAACTCATCATAATAGGATGAGAACTAGGATGTAGAACATGGTCTTTGTATACTATGTTGTGCCAATTGACCATGGTATACCCCAAGACTATGGTCCTGAGGTCCTAGGCTCAGCAACAATTCCTTAATGTTGGATAATACCTAAGATGTTTTCACCATTTTGCCCACTGTATGCTCCACCACATTTATAGTTCTGTTTTCAGGAAAGGTATATACCCATGTACCAATATCTTCTTTCAAGCTTTCATGTATTTGTGAGGTATACATATATATATATTCCTACTCTTCTTTCCATTCAGTCTGTGTATCTGTCCATGTATTGACTGCTGCAGTTTAATTTAAAATTGTTGTTGTTGTCGTTAAGTGCTGTCGAGTCCGTTCCGACTAATAGCGTCTCTGTATAGGGCTTCTGAGGAGCAGCTGGTGAGTTTGAACCATCAACCTTGTGGTTCAAACCAACCTTGCAGGGCAGGATTAAGTTTTCATAATGACTTTTTTTGCTTTTTTAGAACTTTGCCAGCAGAGGGAGATATTTAGGAGGGGGCTTGTTTCCCTGACTTTATCCCAGCAGACAGTCCTCCCTTATTCCTGCCCTTCTCTGTTGGCCTAGCAGCACTTAGTCAACTGTCTTGCCTTTTTTTTTTTTTTTAACTTTTTATTGTGATTTGGCGAAAGTTTACAGAGCAAATTAGTTTTCCATTCAACACTTGATACACATTTAGTTTTGCGACACTGATTGCACTCCCCACAATGTTACAGCACTCTTCCCACGTCCCCCTGTTTCCTATTTCTATTTGTTTTTCTTTCCTATCCCTTCCTGCCTTCTGAGCTTTATTCCTGGGCAAATGCTGCCCTTTTCATCTTGTATGGTTGATTGTTGTAAGAGGTACGTGCTTTCTTGGTGTTACTGATCTTCGTATAAACCTATCTTTTGTCTGGCTGAAAGATGAACTATGGAGTTGAGTTCTGTTGTTCCAGGTTTAAAGTGTGTCTCTATCAGATCAGTAAGCCTGATTTGTTTTTGTTGTTGTTGTTTTATGATTTTGAGTGTTCTACCTTTTAGAACCATGATTCTTGAGAGCCAAATGCTGCCTCTTCAATAATTTTCCACTTATTGAAATAATTGCTTATCTTCCAAGACCCATTTCAAACCCTGCCTTCTTGATGAAGGTCTTTCTGGGAACACTGCATACAGCTCTATCTTAAATCATTGTTTGGGCATAGAATTCTGTCTTTTCTTCACCACCTGTTAGTGCCTTGAAGGTAGGGTCCCTATCTCATCCATCTTTATATACCCCAGATACCTGGCACAGCTCTTCACCCCCAGAAGTTACTTCATTACATGCTTATTAGGTTTAATTGAATCCTATTGTTGTCTTGATTCTATTAGAGATGAGTCAGAAGTATGAGGCACATATTTCCACGTAAAGTAGTAGTACTGTCCTAATAGCAGCCTTGGCAAAATTGCAGCTTTAAGTCGAGTCCCTAAGTGTTGCAAATTCAAATTTCTTATAATGTGAATGCTGATAAGTACTTAATGGATTTTTAATAAAATGAAGGATGAAACTTCTTTAGTAAGAATGATGATGAGGGTGTGAGGAACTGATATGTTGCAGATTTTAATACAGTGACCAATCTCTTGTTGGCAGAGGCAACTGCTGAAACTGCCTCCTCCAGAACTACCCAGGGTAGTGAGTCAATTCAACGCAATGAACACTTGTTAAGCTACCTCGTGCCAGGTTAAGGGATAGGGAGAGCGATGGCTAAGGAATGGACCTAGTTCCTAAGTACATTCTTTTTTCTTTTTTCTTTTTTTTATGTTTTATTTAACCCAATGTATTCAGTGAAAACTGTGAGAGCCAGAATTCAATGGGTCTGGCTTGTTTTCCCGTTTAAGTTATCCACCTCTGTTGGTATATTCTTACCCCTTTTCTATCACTGTTTTTCTTTTCTTTT
>NW_006408604.1:9005965-9007530 GCF_000296735.1 Chrysochloris asiatica
TTAGCTTAAGAGTATGGGGGTAAAGAAAGAGTCCCCACTGAATAGCTGTCATCTTGTCTAGATGGGTCTGGTGAAAAGAGATGGGGATAAGATTTGTAAGATTCAATAGTGAATAACTGTTATCATGACTAACCGCGACTGTCACAATTGTAAAGGTAGAAGTTTTGTAACAAAAAAAGGAAGTAGTTAATCTTACAGTCCAGAAACAGAGGATCCTAGGACCATCAAGAGAGGAATGCACAAGCAGAATGCGGGACCTTGTCCAGAGAAGCAGCACCAGTGATGGGGGCATGGAGAGGGGGAGTGGCTGAGGACTCTAGATTCATAGACTAAGAAGAGAAGGACTAAGAGCTGGTGGCCAGGAGCAGATGTGCAGAATGTGCCCTTTGGAGATGTAAATTATTATATATGCCTGAATGGGTTTTTTTGTTTGTGTATTTTTTAAAAAGCTAAAATGGATAGAGAAAAATACTGTTAACTGATGATACATGGATGGGATTATAATCAATGTAATGAAAAAAGATATATGATTTGTTGAATGTAAAACTGATGATATGCCCTGTATACTTTTACTCAATCCACAATAAAAACCTTAAAAATACATATATATAAACATACAAATCCCCTATCCTTTTAGGAAGTTTTTTCTTTTTCTTTTTTGCTGTTCTTTAACTTTATTATGTATACATACAAAATAAAGTTAATTAATTTATCTTTGTTGGTTTAATGAGGCATTATGATTTTATATGAAATGTGTTTGGATGGTTTAGCCTGGACTTTCTTTCTTAAGTCTCAGCATCACAAGTTAGTAAATAGCACACCTGTGTTTTGCTTCCATATTGAGCATGGAGAAAGCCTATCAAGGAAAATCATGATCCCAGGGATAAATTTAAAATCACTTAAGATGTGCCCCAAAATAATTTCAAGTGACTGGAATGTTATAAAATCTACAATTTAATTTATACTAGCATAAGTGTCTAAGTAGAAAATCTCTAAATGTATAGGTTTGGTTTAACTTTGATTGAGCAGCCATGGAAAATGCTAATGTTAATCTTATTTCTCATTCAGTATTCAAGATCAGTGGACCCGGAAAAATATAAAAAATCATAAGGATGACCCAATTTGGAGACATACTGGCTATGTTATGGCACAAGTGGATGGGCTATACGTAGGAGCAAAGAGGAGGGCTCTGTCAGAAGGGAAAAAGGTAATTGGTACATTAATGCTGTATTCCTTCCATCTTCTTTTGATTCAATCTGTATTATTCAATATTTTGCCCATGTTGTTGTTGTTAGGTGCCATCTAGTTGGTACCGACTCATAGCAACCTTATGCCCAGTAGAACAAAACACTGTTTTAAGTCCTCTTCACTTTCAGCAAGCAAGGTTGTATCATCTGCACATCGCAGGTTGTTAATGAGTCTTCCTCCAGTCCAGATGCCACATTTTTCTTCATATAATCCAGCATCTCAGATTATTTGCTCAGCATACAGGTTGAATAAGTATGGTGAAAGAATACAACCTTGTTGCACACCTTTCTTAATTTTAAACCATCCATTGTTCCCAT
>NW_006408604.1:9008008-9012052 GCF_000296735.1 Chrysochloris asiatica
GTTCAAATCGACCTTGCAGTCTAGTGCATTAACCTGCAGTGCCACACCAGGACTCCTCTTCTAGTCTTGTTATCCTCCCACTTCCCCAATATAACTATCTGTTACTTGGCAAAAAACTGAGTCATGGAGATGAGTTCAGACCTTAGGGTAACCAGGGGCCATAGTCTCGGGGTTCCACCAGTCTCTATCTGACCAGTAAGCCTGGTATTTTTCATAAGTTTGAGTTTTGTTTGGTATTTCCCCCTACTCTATCCAGAACTTTCTAATGTGATCCCTTTCAGTGAGTAGTGGTATCTGGGCACCATCTAGTTTTTCTGGTCTCAAGGTCATGGATGCTGAAGCTCATGTGTTCCATTAGTCCACTGGACTAAATGTTTCCAGCGTCTTCAGTTCCCATCATTCTTCTTTCCTTCAGACAGGGAGAGACCAATAGTTGTACCTTTGATGATTGCTCATGAACTTTCAAGATCCCAGCAGCTACTCATCAAAGTAGAATGTAGAACATTGTCTCTGTGGACTACGTTATGCTAATTGACCATGGTGTCCCCTGAAACCATGACCCTGAGACCCCAAGCCCAGGAAACCATTCCCTCAAGGTGTTTGGTAAAGTCTAAGTATATTCTTCAAAGAGAACGCCTCTCCAACAACTTGCAATGTGTTGATACAATTGCTAAGACTATAATGAAAGAGGTTATAGTAAGACCATGGAATAAGTAAAGAAAGTATTCAAAAGGTGATTCCTCTTTTGTGTGTCTGAGCTCCCAGCAAGTAATACCTTAATAGTCTCCTCTATACCTCAATTTGCACTTTTTGATGTTAGAACCTGAATATGCTATAAGCTTTAGGCAGTGTGGAAAGCAGAGGTAAGTATGACACAGCCCCACAATAAAATTTTAAAAAAGTCAAAGAACCCATCAGTGGTAATTACTTGAGACTTAACAACAACTACAAAATGCTGTTGCTACTGCTGGTGATGTTGATGTTCTACAGCATTTATAATGTGCAGGAGTTTATTAAAGCCTTTTACATGTATGAGATCATTTAATTCCTAACAATGCTGTCAGACTTGTACCACTATTTTACTCATACTATTGATGTGAAAACTCAGGCATGGAGAGATTAACTAATAAATTGCAAATCACACAGATAATAAGTAGTAGCCAGAATTGGAAACCAGGTTGTCTTTCTATAGCCTGTGCACATGTGTGTGTGTGCACATAGTCTAATATACACAAAATGGGTTCATCACTATGAGAGATCCTAAAGATGTCCAATATGATCTGACTCAGAAAATCAAAACAATTAGAAAAGATTTGGAGAAAGTTTATGGCAAGCACAAAATGATATGGTATTGACAGTGCAAAAAGATTCCAGAAAGGGTTGGTGTATGTGTGTCTTCATGATTCTGAGATATGAATGCTTACGACAGATGTAAAGTGGAGGCAAGACTCAGCTGACTTAGGAGACTTACTGACATAGTTCTGCAACTAAATCTAACATACTTATGAAGCAGATACTAATGTTCTCTTAACTCATGAGAATTTGGAAGTGTGGTAAAGCTAGACATTTTTCTTACAGTCATATAGCCTAGGAATAGTGAAAATAGTATGTGAACCCAGAATTATTCAAGCCTGTGCTTTGAACTGCTACACTATATGACTTTACCACACAAAGATGTAGGCCCAGTGTTAGGAGATGGAAGATCTCAACCTGAAGAGATTCCACAGGAATTACATTCCATTAACCTGGAATGTGAGACCACAATAGAGGGTCTCTTCCTTGCACCCAGATACCTGTCTAGCTATTATTGCAGTTCCTTCAGCTGTTCTAAACTGTTCAGTTGTTCCAGGGGAGAAAGATGAGGCTTTCTGCTCCTATAAGATTTACAGCCTCTGAAACCCTGTACAGGGTCACTATGAGTCGGAACCAACTTCACAGCACATCATCACCACCACCTACCAAAGTTGTAGAGGTGACAGGAAGGTACCAAATTGGTGGGGGAAATGTGGCAGTATAAAAGATATACAAACAAATGTTAACTTCAGAAGATTGTTTAAAAATTATATACAAATAATTTGAAGTAAATACTCTTAAGAGGAATTTTATTGAATCAGGGGCAATAAAATATTTCAAAGGATTTTAGTGTTGTTTACTCAAATGGCAATAAAATATTATTCTCATATTATCAGGTTCATTTCTGGAAACTACTAAATACATATCCAACATTCAAAAGTGCTGAGCCAAATCCTCATTTTTAGAATCTGAGTCACCTCCTGTCTCCAATGTTGACTTCCCTAGTTATTAAAAAGCATCAAATAAAACCAAACCTAGGACATTAGGTCAACTTTCTGTCCAAAGAACTCACAGTTTGATGTGTCCACTCTGCTCCAAAGTTAAAACAATGGTGAAATATGTAGAAAGAGAACATCATTGTAATATAGCGGGGCTCAAAAACAAAATTAGGCATTGGTTTGAACCAGAAATGGAATTGGGGGAGAAAAAAAATCAACAGAGCCAAAAGATACGTGTTCTGGGCCCTAAATCTGAAGCAGGCAGAGGCAGTGGTGGGCTCAGCTCTTCATGGGTGAGAGCCTCTGTGTTTTAAGTGAGCAGAGTCAAGGCTGGGAGGCAGAAGTAATTATGACTTCTAACTGTTCGTTTAAAATAAGAGGCCAAAGAACAGCTTCTTTTAATGTAATTCTTGATTTGTAAGAAACCATGATCTAACAGTGATTAAGCTACTTTGATGGAGAAATCCAAGAAGAAAATAAGAAATGTAACAGTTTTTATTTATTTATCATTTCAGACATATGTATGACCACTTCACAAACCTCTACCCACAGCTGATTAAGACGCCTTCCATCATGGAAAAAGTGCAGAATTTTATGGAGTATGTATAATAGCTTTTTTTTTTTTTTCTCACTGCTTTTAAAGCTGAAAACTATACTATTGAATCTAATTTCAAACATCAGTTTGTCCTTTTGCTAAGTAGATGCGATCTCTTTAGTAGGACTCTATTAGTAGTATGGTACAGTATTTTTGGTAATGGCATAAAAACTGATTGCAGACAACATGTCCTTTAATTTTGAATCTTTCAAAGGTCAGGTTGAATATCACCATTACTGATGTAAGGCAGGCAAAAGTTAAGTCTCTGAATCCCTTCCACATGGGAACACCTCTCCTTCTTTCTAGGATCCTACCCACTTCTGTGTTTCCTTACATGTTTCCTTTCTCTTTTAATGCTTGGAGATCAATCCCAGTTGAAGCGTTAGCTAATACCTAAGTCTTCATTCTGAACACTCAGATGATATTTCTATCTTAACAAAGTACTTCTGAAGACTAACAATCCTTCAGTACTCAGAAAACTTGTTTTATATTTAGAGTAACAAACTATGTGATTAATGTGGGTACAGGAGGGCTCTTGGCTTTGACCATTAAAATCACACCGTGAGGAGCCTCTTTATGGAACATTAAAGTCCTACAGAACATAGGTCAAAATCCATTGAGCTAGATTCCATGAAGAAATGACATTGTGTTAATATAGATCTCGTCTGGACAAATAACTTTCAGTATACAAAGCTATATTAAAGCATCCCCTATAAAATGTGGAGAACTGAATGAACTAAAAAGGGGAGACAGAATGAAAAGACTATTTTTTTTTAAAGGTATTTTTTGCTAAATATGCTAAACAGGACAGAGGCAATGAAATAATTATTAGTAATAAAGGTTGAATAATAGCCATGAAAATGACCTATAAAAATATATAAACAAGAGAACAAACAAGATAGCGGATTGGGTGGAAGTGCAGTAAAGGAGCTCCACCAGCAACAACACAGAATACCCGACCAAGCAGGCTCAGGGAATGGTCCCAGAACTCTGAACCACATAGAAAAAGAATATTTAGAAGGTTGGAAGGCTTACAGCTGGGGGAATTTGTGGCAGAAGCAAGAAATCCATTGCTTTCTAATTCGAGATGCTCAGCTGCTTGAGGAGTCGCCAACTTGGGTGAGACCAAGCAGGGGAAGGATCGGAGCGGCCACAGAC
>NW_006408604.1:9015866-9029827 GCF_000296735.1 Chrysochloris asiatica
GCACACCTTTCTTAATTTTAAACCATCCATTGTTCCCATGTTCTATTTGAACAACAATTTTGCCCATAGAATCCTTCAGTATTGCAACCCGAGGCTTGAATTTATTCTTCAGTTCTTTCAGTTTGAGAAATTTTAAGCAGGTTGGTTCCTTTTGGTTTTCTAACTCCATGTCTTTGCACATTTCATTGAAATAGTTGACTTTGTCTTCTCAAGCTTCCATTTGAAAATTTCTGTTCAACTCTTTTACTTGCTCATTTCTTCTAGTCACTTTTGATTCTCTACACTCAAGAGCAAGAGCAAGCTTCAGAATTTCTTCTGATATTCATTTTTGTCTTTTCTTTCTTTCCTGTATTTTTAAGGATGTTTTTCTTTCAAAAAGTATGACGTTCTAGATGTCATCCCACAACTTTTCTGGTCTTCTATCTAATGCATCAAATTTGTTCTTGAGATGGTCTCTATTGAGTTTCTCCACCATCTCTTCCCACAGATGTAGTCAGTTTGATTCCTTTGTATGTCATTGGTGAGATCCATATGTATATTCTCTTTATGTTGTTTAAAAATGATATTTGCAATTAATAAGTCATTGGTTTTGTAAAATTTTATTATTCAATCTCCAGCATCATTTTTATCACCAAGGCCATTTTTCCAACTACTGATCCTTCCTCTTTCTTTCCAACCTTTCCATTCCAATCACCAGTAATTGTCGGTGCATCTTAATTACACGGTCGATCAATTTATGACTGAAGAAATTGGTAGAATTCTTAAATTTTGTCATCATTGGCTATAGTGGTTGGCCCATAAATTTGAATAATGGTGGTATTAGTGGGTCTTCCCTGTAGGCATATGTATATTATACTATTGTTGACAGCATTGTACTTTATGATAGATCTTGAAATGTTCTTTTGACATTTTGATATTCACAGCACAGTAAACCATATGATTGACAGGTTCAAAATGACCAATACCAGTCCATTCAACTCACTAATGCCTAAGATAAGGTGCTCTGGTAGCATAGTGGTTATGAATCGGGTTGCGAACCTCAGGGTCAGCAGTTCAAAACTACCAGCTGTTCCGTGGGAGAAAGGTGAGGCTTTCTGCTCCCATAAAGATTTACAGCCTCAGAAACCCTGTGCAGGGTCGCTAGGAGTCGGAACCGACTCCACGGCACATAACAACAACAACAATGCCTAAGATACAGGTCTTTATGTGCCCCATTTCATTTTTTGGCAATATTCAATGTTTCTAGATTCATGCTTGTATATTCCATGTTCTGATTATTAATGGATGTTTGCCCCGTTTCTTATCATTTTGAGTTGTACTCCATCTGCAAATGAGGGTACCAACAGCTTTGCTCCATTCATGTCAATATGATCAGCTCTACTTTGAGGAGGCTGCTTTTCCCCAGTCATATTTTGAGTGCCTTCTAACCTGAGGGGCTCATCTTCTGGTACTGTATGAGACAATGTTCTGCTGCTTTTCACAAGGCTAACCATTTAGAAGTAGTCAGCCTCTCCTTCTTCCTAGTCTGTCTTAGTCTGGGCTAAGCTCTGCTGACACCTGTCCACCCTGGGTAATCCTGCTGGTATTTAAACTACCAGTGGCATAGCTTCCAGCATCACAGCACCACAGTACAACAAACTGACAGAGAAGAGGTGAGTTTTTAAGGCTAAAGGATATAAATTCCTTGCAGACAAATGCAATTGTACCTGTCCTATTTCTAGCACCTAATTCACTGTCTGACATAAAATGCAAGCTCAGTACATGTTGAGTAATTCAACTTGTTTCTGCGTATTTCAATCACTTTTATAATACTGGGCTCTGGAGTAGGTTAAAAGGTCTATGAGTGTATTGACTTTTTAGCTAAACTAATGTTTTAGACTGTATGCTTTTTAAACTAAAATGTCTAAAGGTGCAAGTTCTAGTTCTGACCTTACACAGATACATCTACGCAGAATTTTCTTAAAACTTTAATCACTAAGGACTCAAAGGTTCCATTCAATATACTCGTAAAAATTATAGAGTTTTATTTCCTTGGAGTATTTTAAAAGTTCTTGAAATGATCCCAAAATATAACTTAACACTGTAGGAATCTAATTTCCTTTCTTTCTTCAATTTTGGATCCAGTAAATAAATGATCATATGATTGAATGAATTTTTAATTTGGTAGCACGTACTGGACTACGAACCACAAGGTTGGTAGTTTGAGCCCATCAGTCACTCTGCGGGAGAAAGATGAGGCTTTCTGCTCATGCCAAAGATGTAATGTCTCAGAAACCCTATACCGGTTGCTTTGTTGGTAGAATTCCTCAATTCATCTTCACTGGTTTTAATATTTGGCATTGAATAGTAGTAGTATTAATTTAGTGGTAGATTTGAATAATAGTGGTATTAACTGGTATTTCTTGTAGGTGTATGGATATTATCCTATCACAGACATTGTTATATTTTGAGGTAGCTCTTGAAATGTTCTTTTTGATGATGAATGCGACACCATTCCTCTTCAGTTTGTCATTTACAGCATAATAAACCATATGATTGTCAGATGCAAAATGGCCAATACTAGTCTATTTTATGGCACCAGTACCTAGGATATTGATGTTTATGCATTCCATTTCATTTTTTAACAATTTCCAGTCCCTAAATTCATACTTCATACATTCCATGTTCCAATTATTAATGGATATTTATAGCTGTTTCTCCTCATTTTGAGTTGTGCCCATCAGCAAATGAAGGTCCTGAAGGTTTTGCTCCATTCATGTCATCTTGGTTAACTCTACTTAGAGGAGGCAGCTCTTTCCCAGTCACATTTTGAGTGCCTTCTAACCAGAGGGGCTCATCTTCCAGTTCTATACCTGACAATATTCTGGTGCTCTTCATCATGTTTCAATATTCAGGATTCTTGTGATCTCTGACAGTGTTTGACTACTATTCATAAAGTTTTCAGTGGCTAAACATTCAGAAGTAGTCAGCCTCTCCTTTCTAGTCTGTCTTAGTCTAGAAGCTCAACTGAAACCTGTCCACTGTGAGTGACCCTGCTGGTATTTAAAATACCCATGGCATAGCTTCCAGAATCACAGAATGTCACCATAGTACAGTAAACTGACAGATTTGTGGTGGGGACTCATCAGATTAGAAATGTAAATTTAAAACAAACATACTGAGAAATTGTTTCTCACTTACCAACTTGGCAAAAATTGCAAAGCGTGACAGCATACCCTGTCAGCAAGGCTGTGGGAAAAAGAGGCACTCTCCTAAAATACTCGTGGGAATGCAAAATGGTATATCCACAATGAAAGGGAATTTTCATATGGAAATAGGCTGTTTTGGCAGATCCACTGTTTGATTTTTTTTCTTTGTCCTACCAATCTAAGACTTTGATCAGAAAAACTGGCAAAATACAATTTGGCATACTTATGCTGCTATACTGCATATTTATGTGATGGAATACCATATAGAAATGAAATGGATAAATGTCAAAAAGATAATAATGAGCAGAAGAAACAAGTTACAAAAGAATATAATAAAATAGTACAATAATGCAAAATAATATTCTAACTGTACAAATTAAAAAACAGGCATATTTAAAGATATAGTTTTGAGACTCATACAGGATGATAAAATAATAGAGAAGTAGGTAATTAGTGACAAGAGCTTTAGTATAGTGGCTACTACTGTTATGGAAGGAGAAGAAATTGGAGATTTCTAAGAGGAGCTCTGTTGGCTCAGTGGGTTTAGCATTGGGCTACTAACTGCAAGGTTAGTGGTTCAAACCACCTAGCCACTCCATAGGAGAAAGATGAGGCTGTCTGCTTTGGTAAAGATTTGCAGTCTATGAAACCCAAAGGAGCAGATTTACTTTGTACTATAGGGCTCAAGTGGAGTCTTGGTGAGGTGCTGTAGGGTAAGCACTGACCTACAAGGTCAGTTTGAACCACAAGGCTGGTGGTTCAGACTTACCAGAGGCTCCTTGGAACCCCTATACAGGGCCATTATGAGTTGGAACCAACTCTATAGCACTTAGCAACAACAACAACGTAGGGCTCAAGCATAACAATTGTGTGGCTGGCTCAGTGCCAGACAGTGTTTCCTCTGGCAGTGCACATGGATGGTCATTATGAGTTGGAAGTGACTTGGCACTAACAACAACATTGGGGTTGCTGTGAGCCAGAATGGACTCAGTGGCAGTGGATTTGTCTAATATTTTATTAAATTGTAAAGTAGGTAGATAAGTTTTATTTTTCTTTATAATTTTGTTGTATCTTTCTTATACATCTCCAATCTTTCATCTTAAATCATTCTTAATTTTAAAAATTAAAGACAAATTACAGACTGAAAATTTTTTTAGAATTTGTGTAAGAGATAAAGAGCTCATCTTGGGATTTATTTATAGAGCTCCTAAAAGTCAATAAGAACAACTTGGAAAAATGGATAAAGCATATGAACAGTTTACGGAAAGAAATGTAAAGATTCTTAACAGATGCTCAACCAATGAAATGTAAATACATGTGTTACAATGAGATTGTTATTAACCTATCAATTGGAAATAAACCAGATGCTTACTGTATTGGGACTGTTACTATTACTGTTAAGTACTGTCAATGTCAAGTCGGTTCTGACCCATAGCGACCCAGTATAGGGTTTCCTAGGAGCGGCTGGTGAGCTTGAACAATGGACCTTTGCAGTTCAAACTGACTTTGCAGTCCAGCACTTTAACCCACAGAGTCACACCAGGACTCCGCACTGGGACTTTAAGAGTATATTTAAAACAACTCTTGTGAGAACAGTTAGACAATATCAATCAAAGTCAAAATCACTTCTAGGAATCTATCCCATACACAGAGTCACATACACACAAAATGCTGTAGTCATGATTCATTACTGTAGCATTATTTATAATAGCAAAAGACTGGAAGCCACCTAATAGTCAATTAACAACATACAGGTTAAAAATATTATAATACATGTTGTTGTTAAGTGCCATCGAGTCGATTCCGACCCATAGCGACCCTGTATAGGGTTTCCAAGGAGCAGCTGGTGAGCTTGAACCACTGACATTGCAGTTCAAAAGGCTTTGCATTCTGACGCATTAGCCCACAGCGCCATACATACATGCATTGAAATTTGGGAGGAAGATGAGACTTTGTTCCCATAAAGACGTACTGCCTTGGAAACCCCACACAGGGTCACTATGAGTCAGAACTGACTTGATGACACACCACCATCAGCATACATTGAAATACTGTCCAAAAGAATGAGGATGATTTTTACAACCAAAATAGAAAAATCCCCAAGATTTTAAATGAAAAATATTCAGACAAAAATTTTTTTGTTCTCAAGATGAAGAGTGCATATAATACACTCCCCATTTGTAAAAAAAAAAAAAAAAAAAGTATTTACCAAGCACTTTAAAATCTTGAGGTCTCCACAAGAAACCAATAAAAAGGGAAATGGAGATAGGGTGGGCGCTGAGCTAACAGAGGTGAGGAGCCGAGGGGAGATTTTTCACTACAGACCTTATAATACCTTCCAGTTTTGAAAATGAGTTTATGACATATTCAAAAAGAAAGAATGAAGGGAATATATATAAATAATTGGATTGGTTTTTATTTATTTATCTTAATTAAAACACCATTGTCTGTCTTCCCACATGTCTCCCCAAGAATAAGCTTTGTCAAGTTAATTGCTAAATATCTTACCAGACCCAGCCACACACAACAAAGAGTTCTCCAAACTAAAATGTCAATACTGCTGTTATTCAGCTGCTGTGCGGTTGGGGCATACAAACAAAAGACAGTTTTACTGTCGAACAAAACACTCCTTAAACCATGGCTATCAAAAAAATGCTTAAACATCTCTTGTGAACTATAATATTTTATAAGCTACAATAAAATCTGCTGTATTGATTATATTAGGGACTTTCCAAGGGAATAATTTAATAGTTCCCTAACCAGAGGAAAATTTTAAGATGACATCCACTTGACACAAATAGATATTAAGTCCAGCTGTTGTCTTTTCTCAGCCCCTGACCCTGGCCCAGATTCAGTTCCTGAACAGTGTTGGAGATCTGCTGGATCTGATTCCCTCATTCTCTGTCATGAAAAATAACAGTCAGACGTTTTTAAAGAGATTGGAGATGGGACATTGCTCTGCTCTCATTAAGGTAAGCTACACACAGCAGCCCTTTGCTCCTCTTTCTGATCCACACAGACTCTTTTGAATGCTATTCAAGTTATGGTAACATTTCACCACCCCCTCGGAAACCCTGTACAGGGTCGCTATGAGTCGGTTCCGACTCCACGGCACATAACAACAACAACAACAACAACCTTTAGCTCTATGCCAGCTCCTGGGATCCTATATCATAGAAGTTAAGAACTGGACAGAACTTCCCTGGAGGAAATTGGAAGGTCACTCTGTTTCTTTCACTAATTCTTTCATGCTTTATGCACCTGGCATTTCCACCTTCCAGAATCTTCCAATGTGGACGTTAAAAGGATGGAGTCTTCTGTTTTGTGTACATTAAAGGTTAACGTTGGACTTGCTGATCATGTTTTCCAGTAACTGATACAATAATTGTCACTTAGGTTTTGAAGAAAGAGTTGCATAAAAATTCCAGAATTGATACAATCTTTGTATGCTTCCTACACTTAAAATTGTCGTCAGTTAATGTATATGCCTCTGTGTTGCTCACTATTATTCTGCCTACAGGTTCTTCCCGGATTTGAGAATATCTTTTTTGCTCACTCAAGTTGGTACACGTATGCAGCCATGCTGAGGATCTATAAACACTGGAACTTCAACATCAAAGATAAAGACACCAGCAGCAGTCGCCTCTCTTTCAGCAGTTACCCAGGTAAATAAACTTAAAGGGACATCAAAGTACATCGGAGTACTTTGAGTACTACTACAGAAAAAACTTTGGTGATTCATAGTAACTGGAATGGAAAAAGAAATGTTTGGTAGTTAGAATGTTGTTGTTACTGTTAGGTGCCATCAAGTTGATACCAACTCATAGCAACCTTATGTGCAATAGAATGAAACACTGCCCATTCTGTGCCAACCTAAGAATTTGGATTCTTAGACTTCCTTTAAAAAAAAAAAAGTTCTTATTGTAAATGATGTGATAGTTAACATTGGAGAACATTATCTTTACATTCATCCTATTGTATTTCATTTCATTGCAATGATCACAATCCCCTGTATGCATCATCAAACAGACAAAGGGTACACCCCACAGCCACCTGCACACAGCTCCTCTCCCTCCCTGAGTCAGAGTCCCCAGCCACTCCTTCTCTCCACGTCATTGCTTACACTTCCTTTTGAAGAAATATAGCACTAATATTTTTATTTAATAAAATGGTGTAATCTAGGTTAATAGAGTTGCTAAGTAGAAGACACTTTGTAAATGTGAATGGATGTTTCTAAATTCACATTCAAACGCCAACTGTTTATTAAATCAAGGTGTTTTCCTAGGCTCTGCGGTGGACACGAAGATACACAGGAGACAGTTCCTGCTCTCAGCATCTCCTCAGAGGGATGGCACTCTGTTTTGTTTTGGTTTTGATTCATTGCACTATCCACAGCACATAAGCTAGTTAGTGTGTGGCACCTGGTACTTAATACATTTGTACTGAGTGAATGGATGGATGTAGAGTTCATAAACCCTATAATACTGTAAGGAGGGCAAGATAAGTACAACATAAATATGAATAATAATATTACTGGATATCATGTATGCTACAAAAGAAGTATATCAAATGTTAGGTGCATTTAAAAAGGAAGAACTTAGGTACATCTGGTTGTTGGGGAAAGGAAAGAGAAGATGGCCATTTGACCAGGACCATGAGAGAAAATCAATAGGTAGAATTGGAAGAGCAGTCTCTATGAGGTAGTGATTGCAAACTCCTAAGAGGAAAGGAGAAGGGCAGGTGATGTAAGTACATACAAGGGGGTAGTGTAAGAAAATACAACGTGGAAACAATTGTAGCCAACATCAGACCCATAGAGAGAGGGCCAGCTACTCAATCCCCAATCACTGTTGTCATCCAGGAACATGAAGACAGAAAAAATAGAATTCAGAAGTATTTTTCAAAATAAAATCAAACCCACTCTGAAAACCAAATGGAGCATGTCTGCTAGCTGGAATTGACTCTTTACTTACGGGTTCTCAATCTTTCTTGGAAACCATTAGCAAAGGCAAGGGGAGAATGTTTACAAAATAACAGAATCCAAAAAGGAGGCAGCATGAACACTTCTGACTGTTAATTTCATATGGATTATTTATGGGGTAGTTATACCAACCACCTGACAAATCTGCCTAAATTTGGCAGAGTATCATTGCCCTGAGTGTTAATACCTAGATGTTCCTATTAGAAATTCTGAACAGGGGGATAACACAGTATTTTTCCATCTTTGTAATCTGATCCTTCCTTTGTACCCACTTTGTTTTCCCCTTTGTTTTAGTTTGCTTAATTATTCTAGTATCAAAGAAGACTTCTCTCCTTGAGTCTTTTGATTCTCTTATGTTCAGTTAGACTGAAATTTAAGGACAGTAAAAAACTGAGACATTGCAAATGTACTTAATCTTCCTCTTATTTACTATCAAATGTGATGTTCAGATATTGCCTACACTGCTTTGAAATCTTACTTGAATATGATATGCTTTGGTAATTTGAACAGGGCTGAACCCCAGAACTAATGAAGACCTGGAAGGATTTCTTAAGAATTTTATGACTGTGTTAACGTTTGCATACATACCTTTCTGGAATTGATACTTGGTTAAAGATTTTAAGAGCAACTGAAATTGAGTGAGAACAAAAGACTCTTGATGCCCCAAGGTGTTTGTGTGGGAACAAATGGAGTTATGTGATCCATATCTTTTTCTATCTGGACAGCTTTGTTCTCAACCACACACTATTTAAAAAAAAACAAAACCTGTAAATTGCATTTATAATAAGAAGAATTATTTAATAAGGGATTGGCCACATTGGATTCATCTAATAGCCATTGGACTAAGGTTTGCCATGAAGTTCATGCCATGTGAGCTGGTGAGCCCAAAATGATGGTTTGTTTGTTTTTCTTTAAAGAAGAGGATGCTTTAGTAGGCTGAGTAGATTAAGAGTGTGGTGCTATTTTTGTGTTAAGAAGCAGAGCCTGGTGCTATTTTGGTATTAGATGAGGATACTTAAAAATCCTGACTCAGAACAGACAGATCAAGTCACAGAGAAACATATTTGACTTTGGTTGAAGCATGTGTTAAATGATAACTGCAGTAGTGCAGGAGCTACAGATAATATAACACTAAAGATTTCCTATGCAATTATCCATCCTCATCACCTTCCTACCAAATTTTGTATGCTGTTATTAAGTGTCGTCAAGTCAGTCCCAACCCATAACAACCCTGTATAGGGTTTCTGAGGAGTGGCTGGTGAGCTTGAACCACGGACCTTATAATCACCATGAAAAACACTAAAAAGTTTCAAGATACAATGACTTCTTTCTTGAGCTTTTCCAAAGGAAGAAGGTGTTGTTCAACCTATAAAGTCCAACTGTGTTACTTATCTACAAAATGATACTGATATAATGCTTACTTTATAAAGTTGTAAAAGTTTATAATTTATTTATTAATCAACAAATATCTATTCAGTATTTATTACATGCTAGACAAAGACCTTATATTGGCAGGCAGTGTAGATACATATAGTCCCTACTCATCAAATTCATGTTTGGTAAGAAATAGTGACAAGTAAAAGCAATCACAATAAAGTGTGATTGTGTAATAATAGAGACTGGTCTGGAAGTATTTGGAAGTAAAATTTAAATTGAGGCACAACACAAAAGCAGATATAAATTAATCAGGCTAACAGAGATAAGGAGTTGGTAGAATGTTCTTTGTGGAGGAAACAGCATATGTGAAGACCTGTTGGCAAAAGAACAAAGTGTGAAGAAGGCCAGCAAAGGGAAATGAAGGGAGGTGCAAAAACCATTCAAAGGACAAATGGGAGTCACATGATCAGATTAGCATTTTAGAATTTTCTAATCCATGAGAGGAGGAGGGTGAGAGAAGCTATTACAATACTGGTGCAATAATGCAGCTGACTCAGATTCAGTAGATGGTCAATTAATGTATGGAGGGAAGATTGATTTCTTTCTTCAAAAAGCAGACAGTGTCAAAAAGTGACTGCTAAATTACTGTGCACAGCATAACTTTCATGTGATCTTCTTGTCCTAGCCAGAATATTACCTAATAAGAATGTTAGAAGGGCATTCCCAAAACTGTACTCCAGCATAGGAAAACAGAAGGAGCAACAGAAATTCTTCACATTACACTCATCACTATTGCGAAGGGTTTGCTGCCTGCAGTACACCCAGATTTGCCTAAAGTAACCTCACTCTCTATTTACCAATGCCACAGTTGGGTCCATAAAAATAGAGTTAATTATGTCAAGGAAACAGATTAATTTAATGATACCCATCCTAATCTGGAAAGGATTTAAGATGACTTAGTTGTTTAACAAGTTCTATATTTTCTGGTGTAGCATTTGGGTTAATGCGCTAGACTGCAATGTTGGTCTGAACTGCAAGGTTGGCGGTTCAAGCTCACCAACCACTCCTCGGAAACCCTATACAGGGTTACCAAGAAGCAGCTAGTAATATGAACTGCCAATATTGTGGTTCTCAGTCCAGTGCTTATACAACAGTTCCACACCTGGTCATCACAGTGTGTTCACTATTTTAAACAGGTCTACCTCATTTTATTGCGCTTTACAGAAGCTACCTTTTTTTTCTTCTTAATTTTTATCAACAATCGGAAGGTTGTGGTCACCCTGCATTGTTGTTGTTGTTAAGTACCGTAAAGTTGGTTCCGACTCATAGCAACCCTGTACAGGGTTTCTGAGGCTGTAAATCTTTATGGGAGCAGAACGCCTCATCTTTTTCCTGCAAAACCACTGGTAGTTTCAAACTGCTGACCTTGCAGTTGGCAGCCCAACTCTTAACCACTACGCTACTAGAGCTCCTTGGCAACTCTGCATGGAGGGAATCTATTGGCATGATTTTTCCAACAGCATGTGCTCACTTCTTGTCTCTGTGTTACAATTTGGTAATTCTCACAATATTTCAAATTTTGTCATAATGCTATTGTACTCCATTGTTGTTGTTGTTGTTAAGTGCCATCGAGTCAGTTCTGACTCATAGTGACCATGTGTAAAGTTTCCAAAGAACAGATGGTAAGTTTGAACTGCCAACCTTATGATTCAAACCAACCTTGCAGTATAGTGCTATATCCATTGTATGCCATTGACTACAGTATTATACAGTTGTTGTTAAGTGATGTTGAGTCAGTTCTGATGCAAAGTGACCTTGTATAGGGTTTCTGATGAGTAACTGGTGAGTTTGAACCACTGACCTTGCTGCTGACAGTTCAGTGCTTACCCTACAGTGCTACACCAAGACTCTTAGTATAAACATAACTTTTATGTGCACTGGAAAATTAAACAATGTGTGTAACTCTCCGTATTGTGAAATTCACTTATTGAAGTGGACTGGAACCAAACCCACAATATCTCTGCTATATGCCTATATTCCGATTTTTCACAAAAGCATGTTTTATGTAAGCTCAGCTTTCCTCATTGTAAATAGCTGCACAAAATCACATTGTCCAGAGATACCACAACTTAAGTTGTTTGAACTCTTTGTTTTCAGATACGAAGTTGTAAATATTTTCCTCCCCTGCCACCACCCTTGGATCATTGAGATGAGCTTCCAACAATGGATTTAACTGAGTCCACAACTGTCAGTTCACACCCATCAGCCACTCCTCCGAAACCCTACACAGGGTTGCTATGAGTCAGAACTGACTCTATGCACTTAACAACAATAACAGTGGGCACAGTGGGCAGAATGTTGTTGTAATTAAATGCTGTTGAGTTGGTTCCAACTCACAGTGACCTGGTATATAGTATTTCCAAGGAGTAGCTGGTGGGTGTGAACTGCTGACCTTAGGGCTAACAGTCCAATGCTTATGCACCTCACCAAGACTCCAGTAAGCAGAATAATGGCTCCTGAAGATGTCCACATCTTAATCCTTGGAATTTGTGAACACATGAATTTACACAGTGAAGGGAGATTATCATATTAAAATGTAGGTTGCTAATCGGGAGATTACTGTGGATTATCTGGGTGAGCCCAGTGTAGTCAAGAGAGTCCTTTGTTGTAGAAGAGGAAGTGTCAGCAAATGGCAGCTTGAGGACTTGGCCCAATACTGTTGCCTTTTAAGATAGAAGAGAATCATGAGCCAAGGAATGAGGGATGCCTCTAAAAGCTAGAAAAGACAAGAAAACAATCTCCCCAAAGTCTCCCAAAAGAGACATAACCCTGATGACACCTTGATTTTTGTCCTATGAAACTTTTAATTTACAGAACTGTAAAATAATAATTTGTGTTGTCTAAAGACAACTATGTCTGCGGTAATTTGTTATAACAGTAACAAAAATAATACGAGAGGTATAAATGTTTTTTAAGGTACAATTTACAGACAACATATTTCACCATATATATGATTCCATTTTCCCATGAACTTTTTAAAGCTCCCTTGTGTATCTATATATATAATTAATATAAGGATATGCATATATAATACATGTTGTTAAGTACTGTCTAATTGGTTCCGACTCATAAGGACCCTGTATAGGGTTTCCAAGGAGCAGCTAGTGAGTTTGAACCCCCAACCTTGCAGTTCAAACTATCTTTACAGTCCAGTGCTGTGGAGTCAGTTCTGACTTACAGTGACCCTGTATAGGATTTCGAAGGAGCAACTGGTGGGTTTGAACTGACAGCCTTGTGGTTAGCAGTACAGTGCTTATCCTATAGCACCACACCAGAATATCCTCCCAGGCATTAATAAACTGAAATGGACTGGCATTAGCCATTTTGAAATATTGCTGGGGACCAGCATCGACGAATTATTAGGGGGCTCTCAAAGGGGGATGTGGAGTTGGCTAAAAACACACACACACACAAACACAGAGTCGATGGGTCGTGAGTCTTAGGTAGATGATGATGACTTCTCTTTACTTAGGCAGATGATGATGACTTCTCTTTACTCAAAAGTTTTTTGTTTCTCATATACTATTATGATCAATTACAATTTAACTAAGTGTTACAGTCTTTGTGTTTAACAAATATTCAGGTTACAAAAAAAAAAAACACAGAAACATCAGAACATCCCTTTGATTCTTACCCTATCCAGTTCCTTTGCATCCCCTAATTATCCCGATATCATCAGATTTATTTCCGTAACGCCTTTTGTTTTTCTTTAATCCTCCTAAGAATGTCAAATTAACTTTTAAGCAAAGTTCTATATCTTGACTTGCATTTTTACTCTCATCTATTACTTTTTATACTTATAATGGATTTAAGAATAAGAACATAAAAGTACCTAAAGTTTCATAGTCAAAAACAAAGCAGCAATTCCCTTACACAAGGGCTTCTATCATGGAGGGCGGCGGCTAAACGATGTGCGAGAACTGCACAGACCTGGTGGAGAAACCCAGACCACGGAGCAGCGGGGTGAGAGGTGTCTGGAGACCAGGTAGATGGGGAGACGCTGCCTAGCAGGAAGAGACTGCAGGGGCCGGCCAGGCTGTCCTACTTACCCTGGAGTTGAGAGCACCTTCCTAGCCTAACCGTTGGATCCTGGCTTTGAGGCGGGGTCGAACAACTTAGAGACCCACAAGTGCAGCCCAAAGCGTCTCACTACAACCCAATCGCCCCTGCTGCGCTTCCACCTCTTGATTGACATCCGAGGATGGAAATCATGCCTTTGAGCCAGACTCAAGGGCCCTAGCACAAGGAGATTCCTATTTAACAGCAGCCATGCAACAACCACTCGTCTGTCGTGCTGTGGTAGTTTGAATTGCTGTGATTCTGAGGGCTATGCCACCGGTATTTTAAATAACCAG
>NW_006408604.1:9038649-9039242 GCF_000296735.1 Chrysochloris asiatica
TTTTTTTTTTTTTTTAAACACTCAGGCATATATAATAATTTAAACCACCAAAGGGCACATTCTGCAAGCCGGCCTCCTTGCCTCCAACTCTCAGTCTTTCTCTTTCCATGAATCTAGAGTCCTCAACTGCTCCCTCTCTCCATGTCCCCATCTCTGCCTCCATCCCTGGTGTTACTGCTTCTCTGGTTAAGGTCTCACTTTCGGCTTGTGCTCTTCTCCCTTGATAGTCCTAGGATCCTTTGTTTCTGGACTATAAGATTTTTGTCACTCCCCCATTTTTGTTACAAAACTTCTACCTTTACAATTGTGACAGTTGCAATTAGTCATGATGACAATTACTCACTATTGAATCATAAGAATCTTGTACCTTTCTCTTTTCACCAGACCCATCTAGATAAGATGAAGACTATTCAGTGGGGACTCTATCTTCCCCTGTACACTCTGAAACTAAACTCCTTCTTGAAAACTTGTAAACTAGTCACTTTGTGCCTTTATTGCTCCCTCATTTTAGGTAGCCAGTATCTAAGTTGCTTGCCCCTAGCTACCCTGTATACAGAGGGGATAGGATTGATACTTGATGTGAAGACTCCTTC
>NW_006408604.1:9041197-9054055 GCF_000296735.1 Chrysochloris asiatica
TACTATTTCATGGTTTCTATGGGTCAAGAATTTATGTGTGGCTTAGTGGGGATAACTTTTTTCTCTCCTCTCTCTCTGGGGCTTCAGCTGGAAGACTCAGACACTGCGAATTGAGAGCCCTGAAGCTGGAAGATGTACCACCATGGTGGATTACTCACATGGTTGACAAGGTGGTGCAGGCAAATTGGTTCCTCTCCACAGGGCAGCTTGAGTACTCTCATGGCCTGGTGACTGGATTCCCCCAGAGCAAACAAGAAGGTGGCAAACGGAATGCCTATTATGACCTAGTATACTCTGTTACCTCTTCTGTCATATTCTATTCAGTAGGGCCAAGTTACTGTTACTGGCCCACATTTAAGAAAAGGGAATTTTAAAATGTTAAAGAATTTATGGAAATTTTCACACCATCACAATGTAGAAATACAATTTTTATACTTAAATCAAAACATTTTTTATTAAGATAAAATTCACATCACATAGAATTAACTATTTTTAAATGAAAGTTCACTGGCATTTAAAAACACATGTTGCCATCAAATTTGACTCATACTGACCCTGCAGGAAAGAAGTGAACTTCCCTAAAGGGTTTCCAAGGTTTTAGGGAAGCAGAGTGATTCTGACCTTTCAGATAGCTTAACTACTGCACCACCAGGGCTCCGCCCAGGGCATTCAGTACCTTCAAGATGGTATTCAATCACCACTTGCCTTAGACTGGGTTTTCTAGAGTAGCAAAAACAGTAAAGCATATATATATATTGTTTTGTTAATGTGCCATTGAGTCATTCCGACTCATAGCTACCCTGTATAGTGTTACCCAGGTTGTAAATCCTGGGTGGTAGCTGTTTTTCTTAGAATCCTGTTGTGACTCTGTAGGATATGCACTGCGCTGCTAACTGCAAGGTCAGCTGTTCAAGCCCATCAGAAACCCTAACCAGGGTCATTCATTCATATGTTGACCTTGACATTAGCAATCCAGTGCTTATCCTACAGAGCCACTGTGCTCCCTTATAGAGAGAGATTTATTTCAAGGGAATGGTTCACACAGTTGTGGGAGCTGGCAAGTCCCAAATCTATGTGTCAGGCATCTGACTACAAACTCCATCTGACTTTTGTGGTTGTAGAGTTGACAAACCCAAAATGGGCAGTTCAGGTAGTAGGCTGCTGGCAAATCCTCAAATCTGGAAGTCATATAGCAGGTGACTGGCTCACATCCCCAGAACCAGAGGCCAAAAGGTGACAAGTCGGATGCAGGATCAAGATGATGCAAATTTTGCCAAAAAATGTATACTGTGTGCAGTGGGATGTGGGCGCATCCCTAAGGAAGGTCTCTTTCTAACTGATTGACTGCTCATTGCACACTGCAGATGACAAAATGAAGGATGATTGCCAAACCACGGATAATCGTCACCTAGCCAAATTGACACATGACCTTAACTATCATACCACATATGTTATTTTCATCACTCTAAAGTAAAATCCCATACTAACAGCGTCTCCCCATACCTCCCTCCCTCCAGCTCTTTAGCAACTCAATCAATGTAACTCAGGTCTCCACGGATTTATCTATTCTGGATATTCCACTTAAACAGAATCATATAATATGTGGCCTTTTGTATCTGGCGTGTTTCACTAAGCATGTTTTTAAGGTCCATCCTTGTTGAAACACATATCAGAATTTAATTTCTCTTTATAGCAGAGTAGTTTTCTATTGTATGGATTTACAGCATTTTGCTTATTCATTCATATGTTGATGGACAGTTAGATTGTTTCTGCCCTTTGGCTATTGTTAATAGTGCTGAGGGTTGAGAGCCCTGAAGCTGAAGGGTGTACCACCAGGGCGGATTACTCACAAGGTTGACAAGGTGGTGTACAAGTATCCGTTTGAGCCCTTGTTTCCAATTCTTAAGGGAACTGAGGAGTCGTATACTAATTCTATATTTACCTGTTTGAGAAACCACACAACTGTCTTGCGCAGCAACTGAATCTAACTATTTTGCACTTTCACTAACACTATATAAGTGTTCCCATATCCTCACATCCTCACCATTTGTTATTTTCCTTAAAACATTTTTTTTTATTATTATTATAGACATCCTAATGAGTGTGAAAAGGAGCCCTGGGAGTGTAGTAAATTACAAGTTGGGCTGCTAACCTTAAGGCCCACAGTTAGCATCTACTCTGTGGGAGAAAGATGAGGCTTTCTGCTCCCATAAAGATTTATAGTCTAGGAAATCCTATGCAGGGTTGCTATGAGTCAGAACCAACTCAACGGCACACAATCACAACCACCACCACCAATGAATGTGAGGGAGTCCTGGTGCGGCTTGGTAAGATAAGCACTGGACTACTAACTGCAAAATCAGCAGTGCAAATCCACTAGCTGCTCCTTGGAAACCCCATGCAGGATCCCCTATGAGTCAGAATTGGCTCTATGGTACTTCACAACAACAAGTGTGAATTTGTGGTTTTGTTTGCCTTTCTTTAATGACTAACGATGTTGAGCATCTTTTCAGATGTTTGCTGACCATTTCTCCTTTGGAGAAACATTCAAAATCATTCACCCATTTTTATTTTGAGTTATTTATGTTTTTGCTATTAACTTGTAATAACAAAAGTCTCTACTTACATATATGACTAGAAAATTTTTTTTCTCATTGTGATTGGTCTTTTTTTCATAGTGTACTTTTACATGCAAAAGTTTAAAATTTTAATGAAGTTCAACTGTTTTATAACCTGTTTTATAACACTAACCTGCTGTTATTGTTGTTGTTCATACTCTTGGTGTCATAGCTAAGAATCTCTTGACAAATCCATCGTCACAAAGATTGACCTCTATGTTTCCTTTTTCTAAGAGTTTAATGCTGTTAGCTCCTATACTTAGGTTGTTGATCCATTTTGAGGTTTTTGTGGGTTTTTGCTTATGGTGTGAGGTATAACTTCATTCTTTTACATATGAGCATCCAGTTGCCTCAGCATCATTTACTGAAGCCTAGTGTTTCCTCCTCCAAGGTATAGACACCCTTATTGAAAGTAGATTGGCCATAGCATTTATTATGAGAATTACAATTAACATCCTAAATTTGTTACAATCAAGTTTATATGAAAGCCAATTTAGCTTCACCGCTGTTCCTAGGTAGCTCTGTCTACTCTCCCTTTGCAATGTTGTCACAACACATCATTCTTTTTACGCATATGCCATTTAATCATGCAGGACATTAAAAGTGGAGCTTCTATTTTTTTGTACACCTTGTGACTTTTTTATGTTCAAGATTGTCTATTTATATATTATAATGGAGTCCTGGTATGGCACTGTAGGATAAGCAATGGATTTCTAGCTGCAAGATTATGGTTCAAAGCCACCAGTCGCTCTTCAGAAACCCTTTACAGGGTCACTATGAGTTGGAACTGACTCAATGGCACTTAACAACAATGTGGTAACTTTGTTTTCTGCAGCTATCCATTTGTTTAATGACTTTTCCAAACTATTGTTTGCAAAGACTGTATTCTTTGTCATGTGTGCTCACTGAAGTCTCTATTTCTTCAGATTATGTTGAGCTAATGTTTTGACAGACATTTATTTGAATGCCCAGAGTGTTTTTAACTTATTGAATCATCATTCACTGGGTTTTCAGTAAACCTTTACTGTGTTCCAAAATTCTGACAAAGTTAGTTCTGACCATTTGTGCTTGTTTTCAGTGTTGCTATGAAATGACATGTGCTTGAAGCTGCTTACTGTACAATTTTGCTGACATCCTATATATATATGTTGGCTTTTTTCTAAAACTCTTCTAATTCGTTTATCAGTTCTAGTAGCTTTCTCCCACTGAGCAGCTGGTGAGTTTAGCTACAAATCTTGTGGTTAGCAGCCCAATCCCTAATCTACATTAATTTATTTTGAAGAATATTTTATTGCTGTTATTGAAGTAAAAAAGAGGAAAAAAATCAAAACTCTGATTTTTGTTTTGTTCCTACTATGATTTGGAACAATGACGCTATGCTAAACATTTGAAATGTTTTACGTCATTTTATTTTCATAAGAACCTGACAAGGAGATTATTTTATCTGTATTTTACATATAAAGAAATGTATTCAGAGACATTAAATAGCTTGCCAAAGTTCACACAGTTCCAGGGTTGGTGTGGTTGTTGTTGTTAAGTACTGTCAAGTCGGTGCCGACCCATAGCGACCCTGTACAGGGTTTCCAAGGAGCAGCTGGTGAGCTTGAACCCCCGACCTTGCAGTTCAAACGACTTTACAGTCTGACGCATTAACCCATAGCGCCATATCAGGACTCCTCTAGGGTTGCTGACTGGGCTCAAATGTAATATATAGGACAGTAAATGCACATTTTCCTGCTCAGAAATGATTCAACTTGTATTTAAGTTAAATTGTTAAGACTAAAAGAACCATGGACTAGAAAGCCCTTCTAATATGCCAGTGATGGGTTGGTGGAGCTCTTGCGTGGGAACAGTCTGGAAACTATTCAAAGTACTTTTAATTGACGATTCCAGTAATGATGAACCCTACGAGGCTGAGGCTTCAAGCTTAATCATCTGTAAGTGTAGATACAATCTGTAATTACATTTCTTTGGAATGCATTAGTGTGCTTCACAAAGTTTGTGTGTGTCTTGCTGTCTTAATTATCTCAAGCTACCCTAGCAGAAATACCACAAGTAGATGGCTTTAACAAACAGAAATAAAATCACTCACAGTCTAGGAGGCTAGAAGTCCAATTTCAAGGCACCAACTCTAGAGGAAGGCTTTCTCTCTGTGTTGGTTCTAGGGAAAGGTTCTTAGCTCCTTTTAACATCTGTGGGCCCAGTGTCCCTACCCTTGAAACGTGTATATGCCTCAAAATTTCCTTGGGAGCTTGCTAAAAATGTCTATTCTAAAATGCCATCCATGGAAAGTGTAGAAATTCTTGTTTAGTTGATCTGGGTTGTGGCATTGTAATAAGCAACCTACATGATTCTAACATACTGGGGTCCACACTCAAAGATGGTCTTTTGAGATTCTCGAAGTTCTCAGCATTTTCCTGTTTGAAATTCACATTCATGAAAGTAGGTGCACGGAAAGATAAAGGAATACGTTAAAAAGCCCCAGGAATTTTTTGTCAATTGTCCTTCATAATCCAGAATATTAATTTAAAAAATTATAAACTTGCCTATTTTTTATGTATGTTGTGAATATTCTTTTTTTAAGTTTTTATTGTGAATTATGTGATAGTTTACATGGGAGAACATTAGCTTTACATTCCTCCTATCTTATTTCGTTTCATTGCAATGATTATAATCCCCTGCATGCATCATCAAACACCCAAAGGGTACACCCCACATGCCTGCTCCCTGTCATTACACAGCCCCTCTCCCTTCCTAAGTCCAGAGTCCCCAGCTGCTCCAACTCTCCACATCATCATCATCATTGTCGTCGTCATCTTCTTCGTTGTTGTTGTCTCTACCTCCATCTCTGGCGTCACTGCTTCTCTGGATAGGGTCCCATACTCTGCTCTTCTCCCATGAAGGTCCCAAGTTATTCCACTCCTGGGCTGCAAGATCAGCCACTCCCCTCCTTTTGTTACAAAATGTCTACCTTTACATTTGCATCACTCACAGTCAGTCCTGATAGCAATCATTCACTATTGTACCACAAGAGTTTTATCCCCATCTTCTTTCACCAGCCCCGACCAGACAGGTTGGAAACTGCTGAAACTAGGCTCCCTCTTAAAAGCTTACAAGCCAGTCACTTCATGCCTTTGTAGCCTGCCTCCATCCCCCCCCACCCCCCTGCTTTTTGGGTAGCCAGTGTCTGAGTTGTCCATCACTGTCAACCCTGTGTACGGAGAAGGTGGGAATGATCCTATGTTGTAAACATTCTTAATGCACTATCATTAGTTTTATTTATTTTGTGTTACTTGTTTGGTCTTTGATATTTTGATAATAAAGCTAAAATATAGACACATAATCTACAATTTAATACATACCAAGATTAATGTCCTTAATCTTTAAAAAAAAAAAAAGAAAGGGAGGAAAAGAAATAACAGAAGTAGGGTGCCTGAGGTGCTGCAGGATCAGCATTGGACTGTGAACCGCAAGGTCAGCAGTTCAAACCCACCAGGTGCTCCTTGGGAACCTATACAAGGTCACTATGAGTTAACAACAACAATATTTCAAAGGACTCTGGTAGCGTAGTGGTTACGAATCAGGCTGCTAACCTCAAGGTCAGCAGTTCGAAACTACCAGCTGTTCTGCCGGAGAAAGATGAGGCATTCTGCTCCCATAAAGATTTACAGCCTCGGAAGCCCTGTGCAGGGCCACTATGAGTCCGAATCGACTCCACGGTACTTAACAACAACATGACAGACTAGGAAGAATGTCCTGGCAATCAACTTTCAAAAACCAGCCAATGAAAATCTTACGTATCACAACAGAACATTTTTCAAAATAGCACTGAAAGATGAGCCTCCTAAATTGGAAGACACTCACAATACCCAATGGTTGCAAAAATATATTCATGCCTACAACTGATAGTGGACAGGACTAAGTGCTAATAGCACAAAGTTCCAAAGGGTCAGCAATGAACTTTATAGCACTTCATTTCTGTTTTTAAAGCATCTAACTTGTATTTTTATCTGGCATCTTTCTCATTCATTTTTCCCCACCTAACTCAGGAAGCCACCTCCCTTCTATCTTTCCAGAAATCCCACCTTATTTTCTATACTTTTCTTGATCAACTAGTCACAAGGTGATTTCTCCCAACTACACCCTGTGAAAATATACAACTCCCCATGACTCACTCTCTCCTTAATTGCTTCCAATGTTTGCTCCATTGTGTGTATTGAGCAAGTGCCTCTGCCATTTGTATGATTACATAATCTGTTCTCATCACATTTTTTAGGCATGTAGTATAGTGGTAAAGGCATATGTCGAGAATCAAGCTTAGACTAAGGTATTTTTTAAGGTACAGGTGGTTAAGTGCTTGGCTGTTAACCAAAACATCAGTGATTCAAACCCACCAGTCTGTGGGAGAAAGATGTGGCAGACTGCTTCTGAAAAGATTTATAGCCTTCGAAACCCTATGGAGTAATTCTCCACTGTTCTCCAGTGTCAGTATGAATTGGAATGGACTCAACAGCAGTGGGGTTATTTTTGTATGATGCGTATTTGTTTTATATAGTTTCAGTAGTTCACCAAAACTCTTTTTTTTTGAAGATTAAATGATAGCATCTATCTTTCTAAGAGTCCTGGTGTGACCCTGTAAGTTAATGCTCTGGACTGCAAAGTCGATTTGCATGGCAAGGTTGGTGGTTCAAACTCACCAGCTGCTCCTTGGAAACCCTATGCAAGGTCACTATGAGTCGGAACTCCTGGTGGCTGTATAGGATAAGCACTGAACTGCTAATCACAAGGTCAGAAGTTCAAACTTACTAGCTGCTTTTTGTGGGAGAAAGATGAAACTTTCTGCTCCCATAGATTTTTAAAGCTTCAGAAACACTATACAGGGTTGCTGTGAGTCAGAATCAACTCTATGATTGTTGTTAGGTGCCATCAAGTCGGTACCGACTGATAGCGACCTTATGCACAGCAAAACGAAACACTGCCCAATCCTGGGCCAACCTCACTACTGTTGCCACGCTTGAGTCCATTGATGCTGCCACTTGGCCAATCCATCTCGTTGGGGGTTTCCTCTTTTCCTCTGACCCTCCACCTGATAGTGGAGGATTTTTTGGTATCCTTCTAAGATATAGTCCTGGTAGCGCAACAGTTAAACACTTGACTGCTTTCCCAAAGGTTAGCAATTTGAACCCATCTCACAACACTCTGCTGTGGCACTGTGGGCTAATGCGTCAGACTGCAAAGTCGTTTGAACTACAGGTCGGTGGTTCAAGCTCACCAGCTGCTCCTTGCAAACACTATGGGTCAGAACTGACTCTACGGCACTTAACAACAACAACAAGTCTCTGGAAGGGACACGTGGTAATTAGTTCCCATAAAGATGGAAAGAAACCCCACAAAAACAACCCCCAAACCTGTTGCCTTCAAGTGATTCTGACTTACAGTGGTCCTATAGGACACAGTAGAACTGCCAATTGTCAGTTAACCACTGTGCCACCAGGGGAACAGCCCAGAAAACCCAATAGGGCAGTTCTTTGCTGTAACCTGGGATCTCTGTTAGTCAAAATAGATTCAGCAGCACCTGACAACAGCACCCTTCTAACACAAAGTATCTGGTATATAGTAGGTGTACAGTAAACGTTAGTAATCATTGTCTCTTCTTTCTCCCTCACATTCAACAATTACTTATTGAGCACCTACTGTGTCAAATTCTTTTCTTGGTGGATATGCACCAGTGAATAAGACAGAAAAATTTCCTACCCTCTTGGAGCTAGCATACTGTAGGGGTATATGAAAAAAAAAAAAAAAAAAGAAAGAAAGAAAAGAAATAATATCTAAATTAAATAATTCATTATCAAAGGAAACCAAATTTCGTTTGTATGTGGATGATAGTAACAGAATGCTGATTGAAATATAAACCCAGTTCTTCATATTTTCTTTTATTTATTTTTAATTATTCTTTTTTCTTGTTTTATCAGTCCCCTTCATGCAACAATAGTTATCCCTTATCTTCCCTGTGGTCCCTATTTGCATTATTTCTACCTTCTTTGTTGGTGTTGTTGGGTGCCATCGACTTGGTACCTAATCAGAGCAACCCTATGCACAACAGAATGAAGCACTGTCTGGTCCTGCACCAACCTCACAACCATTGCTGTATTTGAGCCCATCACAAAAGTGTGCTAATCCATCTCGTTGGGGGTCTTACTGTTTTCCTCCAACCCTTCACTTAACCAAACATGATAGCCTTCTCCAGGGACTGGTCCCTCTTGATAATTTGTCCAAAGTATGAGAGACAAAGTCTGGCCATCCTGGCTTCCAGGGAGCATTCTGGCTGCACTTCTTCCAACACGTATTGGTTTGTTCTTTTGGTGGTCCATGGTACTTTTAGCATTCTCTTCCAACACCATAGCTCAATGCTTTCTACTGTCAATTCTTCTACGGTCTTCCTTATTCACTGTCCAATTTTCACATGCATATGAGATTATTAAAAATACCATGGCTTGGGTCAAGGCGCACCTTAGTCCTTAAACTGACATCTTAGTCCTTCAACACTTTAAAGGCGTGCAACATATTTGCCTAATGCAATACGTTGTTTGATTTCTTGACTGCTGCTTCCAAGAGTGTTGATGATTGATCCAGTCTCTGACAACTTCAATTTTTTCTGCACTTATCATAATGTTATTTATTGGTCCAGTGCCATCCTATCCCTTCTTAACTTTGTCCTTAGGAAAATGTTGCCCTTTTGCTTTTGAATGATTGACCATTCCATGGTAAGCATACCTTACTAGTGTTGTTGTTCCCCCTATATACCTGCTACTGCTTGCTGGAAATTGGGTCATGAGGGTGAGTTTCTTTCCTAGCCTGAAGGGTGGTCAAAGGTCATAGTCTCAGGTTCTTCCTGTCTCTTTCTGATCAGTAAACCCACTGTTTACAAATTAAATAATTTGAGGTTTGTTCCACATATTCTCCTACTCTATCTGGGATCCTCTAATGTGATCCCTTTCAGGGTGGTTGGTAATAGTAATTGGGCACCATCTGGTTCTTCTATTCTCAGAGTCATGGAGACTGATGTTCACTTATTCCGTTAGCCCATTGGACTCATTGATTCCACACCTCTTCAGTTCTCATCACTCTTCTTTCTCCTGCACATGGAGAGACCAGTAACTGCACCTCAGATGGTTGGCTCATGAGCTTTCAAGATCCCAGATACTACTCACCAAAGTAGGATGTAGAACAAACACTTGACCATAATGTCCCCTGAGACTATGGTCCTGAGCCCCCAGGACCATCAACTCATTGAATAATTGATAATATCTAGCAAGTTTTCATCATTTTGTCCACTGTATGCTCCACCACATTCATAGTTGTGTTCGCAGAAAACGAAATACACATGTACAAATACCCTCTTTCAAACACTTATATAGTTGTGGGATACACACACACACACACACACACACACACACATATAGAGTTCCAGGGTTGTATAGATATCATTATTTACCTCTATCCCCTTTAACCCATGCATATGTCTTTACCTGTCTTTATTATTCTTCTGCCACCCTCCGTCTTATTGTATATTGCCCTCCTTGTCACCCAAGCTAACATGTGTCTACCCTCTAGCCAGTGAGCTACTTGTTCTCCCTACTCTCCCACCTTTTAAAGACCACTGCAGAGGCATGACTCCTCCATCATTGGCTCTATTCCAATTGCAGGAGTAGGCAGTATGCTCTGTAGATACTTATTTGGTGGGAGAATTATCACTGAAAGGAGAAGATGAAGTTGATTGGGACTAGTTAGGATCTTGGCAGAAAGGGAAGCAAATAAATGGCATTCTGCAAGGTGCAAAGGCTGAATACATTATAGAGTTGGCAGAACAAGGGACTGATAGATTTTGTATCCTGGAATAACAAGGAGCCCACCCACAGACTTTCTTTTCTTTGGGGAAGGAAATGGAAGATTTTCCTGTAGCAAGCAGCACCTTAGAGCAGTGGTTCTAGTTGAGATGCAGAGGGGAGAAGAGCAGGGATAAGGCTAGGTATGTGCCTTTTGAAAGAGCTTCTGAGGAAATCTGGACACAGGCTCCGGATTGGGAATCATTGGACAGTGCCTGGAATATTGTAGGTATTTAATAACTGTTTGATTAAGTCGGTCCATCTGACTGACTTAGAAAGATCAGACAGTTTGATGCATGTGAGCACTCTCCACAGATCTGAGAAGTGAGACTGTCTCTCCTTAGCAGTGGGAAGAAGCTGAGAAGGAAGGCTGGATATGCTGCCCGTTTGTTACTTTGTTTTTTAAAAAAGAAGAAAGAGGAAAGAAAAAGAAGAGTTACATCCAGAGTCCCATACATATATACATCTGCAATCACATGGCAACAGGACATTTTAAAGCAAATTATACAATTGGATTACTATTACTGTGTATCAGCTAGCCAAAACAAAACAGCAAAACAAAGACATACCAGTTTCTGTCAAGTCAATGCTGACTCATGGTCACGTCATGTGTTAGAACAGAACTGAACTGCACACAGGGTTTTCAATAGCTGTGACCTTTCAGAAGCACATTGCTAAGCCTTTTTTCTAAGGAGTATCTGTGTGGATTTGAACTACCAATCTTTTGGTTAGTAGTCTAGCACTCAACTCTTTGTACCACTCTGTTACCTAGTGGATGGAGTTGTGGTGCAGAGCTGTAGGATCAGCAACAAACTATTAACTACAAGGTTGGCGGTTGAAATCCAGCAGCCACTCCTTGGAAACCCTATGTAGGGTGGTTATGAGTCAGAACTGACTCGACAGCACTTAACAACAACAATATTATCTAGTGAAGTCCTGGCATGCGCTGTAGGATAATTACTGGACTGCTAACCACAAGGTTGGAGGTTCAAACCCACCAGCAGTTCCTTGGAAACCCTATACAGGTTTGCTGTGAGTCGGAACTGTCTCAGCAACACTTAACAATATTACCGAGTGATATAGTAGGTTACATGTTGGGCTGTTAACTCAAGATGAGAAGTTCGAACCCACTAGCCTCTCTGAGGGAAAACGATGAGGCTGTCTCCTTCTGTAGATTTCTAGTTTTGGAAATCCAATGATGTCATTCTGCTCTGCCTTATAGGGTCACATGATTCTCCGACTAGACTGAATGGCAGTGAGTTTATTACTTAGTAAACGATTACCCCCCAAACTTTGTGATTTAAAACTATGTATTTATTATTGCCTGTGAGTTTACAAATCAGCTGAAGTGGTTCTTTCTAGAGCAGATGTCTCTGCTAGGCATACTTCATGTGTCTGTGGTTGGCTATGTTGTTGTTGTTTAGTGCCGTTGAATCAGTTCCAACTCATAGCAACCCCTATATAGGGGTGTCCAAGGCATGGATGGTGGGTTTGAATTGCCAACCATGTGAGTAGCCATCCAGTGCTGCTCCTAAAGTGCCATACCAGAACTCCGTGTGTGGTTGGCTCTGGAACCTTATATATTTGGGGAGTTGGCCAGCTACAGGCTGGTCTTAGCTGAGATGTCTGGACCTTTCTCCATCTGATCTCTCATGCTAGTGAATGGGCTCACCTGGGCTTGTTCATAAAAAAGTTAAAAGAGAATGATCAAAAAGACATACAAGGTCTCTTGAGGCCCTGACTCTGAACAATGACACTTCTATCACATTTTTAATTGAACTAAATTACAAATCATCCCAGATTTAAGAGGTGGGGAAGTAGGTAACATTTCTTGATGACAGGAATGGCAAAGTCTCATGTTGCAAAGGATATGGATAGAGAGGGGGGTGAAAAATTGCAACACAGCTATTTTTAGTCATGATCCATGTACTGACCTTGAGTTGTGTATTATTTGTGTCCTTGATCAACACTGATCCCACAATTCCAATTCTAAATGTCCTGTGTTTCCCTATCAGACTTTGTTTTTCTAGAAGGAAAGGCTGTGTTTCATGTGCAACCTGTGGTGTTTGGAACAAGTTAATACATGCAATGTGTAAACAAGTACATGGTAAACATACTTGTTAGACTAGTAAGAGTAAACCTTTTTGTATTGTGTTAAGCAACTGGCTTAAATGGCATCAGAGGAGAGTGGTCACTTTATTTCTGTGAATAGAGTGTTTTTGCTTTGTTTTTCTAAGTCTTGAAATACAGTTTATGAAAGAGTACCCTTTTATTTCTAGATTAAATTCAGCAAGAGACTTACTATGAGAATGTTACTGGTGTGTGTGGGGGGGAGGGGTTATGTGCCGTGGAGT
>NW_006408604.1:9054155-9064385 GCF_000296735.1 Chrysochloris asiatica
GCAGAACAACTGGTTGTTTCGAACTGCTGTCCCTGAGGTTAGCAGCCTGATTTGTAACCACTACACTACCAAAGCTCCTTATGAAATGTTACTAGCAGGCTGGATTTCATAAAACAAAAGTATCACTTTCTCCTGAAATAAAATACATAGTCTGCCTTTCAAAGCAACTAGTGGTAGGTGAGAACAAGAATATTATTTTATACAGTCAAAGACTATTTATTTTTCTGAAAATGCAATGTAATAGGATTGTGCCCACTCTGAGAGTTTCCCTCGCTACTTCAAGTTCTAATTTATAGAAATGGAATGCTATACAGAGTCACTATAAGTCAGAGCTGACTCGAAGGCACTTAACAATAACTATCTGTAGAAACAGCCTTCTAGATTTTAATTTTGCATGTCAGTATATCACCTTTGTTCCAAAACTCTGGGTGGCTTACATTTTCCCATCACCCAGTCTACTCAACTAGTAGTCTTGTTCCTGAATGAAATAGGACTCCTAACAGGTTATTATTATTTTCTCACCTATGTCAAAGAATGCCTGCCCTCTGGCGTTCATAAAGGTTGCAACAGTAAGGAATGAATTAGCAAACGTACTGTGGCACTGTAGGATAAGCACTGGACCTCAAGGTCGGCTTGAACCACAAGATCAGTGGTTCAAACTCACCAAGCCACTCCTCAGATACCCTATACAGGGTTGCTATGAGTCAGAAACAACTCAATGATACTTAACCTTGCCAGATATTTAGGTCATCTTTCTTTGTAATGGGTACAAACGTAGATCTGTTCCAGTGGGTTGGTCAGTTCTTCCAAATTTCTTGGCATAGACAAGAGAGCACTAACATTGCATCAGTACTTGAAACCTTTCAATTTGTATTCCATTGATTACTGGGGCTTTGCTTTTCACTAATGCCTTCATTGCAGCTTGAACTTCTTCCTTCAATGCTATCAGTTCTTGATCATATACTTCCTCTTGAAATGGTTGAGCATCAACCAATTCTTTTTGGTACAGTAACTGTGTATTCCTTCCACCTTCTTTTGATGCTTTCTGCACCATTTTATCTTTTGTCTATGTGGTAGTTGTTGATAGGTGTCATTGAGTTGGTTCCGCCTCATAGGGATCCCATGCACAACAGAACGAAACACTGTAAGATCTAGTACCATCCTCACAATAGCTGTTACATTTGAGCCCATTGCTGCTGCCATTGTGCCAGTCCATCTTGTTGGGGATCTTCCTCTTCATCACTGATCCTTCCACTTTACCAAGTATGATGTCATTTTCCAGGGACTGGTCTCCCTAATAACATGCCTGAGGTATGAGAGTCAGCATCTCACCATCCTGGCTTCTAAGGAGTATCTGACTGTACTTCATCCAGTACAAATTTGTTTGTTCTTCTGGCCATTCATGGTTCTTTTAATATTCTTCCCCAACACCATAACTCAAATGCATCAATTCTTCTACGATCATCCTTATTCACTGTCCAACTTCCACATGCATATGAGGCTATTGAAAATATCATGACTTGGGTCAGGCGTACTTTAGTCTTCTAACTGATATCTTTGCTCTTGAACACTTTAAAGAGGTCTTGTGCAGCATATTTGCCTAATGCAATACTCCATTTGATTTCTTGCTTCTGTTTCTATGAGTGTTGCTAGTGGAGCCAAGCAAAATGAAGTGTTTGATAACTGTAATCTTTTCTCCATTTATCATGATGTTATTTATTGGCCCTGTGGTGAGGATTTTTGTTTTCTTTACATTGAAGTGCAATCCATACCCAAGGCTGTGGTCTTTGATCTTCATCCATAAGTATTTTAAATCCTCTTGACTTTCAGCAAGCAAGGTTGTATCATTTGCATATTGCAAGTTGTTAATGAGTCTTCTTCCATTCCTGATGCCAGGTTCTTTTTCATAGAATGCAGCTTCTCAGATTATTTGTTCAGCATACAGACTGAATAAGTATGGTGAAAGAATACAACCCTGGTGTACACGCTTCCTGATTTTAAACCATTGAGTGTTTTAAACATTTTTAGGAGTGTTTTCAACAGAACCATTGTTCTGTTCGAATGACTGCCTCTTGTTCCATGTACAGGTTCTTCATGAGCATAATTAAGTGTTCCAGAATACTCTTGCTTCACAATGTTATCAAGAGCTTGTTGTGATCCACACAGTCTAAGGAATTTGCATAGTCAATAAAGCACCAGTTAACATCTTTTTGGTATTCTCTGCTTTCAGCTAAGATTCAGCTGATGTCAGCCATGATATCCCTTGTTCCACATTCTTATCTGAATCTGACCTGAACCTCTGGAAGTTCGCTGTCAATGTACTGTTGCAGCCAGTTTTAATTATCTTCAGCAAAATTTTATTTGCATGTGATATTAACAATATTGTTAAATAATTTCCACATTTCGTTGGGTCACACCTCTCTTTGGAATGGACACAAACGTGGTCTCTTTCAATCAGTTGCCCAGGTACCTGTCTTTCGATTTCCTTGGCATAGATAAGTGGGTGCCTCCTGGGCCGCCTCACTTTCTTGAAAGATTTCAATTTGTATTACATCAATTCCTGGAGCCTTGTTCTTTGCCAATGTCTTCAATGCACCTTGGACTTTTTCCTTCAGTATCATTAGCTCTTGATCATATGCTACTTCTTAAAATGGTTGAACATCCACCATTTCTTTTTGGTACAGTGACTGTGTATTCCTTCCATCTTCTTTTGATACTTTCTGTATCACTCAGTATTTTGCCCATTGTTGTTGTTGTTAAGTGCCACGTAGTTTGTTCCAACTCATAGTGAACCTATATAGGGTTACTTAGGAGTGACTGGTGAACATGAACTGTTGACCTTGTGGTTCAAACTGACCTTGAAGTCCAGCACACCAGGACTCCATTTTGCCCATTTTTGTTGTTAAGTGGCTTCTAATAGTTTCCTACTATAGCCACACTGTATAGGGTTTCAGAGGAGCAGCTGGTAAATTTGAACTGCCAACATTACAGTTCAAACTGATCTTGCTTTCCAGTGCATTATCCCATAGTACCACACCCACACTCCAACATTGCAACCCCAGGCTTGAATTTTTTCTTCAGTTCTTTCAACCTATGAAATGCTGTGTGTGCTGTGTGTGCCCATTGGTTGTTTAAATTGTTAAAATATTCCTCAGTGTGTTCATGTGTATTCCCTCCCCCTCCACCCCCCCCCCCCCCCAAAAAAAAAAGAAAAACAGAGGGAATGGAAGCAAATACTGCTGAATGATGATGCACGGAGGAGATTGTAATCATTGCAATGAAACGATGGTGTAAAGCCGATATTCTCCCATGTAAACTAGCACTCAGTTCACAATTGGAAAAAAAAAAAAAAGAGCAAGTTTCAGAGTCTCTTGTGAAATTCATTTTTGTTGTTTCTTTCCTGTCTTTTAAATGACTGTTTGTTTTCTTCATGTATGATTTTCTTGATGCCAACCCACAGTTCAAATGCATCAAATCTGTTCTTGAGATGATCTCTAAATTCAGATGGGATATGTTCAAGGTCATATTTTGGCTCTTGTGGATTTGTTTTCATTTTCTTCAGCTTTTGCCTGAACTTGTACATTAGCAGTTGATAGGCTTTTCCACAGTCGATCTCAGGCCTTGTTTTTTTGTTTGTTTGTTTTTCTCAGATGATAAGTTTATTTTGCTTTTTAAAAACCAAAGCTCAAAGTTTGTATTTCTTGTTTTTTGTTTTTTTTTTTTCCTGGTTTTACACCATTGTTTCATTGCAATTACAATCTCTGTGCATCATCATTCAATAGTATGCTTCTATTCTCTTTGTTTTTTTTTTTTTTGTTTTCTTTTGTTTTGGTTTTGGAGGTGGGTTAGGGTGCAGACGTGCACAAAAACCCTGAGGAATATATAATAATTTAAACAACCAAAGAGCACATTCTGCAAGCCTGTTTTCTGTCACCAGCATTCAGTCTTTCTCTTTCCATGAGTCTAGAGTCCTCAGCTGCTCCCTCTCTCCATGTCCTCATCTCTGTCTCCATCTCTAGTGTCGCTGCTTCTCTGGATAGCATCCCACATTCCACTTGTGCTCTTCTCCCTTGATGGTCCTAGGGTCCTCTGTTTCCGGACTGTAAGATTAACTACTCCCCCCTCTTTGCTACAAAACTTCTACCTTTACATTTGTAACAGTCGTAATTAGTCATGATAACAATCACTCACTATTGAATCATAAGAATTGGATCCCCATCTCTTTTCACCAAACCTGTCTAGACAAGATAAAAATTATTCAGTGGGGACTCTATCTTCCCCCACACACTCTTAAGCTAAACTCCCTCTTGAAAACTTGTAAGCCAGTCACATTGTGTCTTTATCGCCCCCTCATTTTAGGTAGCCAATGTCCAAGTTGCCCGTCGCTATCTCCCCTGTGTACAGAGGGGATAGGATTGATACTTGATATGATCCTGGCCTTGTTTTGACTGATAATATAGTCAATTTGATTCCTATAGATCCCATCTGGTTAGGGCCCAGTGTATGTGTATGAACAAAAGTATTTACAATTAATACATCATTGGTTTTGCAAAATTCTATCATGTGATCTCCAGCATCATTTCCATCACCAAAGCCAGATTTTCCAAGTAAGGATCCTTCCTGTTTGTTTCCAATTTCACATTCCAATCACCAGTAATTATCAGTGTATCTTAATTGCAAGTTTGATCAATTTCAGACTGAAGAAGTTGGTAGAATTCTTTAATTTCCTCATCACTGGCTTTAGTAGTTGGTCCATAAATTTAAATTATAGTAGTTTTGCAGCAGTACCTGAGAGCTGCCAGAAATTCAAGCTGGATTCAGAAGAGGAATAGAACTAGGGATTTCATTGCTGACCTCAGATGGACCTTGGCTGAGAGCAGGGAACACCAGAAAGATGTTCACTTGTGCTTTATTGACTATACAAAAATATTCAACAGTATGGATTATAATAAACTATGAATAACATTGAGAGGAATAGGTATTCCAGAAGACTTAATTGTGCTCATGAAGAACCTGTATATAGTCCAAGAGGCCATTGTTAGGATAGAACAAGAGGATACTGAATTGTTTAAATCAGGAAATGTGTGCATAACAGCTGTATTCTTTCACCATACTTATTCAATCTGTATCTGAGTAAATAATCTGAGAAGCTGAATTATATGAAGAAGAATGTGGCATGAAGACTGGAGAAATACTCATTAACAACCTGTGATATGCACATGGCACACCTTGCTTGCTGGAAGTGAAGAAGACTTAAAATACTTACTGATGAAGAACAAAGACCACAGCCTTCAGTATGGATTGCATGTCTATATAAAGAAAAGGGAAATCCTTGCAACTGGATTAAACTAACTCTACGGTACTTAACTTCAACAACAACGGACTTCTAAAGTTGCCATCTTTATAGAAAGGAGCTCTGGTAGCAAAGTGGGTCACAACCAGAGCTAGGCTGCTAACCATAAGGCAGCAGTTCAAATCTACCAACTGCTCTGTGGGAAAAATATGAAGCTTTCTGTTTCTATAAAGATTTACAGCCTGGAAAACCTTTATGGGTCGCTATGAGTTGGATCCGACTCAATGGTTCACAACTACCACCACCACCAATCTTTATAGAAGCAGACTGCCGTACCTTTCTTCTGCAGAGTGGTTTGGGGGTTCAAACTGCTGAGTTTTTGGAAATGATAAAGTGGTGTAAAAATGGTGGTGGTTTGAGAAGTACTAGAGGAGCTAATCACTCATATTCCTTCCAACGTTCTCACTGGGCCATTCTCTGAAATCATTTAGCAGTTTGTCCCTTACTGTTAGGCTTGATGACCATCCCTACCTCTTATTGTTACAGCTCTGTCTGATGTTCCTCTATCTCTACCCCACTCAGTACAACATTAACCATACAATAGGCCTTCAGAAAGGCATGTGGCTTCATTGGTTTTCTTATGTTTCCCCCAACATTTACAAAAACCATCAACCCAGAGTGCCAATGTCCTAGTTTATACACTAGGTTCAGTTTTATAAATATGTAAACTCCTTTTTCTGGTTTTCTGTTTATAAAATCATATAGACTCATTCTACAAAAATTGGAGAATACAAAAATGGTGCAATGAAATGAATGAAGGCATCTATATTCTTCCTAACCAACAACAAGCTGTGCTTATACTCCTGCATAATAAAAAGTTCACCTGCAAAAACCTAGCAAGGGGGGATTAATTTCTGTTGATCATTTTGGAAACTCCTGATTTGTGTATTTTTGTCATCCTAAATCCTAAATCACAAGTGTTCAATGGTGAACCAGTGGTGGCAGTCTACTGTCACTTCTATTAGTAGCACTGGGTGACAGGCATAGAGCTGAATCAAAGCTGGGACCAGCCACTGTTTATTATCAAGGATAATAATATCTGATACTTTTTGCAAAATGTGTTGTGCATGTAGAGTTCTAAGCTGCTAATGATGGTTCATCAGCACTGGACTGCTAACCGCTGTTCAAACCCACCAATCACTCCTTGGAAACCCTATACAGGGTTGCTATGAGTCAGAACTGGACTTGATGGCATCTAACAACAAATGATGGTTCAACTTTCTGTGTATACACATGCTTATTTGTATATTTATCTTTTCTGTAGGGTTTTTAGAGTCTCTGGATGACTTCTACATTCTTAGCAGTGGTTTGATATTACTACAGACAACAAACAGTGTGTTTAATAAAACTCTGCTAAAGCAAGTGGTACCCCAGTCTCTCCTGGCCTGGCAAAGAGTCCGTGTAGCCAATATGATGGCAGATGGTGGTAGGATGTGGGCAGAGATCTTTTCAAAATACAACTCTGGTAAGTGGCCTGCTAGAATAACTTTTGGACATAGGGATCGGTTTAGATTTGGGGGTTAACTATCTTCATATCTCCTGATATTTCAGGCACCTATAACAATCAATACATGGTCCTGGACCTGAAGAAAGTGAAGCTGAATCACAGCCTGGGCAGTGGTACTCTGTACGTTGTGGAACAAATTCCAACGTATGTTGAATATTCTGAACAAACTGAAGTTCTACGGAAAGGTACTTTCTGCCTACTAGAAGTCTGGGGGTATGATGAGTGTTCATGTGTGTGTGTAAGGTAAGAAGTATTGTTGTGAAGGGCCATCAAATAGGTTCTGACTCATAGCGACCCTGTATAGGGTTTCTGAGGAGCAGCTGTGGATTTGAACCACTAACATTGCGGTTCAAGCTGACCTTGTGGTCCAGTACTTATCCTATAGCACCACACCAGGACTCTCTCTCTCTCTCTATATATATATATATATTTAACCACAATTAAAAAAAAATTAACACCATACATGTCCACAAACTCCTATTGGCAATTTTGAAGTCAAATATCTAAAATAAATAAAAGTTTTTGGTTTTGTTTTAGTCTAGTTCATTTGATAGCAAAATCTGACCCATTCTGGACTCAGTTGTTAGCAAAATCTGAAGTGAACTGTCTACTAATAGTTTGTATTCTTTCTTAGAGCAATGACTTACACATTAGGCTACAGAAATATCAATCCTGGATTATGAAATTCTTGCTCTCCACTGGGAGTACAACGTCATCATATATAATATGTGCACTTTGCTATTGTTCTAAAATCTGAAAACCCCTGGATTCTGATATATATCAGATGCACAAGAGTATTTTGATGTAGAAATGCAGCCCTTTACAGTTTCATAGCTTGTCATGAGAATGAAATGAGATCATTCTTGTAACTCCTGAGCACAGTGCTGGTGTATAGCAAACACCCTTATCTTGCATTCAGCAGAGCACTTGGCCCACACACTAAGTCCTTGATGACTGTTTAATAAAATGAAAGCAAAGATGATAAAGGGTAAAGGCTGAAAAGCTAACAAGGAGCTTAGTGATTTGACAGAAGGTCATTTCAGGTAGTCATTGCCATCTACAAACACGTGCCTGAGAAGCTTCACTGCTCAATAAAGCTAAAGGTAGGGTCCGTGAGTAGTGCAAAGGATTAAATGCTCTGCTGCTGAAAGGCTAGCAGTTTGAGTCCACCAAGAGGTACCTCAGAAAAAAGGCCTGGTGATCTCGTTCTGAAACCACAGTCATGGAGTACTCTGTGGAATACTGTTCTACTCAGACACACATGGACTCACTGTGAGGCCGAATCATAAAGTGGAAGGTAGGTAATGAAAGAAAGTGTCAGCTTTGTAAACCCTGCTGAACAGTTTAGCCTGGATTTTTTAGAAAAAAGGAAGGATTTAATAAGACATCATAGACTTGAGGTGGGAGAAAAGTAAGGAGAAAGGAGACTAGTTAGGTGACTAGTGAAACAGATGAGCTAATAAACAGTATGGAAAGATACAAGACAAATTGTGGATCGGGACCTGGTGCTCAGTTTCTCAGATCCTCAAATCAATTTTGTATGGCAATTAGAGCACGGCATCCCAGCAGAGACTAGCTCTTACCAACTAAATGCACTTACGTATAACACCGATTTCAGGTGAGGTAGGAATTTCAACTGCCAAGTAGATCAGCTGTTATCTAGTGCCAGACTTGCCTTCTCTTCCTGTAGAAAAATCCATCAGAGAATTCAAATCACTAGGCAGTTTCTTGGTAACAATGACAGTTCAAAACTGAGGACCTGGCTGTGCCACCTTAAAGGCTGGTCCCACCCAGCTCTTAAGAGCCAATATTAGCATGTCTCAAGAGAGAGATGCTGGGAGAAGCATCTAATTAGTTTTTGTGTTTTTCCTTTATGAACTACTGCAGATAATAAAGTGGTGGGTTCAGGTTCTTTACAATTTCATTCTAGATTCCAGAAAGAAAACTCTCTGAGACTCCAGAAAGGCTGATCTGTTTGTATTTTGGTACATGTGATTTGCCCAAGTACTGAAGTCATATCATGTAGCCATTAGGGAAAACAAAGAAGTCCCCACACCTGCTAGCATTTGGCGACTCCACGGTACTTAACAACAACAACAGTATGGTGAGAGAATTTTCTTTAGTCAGAAGGCATGCATTCATTGTCTAATCAGGTTTCAAGTTTTGTGAAGCATTTGGACTCTGTGACCCTTCATAAAAGCTAGTTACCATTTGAGCTGATTCCAATTCACAGTGCCCATGTGTGCCAGAGTAAAACTGTGTTTCATAGGGTTTTCGATAACGGATTTTTCAGAAGTAGGCAGGCCTCTCTTCTGAGACACCTTTGGGTGGATTCAAACCCCCCATCTTTTGGTTACCAGTTGAGCATGTTAATTATTTATACCACCCAGGGACACCCTCTACTTTCATAAGGAGGGATGGTACTACTTTAACCTCATCATGTGGTTTGCAGATTACACAAGATACTCGCTTTTAAATGCTTTTGTAAATCATGAAACTATATAAAAATGTGAAATACAAAGCAACTAATTTTATCATTCATTCTAGATGGTCTCATAAAGAAAAACAGTTACTCTGCAGCCCGTGTCTACTAGTTATTAGGGATTATGGCTTGACATTACTCAGCGTAGTGGTTACAAATCAGGCTGCTAACCTCAGGGTCAGCAGTTGCAAACTACCAGCTGTTTCATGGGAGAAAGATGAGGCTTTCTGCTCCCATAAAGATTTATAGCCTCGGAAACCCTGTACAGGGTCTCTATAAGTCAGAACCGACTGCACGGCACATAACCACCACCACCACCCGCAGCAACGGGTCAGTTAGTTACTCTAAGCATTCCCTATATTTAAAACCATTTTATGGCCACCACTCATCTGACGATGGTTCAAGCTCACCAGCTGCTCCTCAGAAACCCTATACTGGGCCGCTATGGGTCGGAACCAACCTGAAAGCACTTCACAACAACAACAACTCATCTGTCAGTTTGTCGTGCTGTGGTGGCTTGTGAGTGAGTTGCTGTGATTCTGGAAGCTATGCCACCGGTATTTTAAATACCAGCAGGGTCACCCATGGTGGACAGGTTTCAGATGAGCTTCCAGATGAAGACAGACTAGGAAGAAGGAGTGACGAACTACTTCCGAATATTTAGTCACTGAAAACCTTAGGAATAGCAGAGAAACACTGTCAGATATAGTGCCAGAAAATGAGCCCCCCAGGTTGGAAGGCATTTAAAATGTGACTGGGGAAGAGCTGTCTCCTCAAAGTAGAGTTGACTGTGATGACATGAATGGAGTAAAGCCCACGGGACCTTCATGTGCTGATGGGGCACAACTCAAAATGAAGAGAAACAGCTGTAAACATCCACTGAAAATC
>NW_006408604.1:9069440-9131563 GCF_000296735.1 Chrysochloris asiatica
GGGATAATAATCAATGTAATGAAACAAGCTATATGAATGGTTGAATGTGAAGCTGATGATGTGCCCTGTAAACTTTCACTCAATCCAAAATAAAAACATTGAAAAAAAAAAAGAGAGAAAATGGAAGGAATACACAGAGTCACTGTACTAAAAGGAAATGGTTGATGTTGAACCGTTTCAAGAGTTAGCATATGATTAAGAGCCAATGATACTGAAGGAGGAAGTCCAAGGTGCATTGAAGGAATTGGTAAAGAACAAGGCACCAGGAATTGATGGAATAAAAATTGAAATCTCTCAAGAAAGTGAGGCATCACAGGAGGCACTCACTCATCTCTGCCAAGAAATTTGCAAGACAATCAATCTGGCCGACTGATTGGAAGAGATCCATATTTGTGCCCATTCCAAAGAAAGGTGTCCCAACAGAATGCGGAAATCATCGGACAATCTCTTTGATATGTGAGTAAATTTTTGCTAAAGGTAATACAGAAACAGCTACAATCATACATGGACAGAGAACTTCCAGATGTTCAAGCTGGATTCAGAAGAGGCCATGGAATGAGGGATATCATTGCTGATGTCTAATGGATCTTGGCTGAAAGCAGAGACTATCAGAAAGATGTTTACCTGTGCTTTATTGACTATGCAAAGTCTTTTGATTGTGTGGATCATGACAAGCTATGGACAACATTGCGAAGTATGAGTATTCCTGAGCACTTAATTGTGCTCACTAGGAATCTGCACCTGGACCAAGAGGCAGTTGTCCGAACAGAGCATGGGAACACTGAATGTTTTTAAATTAAGAAAGGTGTACAACAAGGTTGTATTCTTTCACTATACTTATTCAACCTATATGCTGAGCAAATAATCCAAGAAGCTGGGTTCTATGAAGAAAAACGTGGCGTCAGGATTGGAGGAAGACTCGTTAACAACCTGCGATATGCAGATGATACAGCCTTGCTTGCTGAAAGTGAAGGTGACTTAAAACATATACTGATGAAGATCAAAGAGCACAGCCTTCAGTATGGATTACATCTCAATGTAAAGAAAACAAATAACCTCTCTACTGGACCAATAAACAACATTCTTATCAACAGAGAAAAGATTGAAGTTGTCAAGGACTTCGTTCTTAGAGCAACTATCAACACTCACGGAAGCAGTAGTCAAGAAATCAGACGACATATTGCATTAGGAAAATCTGCTGCACAAGCCCTTTTTACAGTGTTGAAGAGCAAAAGCGTCAGCTTGAGGACTAAGGTGCGCCTGACCCAAGCTATGGTATTTTCAATAACCTCATATGCATGCGAAAGCTGGACAGTAAATAAGGAAGATTGTAGAAGTATTGACGCATTTGAGTTGTGGTGTTGGAGGAGAATATTGGACGTCCCATGGGCTGCCAAAAGAACCAACAGATTTGTGTTGGAAGAAGTGCAGCCAGAGTGCTCCTTGGAGACCAGAATGGCCAAACTTTGTCTCTCATACTTTGGACATATTGTCAGGAGCGAGCAGTCATTGAAGAAGGATATCATGTTTGGTAAGGTGGAGGGTCAGAGAAAAAGAGGAAGACCCCAACGAGATGCATTGGCCAAGTGGCAGCATCGATGGATCCAAGCATGGCAACAATAGTGAGGTTGGCCCAGGATCGGGCAGTGTTTCATTCTGCTGTGCATAGGGTCACTATTAGTCGGTACCAATTCAATGGCACCTAACAACAACAATCCCCACAAGATCTCTTACAAGCCAGCTGCCATTCAGTTGATTCCAACTCATGACATTGGAACCCATGTATTGCAGAGTATAAGTACATACCGTAGGGTTTTCAAGGCTCTCCTGGAGTCCTGGTGTGGCATTGTGCATTAATATGCCAGACTTTATGTAAAGCCCTTTGAACTACAAGTTCAAAGCTCACCAGTTGCCCCTCAGAAACCCTGTACAGGGTTGCTATGGGTCAGAACCGACTCAATGGCACTTAACATCTTTTTGAAGCAGCTTATCAAGCCTGTCTTCCAAGGCAACTCTGGGTGGGTTTGAACCAACTTTCAGTTGGTTAGCAGTGGAGCACTTTTAACCATTTGGTACATCCAGGAACCTCTAAGTACTACAATTGTTTATATTTTATAAATGAAGAAACGGAAACACAGAGAGGTTAAAAACAACTGTCCAATGTCACACACCTAATAATGGCAGAATCAGGCTTCAAACCCAGGACCCAGAGCCCTAGATAAATTTTAGCAACAAATCTGATTTTAGCTGGTAATTTCAGTGTCACACTGGTTCTGGCTGTATGGCCCAAAGTTAGCAAGGTTGAATGTTATGTCATTTGCTTTGTCTCAGTAGCCACACACTGAGCAGAGGTCCTCTACAGTAAAAAGGGACGAGGGTCAGAAGACTATGGGGATGGGAAAGCACTCTCTGAATGGTGGAAATGTTGGCTGATTGTCCTGTAGGAATATGCCAGGTCACTGTAATTGAAATGTTCCAGAAATGCAACTTTTACTAACTGATGCTTAGTGACTGATAGCTTAGTACCCTAGGAAGCTTTGACTGTAGCTGACCCTTGAGTGCTTAGACTCAAAAGTGTTAAAAGCTTTCTGTGAGTGAAAAGATTTATCCTGAATTCCCTCATGTTATGGACTCCCCCTGACTTGCTATCAAAAACAACTGGGGGAAAAATAAGGTTAACTGCCTAAGATCTAGTAGGACAGCCCCCTGGGCCTAGGATTCAGGTTTCTTGATTCCCCCACTATTCCATGATTAGTACCTGGTACCTCCCTACTTCAGGGCCACATTATGAAACCATCTTTTGGCATTTCTGTAATCAAATACATTTAGATGAGCTCCCCAGACTATGCATTATTTCTCAACAGAGAATGGGGCTATTTCCTGACGTATAGACTGTTTTATACATTTTGGGTGAAAACTAAAGATTTCTGATGCTCTTCTTCTCTAGTGGAATAACGTGGAGGTAACACTAATTCTGGATATTTACAAGGTGTGGATTGGCTGTTAGTTGTCCACATTTGACGTTTTATCATCTATACAGTTTCATTATGTAACTATACATTTGTGACAATTTTTAAAATAATTATTTCGTTGGTTACCTCCTTTCTTTCTGTCTCTCTTCCTGTTGTCTCTACCATTCCTTTCCCTTCCATCTCAAATCAGGATACTGGCCCTCATACAACATTCCTTTCCATGAAACAATCTACAACTGGAGTGGCTATCCACTGTTAGTTCAGAAGCTGGGTTTGGACTACTCTTATGACATGGCTCCACGGGCCAAAATCTTCCGGCGCGACCAAGGAAAAGTGACCAATATGGAATCTCTGAAATATATCATGCGATACAACAGTATGTAGCATATTTCTCAAGGCTCATTCTTCAAAACTCCTTTTCTTCCCCCTGGATAAAGAATCCATATAAGATTATCATCTCTGTACTAAAGGAATTTTAACAAGTTACAAAGAATTTAGTATTCAATTAATACTATTAACTGTATTAATATTTAGTATTCAATTAATACTAAATATATTTTATACTCAACAAGTAGAATTTTGTCATCCTTTATAACAGGGGAAGAAGGTTCTATAGATTTTTTAATTAAAGTAATATATTTAGCCATGTGGGGTTCTTCCCCCTCGCAGCCCACCAAAAGAAGTTCTTTCAAGGTCAGAAGCAGCTTAAAAAAAAAAAAAAAGGCACAAATATGTTTAGATTTCATGAAAAGTATCAGACCCAAATTTGTATCTTTTGTTAGAACATGTACAAATCAGCATGAGAAAAAATGTTTCCATCTTTTCTACTCATTCTTCTTGAAGTAAGGTTCCTGCTGGTAGGCAGGCTGGGCCTAGGTGGGGATTAGCAGTTGATCCTTCAAAGTGTAAGCCAAGGGAAACATCAGCATCTGGGAGCAGGTTGGGATGAGAGGACTATGAGGAGTTATACTCTGATATACCATACATACCAGGCTTTAACAGGTCCAAAAATTTTACTGTGGATGAGTATATCTTAACACTCTTTTCCCTGTCACTGTTTCCTAGACTACCAGAAGGAACCGTACAGTAATGGTGACCCCTGTAGTACCATCTGCTGCCGTGGTGACCTTGACTCTGTGAATCCAGTCCCTTCAGGGTGCTATGACACAAAGGTAATGTACTATTGACTTCTGAACTTAATTTCCACCAACACTTAGACCTACTGAAAGGCAAAGGTACTGAGAAGATGTTTGTGCTGTAAAGCACAGTACTATTTTTAATCATAATCTAGGAGTCGACTTTAATGGTAGGTCCCATTGACTAAGTTCAAGTTCCTGCTCTGTTATCTAATAGTAATGTTGATTTCCTCATCTGTAAAATGTTAATAACAGTACATAATTTGTAGTACCACTGTGAATAATAGCTTTCTATTCAATGTCTGGAGTCCTGGTGTGGCACTGTGAGCAGACTGTAAAGTCATTTGAACTACAAGGTCGGTGGTTCAAGCTCCTTGGAAACCCTATACAGGGGAGCTATGGGTGATAATCGACTTGACGGCACTTCACAACAATAATTCAATGTTTAGAAGAGTACTTGGTAGGTTATTTATAGATATAAACCGCCATGATGGTCATGTGATACTGTCTCACGTTTTACCAGGCAGGCCCAAAGTTCACAAAACATATTCTTGAGAGCAGTGTGATTTCACATTAAACACAAATTGAATTTATCTGAAGGAACAACAATTGGATCAGAAGCACTAACAGGTTTTTCCTTTTTTGAGTTGATTAAGTGCTGCAGTATGTCTCTTAATAAAGTGGTGTGCTGAAGTTGGCTTGTACAGGCTTACGAAATTCTTAAATACAGTTAATATCACATTGCTAGTTTGAAATAGGCCATGGTGGGAGTATTTACATGACAGAAATCAGCAAATACTACATCTCTCAGAGAACTGGTTGTTAAAACACTGGCCTGCGTAGCATTGTAGGATAAGCACTGGACTGCTAACCACTAGGTCAGCAATTCAAACCCACCAGCATTTCCTAGGAAACTCTATACAGGGTCGCTATGAGTCAGAACTGACTTAACAAAGGGCATGACCAGCCATTTAGTTGGTGGAGAAAAATAATCATTCTACAACAGCCCTTGGCACTTTGGGTTTGGGCTTACCACTTTTCATTTGCATTGCGCATCGTGAATTCTACAAGAGACCTGTTTTTCATTGTTGATATAAAGACTACCTGTTCTATTTTCAGCTAAGAAAACTATGCATATAAAAGAATGCCAACCGCACCTACAGATCACTTTCCCTCAGTCTAATGCCTAAGCATGATGCTTTAGAGTTGTCGAGTTCTAGTTCAACCTATATTTTAGTTATGTGATAGCCAAGTTTTAGTATTAATGACTCTCAATATGTTCCTTAATGTAAAAATAAGACCGTGGATGTGGGGAATCTTACATATATGAGGACCCAATGAATGCTTTTTGTTTTTAATATTTGCAAAAGTCAATGAAGTTTAAGAAAAGTGCTCTCTCCATGGCAGAATACACAGAATTGCCTCTACTGTCTTGCCTGAAAGAAGGCAAATCAAGCTCTCATAAGCCAAATTTCATTGGGAAGTTTGCTTTCTTTTGGAACCAGGAATCTGCAATTTTTTCACCAAAACAATTCTCTCTTTAAAAGGCTTTAGAATAGTGGGTAAAATCAGAAGTTAGAAGGCATTTTCCCTTTCCAGTTTAAGGTTAAGAAATGCTACAACCCAGTGTTTTAGGTGCTTTTGAGAACCATGGATCTCATTTTATTTTTACATCATTTCTTCTCCTTTTGTTACTGCCCTAATCCTATTTTGTTGAGGATTTACTGTAGTCTATGCATTTCTCTAAGCAATTTCTGTCACTTATTCTCATGACAGGAACACGGTAGTTCTGTAGGATAAGCACTGGGCTGCACAACACAAGGTTGCCAGTTCGAGCCTATATAGGGTTGCAGTGAGTTGGAACTGACTCCACAGCACTTAACAACATCCTCATGACAATTCTGTAGTAGCATTATAAATCCAATTTTACAAATGAGAAAAGTCAAGAGGGATTAAGTAATTTTAAATTTTAGAGCTTGAATTCTGAACAAAAAATATTTAGACTTTACACTTTCAGCTATTTTGTTGAACAGTAGTCGATTCACTTATGGATGCCAAATGGATACAAAAGAGCATTATATATATAAAGATATGTGAAATCTTACAAGAAAATGTTTTAAAAAGGGCCAAGAGTGTGATTTTGGAGTTCTGGTGTGGCGCTGCAGGTTAATGTGCTGGACTGCAGGGTTGTTTGAAGCGCAGAGTTTGCGGTTCAAGTTCACCAGGCACTCCTCAGAAACTGTATACAAGGTCACTATGGGTCAGAATTGATTTGACAGCACTTAACATTCACAATATTGTGACTTTGAAGATAAATAAAAGATAAGGTTTTTATAAGTTTTTTAAAAAAATGGTTTTCCTCTTCTTCTAGGTGGCAGACATGCATGTGGCAGCCCAGTACACAGCCTATGCCATTAGTGGGCCCACAGTACAAGACGGCCTCCCTGTTTTCCACTGGAATCCTTTCAACAAAACTCTCCATCAAGGCATGCCAGAGGCCTACAACTTTGATTTTATCACCATGAAACCAATTTTGTCAGATGAAAAAATAGAAGGCTGCAAATAAAATACCAAAGGCATTATTAGCTATGTTTTTCCCTTCAGAATTAAAGCTTAACATATTAAATTCCTATTTTGTCACTTTCATTTTACACTGCTGATGTGGTTTGAACAGCAAATATTTTCTATTATAGAGTAGAGCACTATAGAACTAACATTAAATATAACAAATACCAGGCATAAGATTTAAGATTATGTACCACAAGAGGTACATAATTTGAGTCCTGGTGTGGGGCTGTGGGTACTGTGCTGAACTACAAGGTTGGTTTGAACCGCAAAGTTGGCAGTTCGAGCTCACCAGCCGCTCCTTGGAAACCCTATACAGGATCACTATGGGTTGCAACCAACTCAACAGCACTAACCACCACAAGAGGGCATGGCAGAACTGCTCTTTGACTCATCAGAACACTATTACATTTTTATGCCTGGACACAACTAGACCACAACAGCCAAGTTTCCTTAAGTCAGGGCTGTGTAAGCGCTTGCCAAGACAACCACAGTCCCAGCCATCACATTGTAACAGACTAACTTTTAAGTTAATAATTTTGTATGGACCATGATGCTATAAATATCCAAATGGCCCATAAAGGTAAAAGGTTCCCCACCCCTGGCTTAGTTAGTAGTGCCATGTGACTGGGTTCTACTCAGTGGAATCAGAGATGGGATTAGTGCCTCTTCCAAAGTTGGCCCACAAAGACCTGTACTCCTCCATGCTCTTTCCCTTTCTTCTAGGTAAAGAGGCTCAACTACTAAGCCCTAGCGCGGTGGGGGGGGGGTGGACCTTTTTCTGCTAAAACATGTAGTATCATTCAAAGGCCATACAAAATGTTAATTATTAACTTAAAAATAAGCCTGCTAAAATTTGGTCAAACACTGTGGGATAATGTGCACTGGACCGTAAGGTCGACTTAAACCACAAGGTCAGCAGTTCAAATTCACCAGCCGCTCCTCAGAGACACTATACAGAGTCACTATGAGTTTGAAGTGACTCGATGGCACTAACAACATTATGGCTGGAACTGTGGTTGCCTTGGTTGTTGTTGTTATGTACTGTAGAGTCGGTTCCAACTCATAGTGACCCTATACAGGGTTTCCTAGGCTGTAAATCTTTACAGGAGCAGAAAGCCTCATCTTTCTCCCACAGAACAGCTGGTAGTTTTGAACTGCTGACCTTGCGGTTCGCAGCCCAGTTCATAAACACTACGCTACCAGAGTTCTTTGTGGTTGCCTTGGTAGGACAGAACAAATGATTTCACGGGTCTCATACGACGGACCTAGTGTGTGTGGCACTGTGAATTAATGTGCCAGACTGCAAAGTGGTTTGAATTGCAAGGTCGGCGGTTCAAGCTCACCAGCTGCTCCTCAGAAACCCTATACAGGGTTGCTATGGGTCGGAACAGACATGATGGCACTTCACAACAACAACATATGGTGGACCAGACATTTCCCACCCATGCTCAAGAGAATGGAGTTGTTTTGCTATTTGTCGTCAATTTCAACTCATGTTGAGCCTATGTGGACTCCAGGTGTGCAGAGCAGAAGTTTTCAAGGCTGTGACTGTTAAAAAACAGATCACCAGAGCCATCTTCCAAGGGATCTCTGGGTGGGTTCAAATTGCCAACCTTTCAGCTAGTGGTGACAGTGGTCGTTATGTGCCGTTGAGTCAGTTCTGACTCACAGTAGCCCTGTATAGGGTTTGTGCGGCTATAAATCTTTACAGGAACAGAAAGTCTCCTCTTTCTCCTGCAGAGGTGCTGATCTTGAGTTTAGCAGCCTGACTCAAAACCACTTTGCCACCAGAGCTCCTTTGTCAGCTAGTAGTCAAGTTATTTTTAACAAGGAGGGAATTTTTCAAAAGAACCCCAAGAGCTGAAAGAACAATCAGAATAAATCACAGACTACTCAGAATGTTAAAAACCCAGTAGTTTATTTCAAAGTATAAATTTCAGACTTGCTGGACAAATCCCACTACAGTTAACACTTATACAGACACCACTATACTGTACATTTAAAAAAGAAAAAAACAAAACACAAAACCTTCAAAAATAAAAAGAGGGCAACTTGCCCAGTTGATTGATATTAGACATTAGGAAGGTCTTACATTGCCTTATTATTTACACTTTGAGCTGCAATAGAGAAAAGTCAGGATGCAAGTTACCTACAAAGGATTTCTTTTTCCTTTTAATTTTGAAATGGTTGATAAAATACTAAAGGCAGGATCCTCAAAAGGTGGTTGATTTCCCAGTTATTTACAAAAACAAAATAAAAAACTTAAAACAGACAGCATTTAAATATAAAGGAATACTTAGCTGATCCTACAAATAAGAAACAAGGAAAACATTTTTTAACATGATCAAATAATTTGAATATGAGATGACAAAACATGCGTTTTGCATTTTCCTCTTCCTCCCCATGATTGGCTTAAGGGGATGAATGAGTTTCAAAAGCAGGTATGCCTTCTACATTAACAACAAAAAAAAACCCTTAAGAATCACTTTATCCAAAAGAAAAAAAAAAAAAAAAAACCCACATACTTTGCCCAGGCTATATAGTAAGAAAGGCAGACTCATACATTAAATTTACATAAAGTTGTTAGCAATTATCTAATACTTGGGCATGATTTTATTGGAAATCAGAATAAAACAGGCAAATGATGGGTCAGTGATAAAATAAGAAAAAAGAATTGCAGGACATTGAAACAGTCCCAGAAGGAAAGTGGAGGAGAACACTTGGAAGGTCTTTGCAGGACTCTACTGTGCTAAGATCACAGTATACAAGGTGAGAGATGAGGATACCACAGGCATTATTTTGTTGATCTTGTACAGTACTGGAAAATTTATGGAAGATATATGCATATCATGCAATATTAACACTAACCTTGTTGCATAAATGATAATGGAGAGAATATTTAAAGCAAAGGAGCAACAAAAATATCTTACTGTATTAAACACAGTAAGAGAATTGTATAGTGCAATAAAAGCCTGACTAAGAAAGAGTTCTGCAGACAATATGCACCCAAGTAAGATTCTAAGCTCCTTGCTTTTGGGTCATCCACCCCCCCAGGTACTATGTGGCAATGGAGGTGGAGAGAGTAAATAGGGATCACCTCTCTACAAAGCAAATGGTCTCTCACAAAATAATCCACTTTTCAAGGAGGGAAATTATACTCTCTAGTGCTCTGTTAAATTATTATTACTGTGTTAAACAGTACATAGTATTCTGCATATTTTTTAAGTGAATCCAGAGAAATAGAGGGATACAATTATAAAGTTAACTGTAAAGAATAGATGTTTTGCTTGTATACAGTTTACAAATTCACTGGCAAGAACACAATTTTAAAAAGTCACACTTAAAACAGGATGAAAAATTACTCTGACAAAGTGCAAAGTAGAGTAACAAACATCACCATAGTTACCTTTAAAGTCTATAAGCATCCTATATCTCAGGTTGAATCATCAGAAGTTTCCATGATTTCCAGCAGGACAATACTTAGGCAAATATTGTCAGGCTAAAGTTGTAGCAAACTTGTATTCCCCAAGTAGGCCAATGGAGCTTATTTGTAATACTTTATTAAAAGGTACTGTAAAATAAAAAAAGGTACCATGGAGTTTGAATTGCTACTAAAAAACAATCTGTTTTAAGTAGCCTTTTTTAGACATGTCCTCCATTCTGTCTCCCAAAAGAAATAAATAAAATAAAAAGTCAGTATTCCACATTAAAACCTGCTCAAAATGACTGCCTAGATTGCTGGCCTAGCACCTTTTAGTACATTCAACCCAGCTGTTTCTTATATAAATCCATGGTAGGCTGAATTTCAAGGAGCCCACTTACTCTATTTAAACTATTGCAAAATATTTTTGTACCTTCCTTCCACCATCTTGAATAAAAAGTTTTAAGTATTTACCGTAGTAAAGCTATTTTTCAGGTAACTCTGAAAGTTTAATATTTTTTCCTTTGATAGAAAACACATGATAGGCTAAAATAATTAAATATTTTCATCCTACTGGGCTTTCTCACCTGATTATATAATGCTATGAAAGCTTTTTTTTTTCTTCTTAACAGGATTAATGAATATTAACGTTCATGATGAAGAGATTTTAACAGTTTTCTAGGCTAGGGAGGTTAAGTAAATGGTTGTCACATGACCATAAAACAGGCCAGTAGAGGACAATTTGAACATGGGCTTTCTAATTCTGTATACAGGAATCATCTTGAACACATAATCAACATTAAAACCATTGTAGGTAAGAATGTATATACATGCAGATATAGAGAGGTGTTCATACACATCTAGGAAAATCATCAATTTCTCCATTTGAAATGATCATTGTCATGACATTAACAACTTCTCTACCATCATCATTAAAACTCTAACTCTCACTATGGTCTCATTTTCTGCAAGTGAAAGGAAGGTCTCAGAGCATTTACATTTTGGCAATCAGTAAGCTTTCTTCACATCAAATTCCACAATTAAGAGTCACAGTACAAAACCTGTGAAAGTAAACTTTTTTAAAGACAACCAGAAGAATTCCTATTACAAACCATCAAACTTTCAAACGGAAACAGCATTAATTAAAGGGAAAGCTCCCTCCTATAATTCCAAGCAAAATGATATAAGTATTTTGAAACAGCAGGGAAATTAAGTCAATAATGGCAAGGGGCAGATGACTTGAAACATTATTTTGCAAACTTCATCAATTATTTTTAAAAAATTTCCAATCACACCTTCATCCTCACACTTCCCAACCTTCCTGTCCTAAACACTGAGCTCATACCAGTATAGCTGGCATTCATAATTAAAATCCATGATCTAAGCTGAATTTTATGAACTTTGGAAAAGAAATGGCATTACATATCTAGTTGTTACATAAAACAACCCCACAGGATATACTTCTAACTTCTGTTCAAAGCTGACCTAGGGTGAGCGAGATTCAACTTGGCACCATCAAAAAAAATTTTTTTTAATGTTACAACAGGTAGACTGGTAAGGGAATAAAGAGGAAATGGCATTTTCCCTTTGATAGTTTACTGTACTTTGTGAATTTTACCACTAACTTCCTTAAAAAGAACACTAGGTTTTGGTGATAAACTGAACTAAAAAAAATTTTTTTTTCATAATTTCTGGCATACTGTACAACATGGATAGTAAAACATGTTTGAAGGAAACATTATTACACATTGTGTTTTTCTCTTGGTCCAATTATAGTCAATATAAATAGTGACCAAACAATAATCCAATCTATATTCTTATAGAAGAAAATACTAAGTCAACTTTTGAAAGTTAAATGTAGTGGTAGACACTGATGAGAATATATATAAAAGGCTTGGATTTGCTGGAGATGAGGGAGAAATGGAGGATGAAAAGCTGAAAGGGAAGACTAAACAACTCTAGATGTATATATGGCCGTGTTTATTTTTGTAATTAATCTTTAAGGCACAAAATAAATTTAAAACACAAGATGAAGAGAAGGATGGGGGCCATTGTGGATATTTTTTACCTAATAAACAACCTAGAAGAAACCAAAACAAAAGATGAACAGATGGTTTCCTGTGTTCAAATTTTAAACTATTTAAGCCTTATTTTTCCTAAAAAATATATTTCTTTGGGTTTTGTTAAGATTCTGTTTAAATCATTAACTATGATCCCACAGATCCCTTAGAATCAGAATCATATCATGCCAGTTACATACCTCCTATTTCCTTTGAGCTACATATACTTCATTGGAAAAGAGGTAATTTGAGAATGAAAGTAGGAGATTCCACTGCAAGAAAAATGTAAATAAGGAGAAAAAAAAAACCAAAAACAAAACCCTAAACACCACAAAACCAGCCTGTAAACTAAAAGCAAGGGAGCACATTTACATTTCAAAACCTTGATTGTTCAGGAAAATAGATTCTTGCTTTACAGGCTGAGTTTATTTTTACTTTGGGTTATAAACAAATGTAGTGTATAGACACATATGTCCAAGAAATTTTGCAGAAGGTTGATTTACAATAGGTATCATGCACAAGATTAAAAACAAGACCAAAAAGTAGAACTTCTGAAAGAGGAACAGAGATAAAGGCTCCAAGGTTTAACTGCTCTGGGAAGAAGAGATCACATCCGTTGACTGAGGATCACAGAAAGGTCCAAATCGGCCATAAATATCCTTGGCTCTTACTGCAAAGTAGTACTTGCTACCAGATACAAACTGGGTGAGAGTACACGCCATGGGCAAAGGAAGTGCCTTTACTTCTCCAATCTTTTTCCATTGTGAGGGCACAGTGGCACTGGGTTCCTCATGATAAGCATAGAGATGGTAGCTATCAACAGTAGCACAGCTTCGATCCACCTCCAGAACACTCCATGACAATACAATACCATTTTGACTCTGAACTCGTGCTAACTTTAAATGTGGCTTCTGAGGCAGAGATGTGCTGGCAGCTTCTGGGGGCAAACGCTGTGGTTGTGGGGCTTCTGGTAAAGGTGCTGGGTGCACAGGTCGTGGGGGCTCCTAATAAAAGAAGAGTAAGTCACATTAATTTATAAAGATCATAGAAAGAATAGCTTCAGAATGCCAGAAATAAATCACTATAGGGAAAATAGAGAGAGAGAATTTTTCAACAAGAATTCCAGATAATACACCACTCCTGACAACCTCTACTTCGTAATTGGAGACCAATAATGCCCCATCACAAGGAGCTCTCTGGTAACGTAGTGATTACAAATCGGGCTGCTAACCCTAATGTCAGCAGTTCGAAACTACCAGCAGCTCCGCAGGAGAAAGATGAGGTGTTCTGCTCCAGTAAAGATTTACAGCCTCGGAAACCCTGCGCAGGGTCACCATGAGTCGGAACCGACTCCAAGGTACTTAACAACAATAATGCCCCATCACAATGGTGGTGAGTTTACTCCTACCATATTCCTAGACCTAAAATACTGAGTTTTCCTTAGGAAATAAAAGCCCTTGCTGATGGCATTTCATCTTGACAGTGAAATTATCATCTAACAAAATAATCTATTATTTACTTACTTCTGTTTACAGACTCTCATCTTAGTCTAATGTAGCATTTTAAAATATTATATGTAGCAGTGCATCATATGAAGTAACAGATTTCAAATACACTTTAATTTTTAGGCTGTTTTGACATATAAAGACAGTACCATATTCTTATAAATAAACACATTTAAACCCAGATGCTTACTAGTCTGGGATTAAATGTGCTTATTTATAAGAATACGGTACTTAGCACTGGTCCCAACACTGTGCCACTATATATATATGAAAGAGGTTACATTTAAACAGGACCTTCAAGACAGGCATCAGAGATGTAGAAATTGTTGAGTTCATTTTTACAGCCAATGAAATGCGTAAAACATGAGCAAAAGTATGAGAATGGGAAAGTGAAGGGATTTGTGGGCAAGAAAATTTTTTCTAATGTTTTCTGAGACACAGACTATTGAAAGATAGTGAAAATAAACTTTGGAAAGTAGGCTAAAGTCAGACAATGAGACACATAAAGAGTAGTAAGCTTAGGAAGATAATGGTTTGCTGAAAATCATCACACTGTAATATCATCATCAGCAAATCTGGGTTTCAAAATTACACTGATAGCAATTTCCTTAATAAAGATTAAGTAAAATAATAGTCAAGAATTAGAGATATGAAATATATCATTATACGCTGAGTTTATATTGCAAGTGACACAAAATATTAGATTCTCTTAATTGAAGTTCATGATAAAAATGTTTTAGTATGTACCTAATTGATTTGACAATTTGGACAGCTAGTGCATTTTACGAAGGTCTGATCTTTCTCATCTCCATACCTACTCAAAGTTTAGTAGCAGTGACTTGCACACAGTAAGAACTCAGAAAGGATATGCTAAATAATTCCACAGAACGCAAACATACTGCTGAAATTTACATACCTAGTGGAAAAAAATCATCTACACATTTGGAAAAATGTACACTCCATAATTAAGAAGCCAAAAATATTAAGTTATAGGGAAAAAAAGAAATCGTTTAGATTGATGAAATGAATACTGTCCAAACTGATGTATTTCTCTCTGCTATTAAGATGTATCACAAGGTTGGTAGTTAAAACCCATCATCCATGCCACCATCCACACCCAAACCCTATATAGGGTTGTTATAGGTTGGAACCAACTACCTGGCACTTAACAACAGTAACATTAAGATGTGAAAGAAGATGGCTAAATCCATTAACTTTGATTGAAGGAGGCACAGGATTTAATAAACGCTGACAATAGTTTTAAAACGCTTGGTTCTAATTTTTAAGTCTACAAGTCTGAGTCTGCCCAAACCCCAAAGGTCATTTCAATGAAGGTTTTTATTAGTTTTATAGAGTAATAGTTGAAAGTTGGTGGTAGGTATGCGGAGATCATTATATTATTCTCTTTACTTAATAATTTTGGAAAATTCAAATGTAAAGTTTTAAAACATTATTATTAAAATTTTAAAAAGAATGTTTCTTCTGAAACATGATTACAGAAAGCTTGTAAGCCCATCTTCAGCCTGTAACTGATTGGAATACCTAAAATGGGTTCTAGAACTTGTCCAGTGAAATAGGCTTCTTGTGGAGACTTTGTAGTATATAGGACCTTAGGTGGAATCCTAAGCCCCATCCAGAACCTTCTGAGGCGGGACATTCCCATTTGAAAGGACATGCAGATCAGAACAGAGTGGTCAGAAGAACAGAAAATACTTCTTGAAAGAAAGACTATCAGAGGAAAAAAAAAAAATGGCAGTCTGTTAGCTAATACAAGAACAAGTTGTTTGCTAGGGAGCCACCAAGGTAAGTAATCAAGTCCCTTCAGGACAAACCCTCCTCCAAGACTGAAATTCAAAGGGAACACATGAGTAGGCACATAAGCTTGCTGGGCGGAAACTGAGGAAAGACAGCAACAAAGATATAGGCTCAATGTGACCACATCCCATAGACTCCTGTTGACCTTGAGATGAGAGAGACAAAGAAAGCGCTGGTTGGTCCAAAGTGTAGTAAGACTTGGGGACTCCTGAGCCCATGGACAAGGACCTAGCCAAGGAGTACTAGAGCTGACAGTGAATCATCCAGATGATATGAAGTGAGGGGAGATGCACACAAGAATGCCCAAACTTGCAAATAGTACCCATTGACCTAGCTTCAATGGCTTGATAGTAAGAACTCAACTAGAGAAAGAGAAAGAAGTCTGAAAAAGGAAGCAAGTATACTTTGCTACAATTTGATGAACTTGACCTATACTTATGGATGCAGTAGCTCAAAATACCAACTGAGAGGTAAGGTTGAATCTTCACATCAAGGATCAAACCTATCCCCTCTGTACACAGGCAATTTAGACACTGTCTCCCTAAAATGACGGAATGGGGGTGTGGCGGCTATAAAGGCACGAGGTGGTTGGCTTACAAGTTTTCAAGAGGGAGTTTAGCTTCAGAGTGTATGGGAGGAAATAAGAATCCCCACTGTCTAGATGGGTCTGGTGAAAGGATTAATTGATTCAATGTTGATGTTGTTAAGTGCTGTTATAGTGAGTAATTATTATCATACCTAATTGCAATTGTCACAACTATAAAGGTAGAAGCTGCATAACAAAAAGGGGGACATAGTTAAACTTACATTCCAGGAACAGAGAACCCTAGCTAAGACCATCGAGGGAAAAGAGCATGAGCTGAACGTGGGACACTAACCAGAGAAACAGAGACACCAGAGATGGAGGCAGAGGCGATGGCATAAAGAGAGAGAGAAGCTGAGGACTCTAGACCAAAGAGGCTGGCTTCTAGAATGTGTCCTTTGTTTGTTTAAAAGATTATTATATCCCCACAGGTTTTTTGGGGGCTTTTTTTTTTTTTTTTTACATCAAAAAGAAAAAAGAGGGGGATTTTCTTGATAAAAGAAACAATCTATGATAGTTTTGGAGGGAGGAGGAAATGATACATGTGCTAGAGGGTGACACGCATTGACATGGGTGATGAAGCAGGCAATATACAACCGGAGGGAGGCCGGCAGAGGAAAGATGGGGGTGGCAGGAGACACAGGGAGGAATGCAGTGGTTGGAGTGAATAGAGGTAAATGCTGTGAACTGTCTGTGCATGGAGGGATTGCAACCATGTAATGAAGAAAAGTATATGATTTGTTGAATGTAAAACTGACAATCTATTCTGTAAACCTTCACTCAGTTCACAATAAAAAGTTAAAAAAAAAAAAAAAAAAAAAGAAGAATGTTTCTTCCGAAAGAGATACACAGCTTATATAAAGCAGTATGCATGGGAAACTGTTTAAGAAGGAAGGAAGGATGGAAAGCTCTGATTCTCAAATTTGTAAAATAATAATATAAAGAATTCCACTATATACTGTCTGAAGAAATATGTGATAAAAAAGAAATAACTTGCAAATGCAAACAATTGTAATGACATATTTGTCACATATCCTAATAGGGTCAGATTTAAAGCACAGTGAAAATATTCTGAACGTTCTGGGATCAAACAACATGAGATTTTCTTAAACTGGGCTGGATATGGCACTGGTAATGACACTTAGCATCCAGTGACACAGTATCCTTTCCTACCAAAATAAAGGGTAAAAATTATGATAAGTTGTGAGTATTTAATAAAATAATACACAGAAAGTGCCTGGAATACAGTAAATCATACATTAATGACAGTGTTTTTCAATGTAGTGGAACAATAAAAAGAGCACAGGCTCTACGGCTGGAATGCATAGGTGCATTACTAGGTTTGGTTACTTAATCCCTCTGTGTACTAGCTGTCTTATTAATGGGGGGGGAGAAGGATAGTAACAGTATTCTAAAGCACTGCTGTGTGAGGACCTTGTATATTAACAGTGTCTGCCACATGTTAAGCACTATAAATGTTAGCAATCATTATAAAAGGATGCTTTTCTAGGTTAAAAAAAAAAGTTACTATGAATGCTAGCCTTGCTAGTGCTCTTGCTCTGAAATAAAGCTATCATTTCCATTTACATGGCATATTTCATATCAATCATAATGTCACAGGATAATGTAACATTGCTTTGGGGTTAAATCTAAGTAAAAATCTTTGGCTTTCTCTGTTTATCTTATAACAAATGAATTCCAAGTACTTTTTAAGATTATTGAAAATAGTAAGCTGATGGAGCATTAAAATTGGTATAATGTTTTGAGGAAAAGAATAAAGTTAGTGCCTGAAAGAATAGAAAGCATCTTTTAATTTAACCATGAGTTAGAAGTGGTCCATTTTACTTTCCTTGACCTGTGGACTCTGTCTGTACTTTCTACAAGCAAATTCAATGATCCTAAATGATGATATCCACAGAAAGGTATAATGTTAATAATGGTTAGTTAGATCAATTTTCTGGGGAAAAACAGAAAGACTTATCTATCTTTTACAAAACTACTTTTAAAAAAAAAATGTTACTGACAGTATATTTTGCATCTTTACAGTTGAGAATCTTATAAAGCCAAGCCTTAACACTTACAGTATGCACTTGTGGTGGTCGATGATGTACTGTGAGCTGAGGTCCTGTTGATCCCAGCGTTAGTCCATTGTTTACAACATATGTAGTTGTTTGAGGCACTCGAACTGTGACACCTACAAAAAAATTAAAGGACAAAAACAAAAACTTATTATAATCTAAATTTGGTGAACATTATCAATGAAACAATGCTTGCAATATTTAAATGAAAACTATTGTCATCATAAAAGTCTACATTCAGCCAGACTTTCAAATATGTGAATAAAAACGCTGTTGCCAAAATGAGAGGGCAAATCAAGAAGAGGAAAACATTAAGATATACGGAACAGGACATCCAGCACAGGAGGAAAGTAAATGGAATCTACCAGAGGGCTATGAGCAAAAATCCTAGAACAAGGATTGTATATCACAGGTAGAGGGTCAGTCTAGTGAGAACAGCGTGACTCAAATGATAAAGACAATTTGAAGCTGTCTTCATAAAGATTCCTCTTGTATCAGTTTTTTAACCAAGACAGAAAGCTTAAATAAGTCAACTGCCTTGTATTAATGAGCTTACTTCATTGCCCTCCATGCCCTAGTGATCGGTTGAGCGTTGAGGATATTCACTTTATCCCACAGAAGTACTCGATCTGCACGATCACGAGGACAATAAAAACAGGGAATTCAAGTTACCCTGATCATACTCTTGTCCATATCTGGCCCATACTATAGTTCTATAGTTCTACCAGAAACTCTGACTGTGGTGAGCCCTGCATTACTGATTTCCTCAGAGAGAAATCTTGTAAATTCTTGAGAAAGTTGGAGTCAAACAATGCCCCAGAGACTCTGCTAGTTTATTTTCTCCTGGAGACATCAACCAATAAATGAATTATTATTGCAGTTTCTTGTTCTTGGTTCTAAGTCTTGCAAAATAAAATCACATATATATACACACATACATGTAAGTGATAACTATACAGATGACAAAACTATAAAAGCATTAAGAGTAAAAAGAAAGTAAGGTAAGTGGTAACCTCTGATGCAAAGGAAGAGGGATATGATTAAGGAAGGGCACACAGGAGGCTTATAGTAATCAGATGACACAGTTCTTATAATTGTAACCTTGTAGAGTTCACAGAGGATTCATTCTATTATTTAACTTTAAAGTTTAAATATACATTTTATGTAAACTCTGTTTGTGACATATATTTTACAAGTAAACAAAACAAAGCTTATGTGGAAACCACAAGTTTCTTTCTATTCTTATAGTTCAGTCACCTTCCATACCTTTAAGATTCTTTCTCATTGAAGGCTATCCTTATTACTATACCTTATTACTATTATTAGGGCTAAGTCACAATTGATAACACCTACTTTAATTAGGCAGAGTATCTCTTACAAGAAGGAAGTATGGATCAATACACTTCAGAGTACTATAATATTTCATGTGTTGTCAAGTGCCATCAAACTGGCTCCCACTCATAGTGATCCTGAATAGGGTTTCCAGGGAACATATGATGGGTTAGCAGTCCAGTGCTTACCCTACAGTACCATTCCAGGAGCCCTGATAGTACATACAAAGTCACAAGTTATTAAAGTTAAATTGAAGTCAACTCAGGGAGCACAAATCACACGGTAATAAATGTCCACTTTTTTCTGGTTAGCTCTTGTAAAGGGGTAAAATGAATTGCTGATAGTTTTAATACAACATTACAATCAGTTTTTAAGTCTAATGTCAACATAAGCTAGTACAATTAAATGCTAAGAAGAACTACATATAACAAGAAATCATATACGAGAAAAGGTCTCTCTTACTATTTTGAGGATTGACCTGCCGAACAGCAGGTGCCTGCATAACAGTTCCTCGCAGGGGAGCCTGAGCTGGTGGTGCCGGCAAAGTAGTATACACAACTTGGTGGTTTGCAGGAGCTCTTGGTACAGGAAGTCTTGTGGTAACCTGAGTTACTGGGTTATGTGTTACATTCACGGTGGTTGGAGCTAAGAAAAGGCAGAAAAATTTATTAAGAATGTGATAAATTATTCTATAAACATATTAAGTTGCAATTGTTGTTGTTATGTGCCATGGAGTCAATTCCGACTCATAGTGACCCTGTACGGGGTTTCCGAGGCTGTAAATCTTTATGGGAGCAGAAAACCTCATCTTTCTCCCGTGGAACAGCTGGTAGTTTTGAACTGCTGACCATGAGATTAGTAGCCCAATTCGTAACCACTACACTTTACCAGAACTCCTTACCTTTGTATAAAATCCAATTATTTGCAATAAAAGGATAAACAGAAACAGCAGTCTCTATTTATAATCTTATAAGACAGGAATGGTAAAACCAACTATAGTTAATGATACTACAAAATATATTTTAGAAGAAAAGAGCACCTCAACAATGTCTAAATCCCTTAATTCTACAATTTGACTAGATAATAAGTAAATAAAGATAAACTAAGGGTCTAGACTCTATAACTTAAAGCAGCAGCTTACCCCTCCTCAATTTTAAATTGCTCTTATCAGAATGGGTTCCTCTGCATCTTCTATCAAGTGGATATCCAAAAAAAAGTAACTTTGTATTCCCATAGTTCAAGACACTAGCTATTTTCATTCACATTTTTTCAGGTAAACAACCTCTTATTCAGAATATTAAATTTTCCATCAATATCTTGTTGTTGTTAAGTGCTGTCGAGTTGGTTCCGACCCATAGTGACCCTGAACAGGGTTTCCGAGGCTGTAAATCTTTATAGGAACAGAAAGCCTCATCTTTCTCCCACAAAGCAGCTGGTAGTTTAGAACTGCTTACCTTATGGTTCGCAGCCCGATTCATAACCAGTATCTAGAGTAATACTAATAGATAGTTAACCAAAAAAGGAGTTTTGAATGTTCACTGGTAGCATGGAAACATGGTAATGATGCTTTTACATTTTGTTTCTAATACTCAGAATTAGGATCTTATTTAACAAATGATCATGCATTAACTATAATAGCTCAGTTTGGGAGAGCATCAGATTAAAGTTCTAAAGGTCCCTGGTTTAATTCCAGGTTTTGGACAAATAGTATTTTGATTTTAGGGCGTCCTGGTGTGGCACTGTAGGACAGCACTGGACTGTTTTCCTAAAACCTAAGAGTCATGTTCAAATCCACTAGCCACTCCTTGGAAATCCTATGTAGGGCAGCTAAGAATTGGAACTAATTTGATGGCACTTAACAACAACATATATAATCTTCATGTGAAAATTGGGTTCTCTAAATAGAGGAAAATGCTAAACATAAGAAAGATAAAAAGTTTCTTTACTGATGCCATAGTCTCTACAAAACCTAACTTTCAATGTGTGCCTTTCAAAAAGAGAGAGGATCATACAGGTAGAAACAATTACTTCTTCAGTTCTTTACTCCTCATTCTAATATCTGCACTGCACATGACATTACATAATGACATTTCATTCTAAAAATTTTAATTAGGTGACTGTCACAATTTTGTATAAATGCAAAGAAACATAGATAACACACTACTTATGGCTGAACTAGAGTCCTGGGGAAACAAAAATAGTTTTAAGAACTTATGCATGTTACAGCTGGACAATGAAAAAGGCTGTAGAAGAACTGATGCATTTGAGTTATGGTGTTGGAGAAGAATACTAGAGTACCATGGACTTCCAGAAGAACAACCAAGACTGTATTGGAAGAAGTACAGCCAGATTATGCTCTTTAGAAGCCAGGATGGACAGACTTCATCTCTCATACTTTAGACATGAAGGAGGGACCAGTCCCTGCAGAAGGACATCATGTTTGGCAAAGTGGAGGGTCACTGAAAAAGAGGAAGACCCTCAATGAGATGGACTGGCAGCAATGAGCTCAAACGTAGCAGCAATGAGCTCAAATGCAGCAACCATTGTGAGAATGGTGCAGAAACAAGTAGTGTTTCGCCCTATTGTGCATAAAGTTGCTGAATGGCACCTAACAACAACAACAAGCTACCCAGAAAGCTTGGCAGTCTATATCAACCAAGAGACACTTCACAAGAAAGGTCTAGAGTACTACTTCTGAAAGATCGCAGCCAATGAAAACTATGGAGCACACAGTTCTACTCTGAAACACATGGATTTACATGAGTAAAAACCAACTCGATGGCAACCAGTATTTTTTTTTTTAAATGGTTGACCTTTTAGTAAATACTGCCATTTAGACAGAATATTTAAAGTTAAATAAGAATAAACATAAAACCTACACACTAGAAATAAAATCATATAAGCACTATTTTTGACTGGCAATGTCAATGAAGTGAAATGTAATTCAACTCACAGAAAATTCTGACACAGAATCTAGAATTGAAAAATTCAACAATGTAAACAATTAATCAAACGTATAAGTATTAACCACATCAACAATAACTTGACGATTCTCAGATTAATTAAATAAATGGTTTGGAAACTACTATCCTATTCCTACAAATTACTTGGGTATTCTCAGGAACTATATCACTGGATAAAATCCCACATGAACTCAACATTTTCCTTGAGTACCTAGTAGTTTGTATAAAAAAATATCTTTATGCAATAAACTGCTCTATAAACACAAATTGTCTTGATTGGATTAAAAACAGTTTAAAAGATACAGATTACATACCAATAACTTCTGACATAAACCTTCTTGAGCCACAGGCAGATATAATATGTATAGAAGTATGGTGGTGATGGTTACGTGCTGTGGAGTCGGTTCTGACTCATAGCGACCCTGTACAGGGTTTCTGAAGCTATAAATCTTTACAGGAGCAGAAAGCCTCATATTTCTCCTGCGAAACAGCTGGTAGTTTCAAACTGCTGACCTTGAGGTTCGCAGCCCAATACGCTACCAGAGCTCCTTGCATACAAGTGTATATACCTCCCTAATGGTAGTAACTAACCCAGTTAAAAATAATTGAATTTGGAACTCATTTATAAATTTTTATTTGATTAGTCAATTCGTTAGGTTATGTGGTTGTTACCGCTGATAAGTGCTGTCAAGTTGGTTCTGACTCATAGCGACCCAATGTGCAACAGAACAAAACACTGCCCGGTCCTGTGTCATCCTTACAATTGCTATGTTTGAGCACATTGTTACTGTCACTATCAATCCATCTCCTTGGTGGGGAGGAGGGAGATCTTTCTCTTTTTCACTGACCCTCCATGTTACCAAGCATGATGTTCTTTTCCAGGGATTGATCCTTTCTGACATGTCCAAAGAATGAGAGGTGAAGTTCTGCCATCATGGCTTTTAAGGAAAATTCTAGCAGTACTTCTTCTAAGACAGATTCATTTGTTCTTGTGGCAGGTTATGACACTTTCAATAGTCTCTACCAACACTGTAATTCAACTGCATTGATTCTTCTAAGGTCTTTCTTACTCATTCTCCAACTTTCACATGCATATGAGGGGACTGAAAATACCATGGCTTAGATCAGGCGCACCTTAGTCCTCAAAGTGACATCTTTGCTCTTTAACACTTTGGTTAAAGTCAGAATTAATCTTTACACTCAACCCCACTTCTAGAGAAATTGCATTTATTTTCTCAGTGTACAATGATAGATGGCACAGCCATATTTAGCTTAAGCCCTCTTTATAATTATTCTTACTACCAGCATTGCTACAGAAGAAGTTCAGGCAAGTCATACTGCATTCAGAAGATGTACACTGTCTTCAAAATGACAATGGAAATTATGCTTAATTCTAACTTTTCATTCAATTTCAATCACATTTCTCAGTAGGCAAAGTAGTTTCAGCTCAGTGATTTGGCAAATTTACCTGTAGGTAGTAAGTGTATCGTTGTTTGAGATGGTCCACTTGTTGGCACCCCAGATGGCTGGAGAGGGGGCGCTGGCTGAATGGGTTGCAATGGTCGAGTCACAGGCTGAGAAGAACCAATGGTTGATACAGGAGCATGATTTAGTTTTTTAGGTTCTGTTAATTGAAAGTAAAACATTATGATTATCGAAAGAAACAAAAGCCAGAAAAACAAGTTTTGTCTCTAGGATGAATTTTACTTTTGCTTGCCATTTGGCTGCTACCGGATAGGTTAGACTATGCAGGAGAAAGATGTAGCAGTCTGCTTCTGTTGATTTACAAGTTAGGAAACCCTATGGTTTTACTTTGTCCTGTGAGGTTATAGGAGTCCTGGTATGGCACTGTGGGTTTAACGCGCTGGAGTGCAATATCGGCTTGAACCACAAGCTTGGAGGTTCAAGCTCACTAGCCACTCCATGAGAACCCAATACAGGGTCGCTATGGGTTGGAACGGACTCAACATCACTTAATAACAACAACAATAGGGTGGGTCACTATGAGTAGGAATCAACTAAATGGCAGTAGGCTGTTTTTTGATGTTGTTTTGTTTTTTAACCACTCACTTGGGCATCACATGTACATCTCAGAGAACAATTTCTTTTTGTTATTTTTGTTGCTGTTAATTTGAAAACTGAGTCAAAGAGCTTAAATAATTTATTTTTGGACCTATCATAAATTCTTACTAAAATTCCGTTTTATACTTTAATTCTTAGAGAAAAAATTCTATCTCTGGATTCAATACAGTATCATGTCAACTAAAAAACAAATTTCATTGCCTAAATGACCATATGTTTATATATTTAGTTAGCTGCAAAAAGATAGTTTCCTAGACAAATACCCATAAACTGATGAGTTTCTTATGTGATCTTAAATTCCAGACACCCTATTGTTTAGGTTTTTTTTGGTCAGATAACATAAGATGGTTACTTATTCTCACTATTTATTCTTTATTAAAATAAAATACACATAGACTATGTTATCTGAAAAATTTATCTCCAATGCTCTAGGAAATGGACTCCTGGTATGGTGCTGGATTGTGAACCACAGGTTTGACAGGTGTTATCCAGAAATCCTGTACAGGGTCACTGGAGTCACAATTGACTTGACAGCACTTAACAACAACAAACCCTAGAAATAAATTTATGTATCTCAGACAAACTCTTAAAAATCCACTACGCAATAAAAAATATGTAAGCTGAAAGCATGTGTATCCAAAATTAACTCAAAAAACAAAATTAACTCCACTGTTTTGTTCTCCCATGCTGATTTTCTAGTCTTAATAGAATTTCTTACTGAAAAAGGAATGAAACTTAAGACTTCGGTAGCTGGTACCTGAATAAGGCGTGACTAGAGAGTATACACTTGAGAATTGGAGAATTTAAGATGAATCTAATTTAAGCAGAAAGAGATCACATGCAAAAGGGATGCTAGAAAGGAAGATGTCATGCGCACTGAAAACAAACTTACTTTTACTTTTTTATGCCAATCTACAGATTAAATCATGTTGTGGCACCATAGAACAAGAAGTCGACCTGAAGGTCTGAACTGCATGGTTCAAACTCACCATCCACTCCTCGGCAAACCTATACAGGGTATCTCTATGAACCAGAACTGACTCAAGAGCACTTAACACAACAACAGATGAAATAAAGGAAAATATAAGATGAAATTATAGAAAATTTCAGAAAACAAGCTAGCAAATAATTGGGGGGGAAAAAAAAGGGAACCATACAAAAACAATTAGAAAGCCAGAAGATTAATACTAAGACTTCAAAAATAGAGAACTCACAGAAAGATCAAAGAAGTACGACTGAATTAATGGAAAGCTCATTTACTGAACTTGAAGAAAAATCCCTCAACATTCAACTGCTATAGGACCAATCAGAAAAAAGAACAACAAACAAAACAAAAAATCCAAAGCCTATGGTTACGAATCGGGCTGCGAACCTTAAGGTCAGCGGTTCGAAACTACCAGCCGCTCCGCGGGAGAAAGATGAGGCTTTCTACTCCCGTAAAGATTTACACTCTCGGAAACCCTGTACAGGGTCGCTATGGGTCGGACCCGACTCGATGGCACTTAACAACAACAACAACATTAGGATACTATCAAGAGGGAGTAATAACCTACATGCAATAGAAATTCTCGAACAGAAAAACACACACAAAAATAAGAACTCTAGAAAATATTTCCAAAAGTTGTTGAAAGAAAACTTACCTAACATCATGAAAGATGAGAAGACAGCCATTCAAGAAATTATATGTGAGTTACAAACACGATATACACCCCCCCCCCAAAAAAAACACCAAGACATATTATCTTTGAAAGTCAAACTTCCAAAACCAATGACAAGGCAAGAATCCTGAAAGCAGCTCAGGAAAAACCAACAGTAACTTACAAAGGAGAACTAAGCTCTGATTTCTCAGGAGAAACCATGTTTTCTCATAAGAAAACAATGGAATGATAGATATAAAACTCTGAAAGAAATAAATTTCCAACCACGAACCATACATCCAGTAAAATTGTTGTTCAAATATGTTATATGTTGGCAAAATTAGCACATTTTCAGACAAACCGAATTAAAATAATTTGTAAAAACTAGGCCAACCTTACAAAAAATACTAAACAGAGCTCTTTGGACAGAGAAACACCAACAGCAACAATCCGAGACTAACATAAATGACAATGTCACCTAGCCCCAACCCAGATGTGGTGGTGGTGTGCCGTGGAGTCGGTTCTGACTCATAGTAACCCTATGTAGGGTTTCCGAGGCTGTAAATCTTTACAGGAGCAGAAAGCCTCATCTTTTTCCCGTGGAAGAGTTGGTAGTTTCAAACTGCTGACCTTGAGGTTAGCTGCCCAGTTCATAACCACTACGTTACCAGAGCAACTTGTAACTTTAAAGTAAAATGAGGGAATAATCCTGTTATAGAACTTACAAATGAGGAGAAAATCAAATCAACTGTAATAAAAAATGAAAATAAACCTAATTGTAACCCTAAAAATGAGACCAAGTCTTACTCCCAGCCCAACACATACCCTTAGCACTAGTCCTAACCATTGTTGTTGTTGTTAAGTGCTGTCGAATTGTTTGTAACTCACAGTGATCTCAAAATGGTGAGTTTGAACCACGGACTTTGTGGTTCAAACTGACACTGCAGTTGAGAACTTATCCTACAGCACACCAGTCCTAACCATAACTGTAACAATAAATAAAGTCCTAAGCCTAACATAGATCCAGTCACAGTCCTAACCCTAACCCTCACTCATTAACTCTTACTCATTGGCCCTCCAAAATATAAATTAAAATTAGAAAAAAGAATCAAGATTTATAGTCTCAGGAACCCTACGAAGCAGTTGTACTCTGTCCTATAGGGTCACTATGAGTTGGCATTGATTCAATGACAGTGGGTTTTTCATCATAATATTTATTGAACAATGTCGGACATTTCAAAAGAAGATGGAAGGAATATACAGGATCAATGTACCAAAAATAATTAGTTGATGTTCAACAATTTCAAGAAGTAGCATATGATCAAGAATTGATACTATAAGTCCAAGCTGCACTGAAAGTACTGATGATAACCTAGGCTCCAGGAACTGATGAAATACCAGCTGAAATGTTTCAACAAACAGATATGAGCTGGAAGCACTCACTCATCTATGCCAAGAAAGTTGGAAGACAGCTACCTAGCCAACTGAGATCCATATTCATGCCCAGTCCAAAGAAAAGTGATGTAAAAGAATGCAGAAATGCTTGAACAGACAGTAATATCATTAATATCAGACATCAGTAAAACTTTTGCAAAGACATGAAAAAACAGTTGCCACAGTACATGGGCAGAGAACTACCAGAAATTCAAACTGAATTCAGAAAAGGATGTGAAATGGGGCAGTCACTGCTAATATCAGATGGGTCTTACCTAAAAGCAGAAAATACTAGAAAGATGTTTACCACCAGTGTTTTATTGACTATGCAAAAAACTTTCATAATAAATTATAGAAATAATGCAAAGGACTGGAATTCCAGGACATATAATTTTGCTCATACACATATGAAGAGCCAATCACATGTCAACAGAACAGAAGGGGATATTGTGTGGTTTAAGACCAAGACGGACTCCTGGTGTGGCATTGTAGGGTCAGCACAGGACCGCGAACCATAAGCAGTTCAAACCCACCAACTGCTCCTCAGAAACCCTATACAGGGTCACTATGAGTTAGAACCAACTCAATGGCATCACTTTACAACAACAACAACGAAACCATGAAATGTGTGCAACAGCATTTTATCTTTTCACTATACTTATTTCATCTGTATACTGAGCAAGTAATTCAGAAAGTTGGGCTATATGAAGAAGTTGGCATTCAGTATGGAGGAAGACTCATTAACAACAAGTAATGCAGGATCTGCAGGTGACATAACCTTGCTTACAGAAAGCAAAGAGGACCTGAAGCACTTACTGATAAAGACCAACGACTACAGCCTTCAATACAGATTATATCTCAATGTAAAGAAAACAAAAATCTTCACAACTGGACCTATAAATAGTATCCTGATAAACAGAGAAGAGATGGAAACTGGCAAGGATTTAATTTTACTTGAACCCACAATCAACACTCACATAAGCAGTAGTCATGAAATCAAATGACTTATTGCATGGGGCAAATATGCTGTCAAATACCTCTTTGAAGCATTAAAAGAGCTAAGCCATAGTATTTTCAAGTACCTCATATGCATGTAAAAGCTGGTCAATGAAACAGGAAGGTCTTAGAATAATTACTGTATTTGAACTGTCCTGCTATGGAGTCTTGGTGTGGCTCTGTGCGTTAATGCTCTGGACTGCAAGGTCAGTTTGAACAGCAAGGTTGGTGATCCAAGCTTACCAGCTGTTCCTCAGAAACCCTATACAGGGTCAACTATGATTGGAACCGACTCAGTGACACTTAACAAGAAGAATAACTACTGTATTTGAACTGTGCTATTAGCAAAGCACATCAAATAATACCATGGACTGCCATGAGAACAAACAAATCTGTCTTGAAAGGACAGCCAGAATACATTTTAGAAGGGAGAATGGCTGCGACTATTTCACATACTTTGAATAAGTTATCAGGTGACATCAGTGCCTGGACAAGGACATAGTACTTGGTACAGCAGATGGTTAATAAAAAGAAAGAAGACACTGACCAAGATGGAATAACACAGTGGCTGCAACATAATGATTGTAGAGATGGCACAAGACTAGGCAGTATTTTGTTCTGTTAGACATAAGATTGCTATGAGTCAGAACCAACTTGACAACACCTAATTAACAAGAAGAAGGGACAAATTATATTCAGAAAGTCTTGTTTATTAAAAAACTGAAAATACTACAGGTAACTTGAAGCTTTTTTAAATTAATCATATTGGTATATATCCTGATAAATGAAACAAATCTCCCAATTTTACTTCAGGTTTTATACAAAACAAACTTTACTGTCCTATGAATTTAATTGCAAAGCTAGTTAATTTTGTTTTTCTAGTACCAAATGAATTCTTATTCTCAACAATATGACATTTTTAATCTGTAGGCTAGTTTTATAATGTTTTTAAGGTAGTAATAATGTTATTAGGTGATGCCACAGTTCTAACTCATAGCAACCCTATGTTGTTGTTAGGTGCTATCGAGTTTGTTCAGACTCAGGTGACTCTATGCATAACAGAACAAAACACTGCCCAGCCCTGTGTCATCTTTATAACTATTGTTATGTTTAATCTTTTATTGTTGCTGCCACTGTGTCAATCCATAACTTGGGAAGGGGTCCTTTATCTTTTTCACGGAACCTCCACATTTCCAAACCTGATGTACTTCCCCAGGGACTGGTCTTTCCTGATAATATGTCTAAGTATAAGAGATGAAGCCTCACCATCTTGGCTTCTAAAGAACATTCTGGCGTACTTCTTCCAACACAGATTTGTTTGTTCTTCTAGAAGTCAATGGTACTCTTAATATTCTTCTCCAACAATGTAACTCAAAATGCATCAACTCTTCTACCTTCTTCACTGTCCAATTTTCAGATGCATATGAAAAGCTACTGAAATACTATGGCTTGGGTCAGGCACACCTTAGTCCTCAAACTGGTTGTCTTCTCTTGTGGTGTGTAGCAGCTTTGCCTAATGCAATACGTCATTTGATTTCTTGATTGCTGTTTCCATGAGTGTTGACAATGGATACAGGCAAAATGAAGTCTTTGACAACTTCAATCTTTTCTCCATTTATTATGATGTTATTTATGAGTACAATACAACAGAGAAAAAAAGAAAGCACTGTCCACATGCATTATTTAATTCCAAAAGGGATACAAAAATAATCAACATGCTGTTGTGGAGACGTCTTTATAAACTATTATACAAATAAAAACTTTTATCAAAATATTCTTCAGTACAATTACTTTAGTACCTTGTGAAGTTCCACTCTCTTCATCATCCATTGTGAGATCAATGACACCACCTGAATCACTGGCTGTGGCTTTCCCAGTCTGAAAAACAAAACTCTTTTAATTTACAAAGGAATCTCTGGAACATAGAACTGGAAAATGAACTAGGGAGGAGACATACGTATGGGTAACGAGTAGCCTGTTCAATCTGGACCCATAAATGGCATTACCTGAAGAAAGCTTGTTCAATTAAGTGCTCTAGATTATTCATGAGTTAAACCTTTTCCATGAAAGATTTGAAAAGAAATTTTGGAAGTTTTCAAAATTGACCTATTGACTCTCCATAGAACTACTAAATGTAATTATATGGGTTATAAGTGCTTTAAATACAAAGCTCACTTTTACCCAACATTTAAAATGTTGACCAATTCTAACCTAAATTGGCACTATTAATCTACCAAAACACCAAAGGCAATCTTTAAAACTAGTATTAGGTGACATACAGAATTAAATTTTTATACTAAAAGATGATATGATATTGTTGTGAATTGCGTCAAGTTGGTTCTGACCCATAGTGACCCTGTATAGGGTTTCTGAGGAGCAACTGATGAGCCTGAACCACTGACCTTATGAGTTCAAAGCAACTTTACAGTCTGGCGCACTAATCCACTGCAAGATTCCATTATATATATTGTATTGTGTACTAAACTGTAGCCCTCCAATCTGTATGCTGAACTCCTGGCCCTATACCCCTGTATATGTGATCCTCTTTGAAAACACAGGGTTTCTTTTGTTATGTTAATGAGAGCACACCATTATAGAGTGGGCTCTAAATCACTTCTAAGTTATAAAAATTGGTTACAGAGAGAGAAACACACAGAGGGAGATAGACACCATATGAGGACTATCTAACAAGCCAAGGATCCTCAACGAACCAAGGAATTCCCAGGACTAATGCAGCAATATGACTGAGACCCTGGTTTTGAGTTTTACCCAGAAGTTTAAGAATATTCATTTTTGTTCTTTAAATTTAGCCACTTTTGGTATTTGTGTTACAGCAGCAATAGTAAGAAAATATGATGTAACACAGTAAGCTATATAGCAATCTTCAAATTATAAATGAGTTCTGTTCCTAAGCCTGTTCTTAAGTCTAATTTGTACATTAAGTCAAAACAGTTAGATAAAGTTTGTATCTAATGTCAGTTAGTCATATGTTTTAGTACAGAGTACAGAGCATAACTTTTTATGTGCAATAAACATTAAAGAAATGCTTCCAGATCTACTAAAATATCTTGACCATTATCATTACAATAATACAAATGGCTTGATGTGCATTGCAAAGTAGCCCCCAATTGGTACTATGAACAGATAGGGTATATGAGGGAACTTCAAAGTGTCAGTGGAAATTTTCCAGTATCTTTTGATTCTATTTTTCTATGAACTTTCTGAAGCCCCCTATCATGTATCTCAAGCCCCCTATCATGTATCTCAAATTTTTAATACAATAGGATTTACCAGGGTTGCTCATCAACAATACCTATATTTAAGTTGGACATTCATAACCAAGAAATTGGCTATATTATTAACCAGATATTCAAAATGAGCAAAGTCAACCCTTTTTCTAAAATTGGAAACACAAAATTTTTAAAAGAAAAGTATTTTTTAAAACCACAAAATATTTTCCTCTCTTAAAAACAAAACACACAACAACAAAAAAGAAAGTGGTACAATATAGGCCTCAAACGCCATGAATTTGGAATCAGAAAAACTGAGTGCATCTTCCAGCTCCAATATTCCAAACAAACACATTGCCATCTATTCAATTTTGATCCATAAGTCACCCTGTATAGGACAAAATAGAACTGCCCCATAGGGTTTCTGAGACTAAATCTTTACAGAAACAGACAGCATCAGCTTTCTCCCTCAGAGCATCTGGTGGGTTTGAACTGCTGACCTTGTGGCCAGCAGTCTAATGCTTAGCCTACAATACCACCTGGGTTTCTTTCAATAATTATTAATTATGTGAATAAAAATTAAGAGATAAATTTCTTCAATTTCCTAAATTTTGAAGGGGGAAGCTGTTCTGAAGATGAATTCATATTGCATAAAGTGCCCAACACCAGGCCTGGCACATGGTATATGTTCAATAAATGATCAATTTAATTTATCCTAAGGAGCCCTAGTGGTGTGCCAGTTAAGTACTTGACTGCTAACTGAAAGGTTCAAATGCTGCTTTGTAGGAGAAACATACTGCAGTTTGCTTACTTAAAGAGTACAGCTTTGGAAATTTCATGGGACTGTTCTCTACTTCTCTACCCTTTTAGGGTCACTATGAATCACTATCAACTGGCTGACACAGGTTTTTTCGGTTAGAATTTATTTTATGATACTCTGAGATAGGCTCCAACAAATTGCTTATTAAGATTTTCATGTGTAAAATTAAACTTTTACAAAACTAAAGAAAATAATTCTTTGAAGTTCATAAAACGTGAACCCAGTCCCAAAATGATGCAATTCTAATTTCTTACAATTTAAACAGTTCTCTAATAATTTCACAGATAATGTCTATTTACAAACAACACATATCTGTAAAAGCCCAAAGTAAAGTCCCACCACACAAATCTACAAAATTTACAACTTTAAAATTCCTAGCAATGTTAAAATAATGTAACAGAATCCACTTGCTACAACATTATCTACAATGAAACCATATAAAGGCCAGTGAATTGAGACCCCACTTTGTAATTGAATCCAAGTGGATCCAGAAGTTACATCTAAGACTTTAATGAAGTAACTCAAATTACATTTTAAAAGGTAAAGGAAAATATGATGTGAATATAGAGTTGCAAGAATTCTATAACTTATCTAAATAGCTCAATATTAACTATAAATAATATAAATATATGGTATAAATTTAAATTCTGAATTCTAATTGTAAACCCCAGAATAACTGATTTAAAAATCGAAACCACATGTAGTTAGAAAGCTAATAGAAAAGTAAGACAGAATGCTTTGGTTTTTTTGTTTTGTTTTTTTTTTAAAAAAAGACATAAAGCAAATTCTTAAAAGGTACAAAGAAAGAGACAAATTAATAAAAAAGTAAAGTAGTGGACCTAAGAACACCCATACGACCAATAAAATTATATTAATGCACAAACTAAATGCTATCAAAATATAGGGATTGTTAGATGGGACAAGAAAGCTATAATTTGTCTACAAAATACCACTTAAAATATGAAGTTACAACCAAAAAAACAAAACATGTAAACATTAAGCAAAGAAAGAATGGCAGCTGTGTCTACGTTAACATTAACAAAAGGCAAAGAGGGAAGCTTTATAACGTAAGAGGCGAAGTCTCACCATCCTTGATTCTTTGGAACATTCTGGTTGTGCTTATTCCAAGACAGATTTATTTGTTCTTCTAGCCATCCATGGTACTTTCAATATTCTTTGCCAACACCATAGTTTAAATGAGTTAATTCGTCTATAGTCTTACTTAGTTATTGTGCAACTTTTACATGCATATGAGGCTATTGAAAATACCATGGCTTGGTTCCGGTGCCACTTTAGTCCTCAGAGTGATATCTTTGTTCTTCACTATTTTAAAGCAATCTTTGTAGCAGATTTGTCTAATACAATACTGTCATTTCATTTCTTGAATGCTGCATCCATGAGTGCTGATTGTGGATCAAGCAAAATAGTCTCTTGACAACTTCAAACTTTTCTTCACTATTATGAGGATTTTTATTTTCCTTATACTGATGTGCAATCCATGCTTAAGTCTGTAGTCTTTGATCTTCATGGATTTGTTTTAAGTCCTCTTAAAGTTGCATCATCTAAATGTCATGTATGAAATGGGGCTAGTGTGACTGAGGAACGAAATGTTTTTAGTTAACTTTAATTCATTTATATATAAATGTTCAAAAGTAACTAGTAACCTCAATGTCGAGTGAACTTGAAGGTTGGTGGTTCAAACACAGCACATGCTCCTTGGAAACCCTATACAGGGTCACTATGAATTAGAACTGACTAGACAGCAACTTAACCACCACAACAATAGAAGCAAATTACAAAATGCTAAAATTAAGTCATCACAACAGCCTTTTGTTTGGAAAACGTTACTTAACCTGTCCAAAACATTCACTGGGAGAATTAAAGACGTACATTCTTTATTTAGTTTTAGGTTTACTTACAAAGCAGACTGACTTTCTACACATGTCACTTGAAAATGACTGAATTAAAAATATTTCTCATAACACATATTTCACATAATTTTCATTGAAAATACAGTTAGAATCCATTAAGACAACTTTGGAAAACTTGCAGATTTGATCTCTAATGCTACAACTAACCTTTGAACAACACGGGGCTCCAACCCCTGTTGTTCACCTGTGTTGCAGAAAATCTGTGTGTAGCTTTTGAGTCTTTCAAAACTTAACTACTAATAATCCACTTCTGACCAAAAATCTTACCGATTAACATGTATTTTATATGGTTGGTTGGTTGGTTATGTGCCGTGGAGTTGGTTCTGACACACAGCGATGCTGTACAGGGTTTCCAAGGCTGTAAATCTTTATGGGAGCAGAAAGTCTCATCTTTCTCCTGCAGAATATATGGTAGTTTCGAACTGCTGACCTTGTGGTTCGCAGCCCGATTCGTAATTATGCTACATTAACCACTATGCTACCAGAGCTCCTTATATTTTATATATGTATTATAAATTATATTCTTACAATAAAGTAAACTAGGGAAAAGAAAACTTAAGAAAAATCACAAGCAAAATACATTTACACTACTGTACTATGTCAATACTGACAATACTCAACAGTTTGCATGATGTATCATGTTCATATTGAGTAGGCTAAGGAGGAGGAAGAAAAGGAGGGCTTGTTCTTGCTGTCTCAGTAGTGACAGAGGTATAAAAATCGAAGGAAATAGAAGGGAAAGCAGGAGAAGAAAATATGTTTGGTATAACATGAAAATACAGCATAATTTGTGACTTTTAGTTTCTTTGAAACTATTTTTATACAGTACCAATCCTTATTCCATTACTTGCTTTAGTTTCAGTGCTCATATTATAGAAGAGCCCATATTATACAAATCAAATTAAACTTGAATAATATGAACTGTTTTGCTAGACTGTCTAATGTCAATATGTTTTCTGGCACTGCTTTTACGTCTTCTTTCTCATTGTCTGGCACCAGATCATTGGGTAAGAAGCACTCATTTCCAACAAGTCACCTTCTGTTAATTCTTCTGGCATAGTGGCTATGGAATTTCTCAAAGATCCTTATCTTAAAACCATCCCTGCCCGTCACTTTTTTTCCCATAACCCCACAATCTCCTTTATGATTTCCATGATTGGCTCTGTCACATATCCAGTGAAGTTGTGCACAACATCTAGACACAATTTTCTTCTGCAGAAATTTATTGATTCAGGCTTGATGGTTTTAACAGCTTTTTCTGTAACAATAATTGCAATTTTAACAGTGTAATACATCCAGACTTTCATGATGTTCTAATGGGGTTCTCTTCTGTAACATTAAAAATCCTTTCCAAACAGTACTGTGTATAATGAATCGTTATGAACCCCCTGATCTAGATTCTAGTCTTTAAAGGTCCTTATGATCTGCTGATCCAGACTCTAAGACAGTGTGTTTGGAAACAAATAAATCACTTCAATGCCTTTGATGTCAAATTCATGGAGTTCGTTTTGGTGCTATGTACATCCTAGAGGCACTTGTGTGCCTAAGTTTTGAAAAATATCAACTGTTCATAACAGATTTGTGTATGTTTTATTGTAGTAAATGACATACTAGAAACCAAATATACAAAAGAGGCTTCAAAAATTCAAGGAACAGTAGAATTACATAATGAAACATTTCCATACTTTTTGAAATGTTGACATACCTAGCTTTCCTTAATTTTTCAAAATTTCTAGGCTACAGGGTTTATCTGCTAGATTTTTCAAATTAGTGCAAATCTCTAAATAATTTTCCAATACATTTACTGAAAAAATGTATTGAAAAAAAAAATGTATAAGTAAACACAGGCAGTTCAAACTCATGTTGCTTAAAGGTCAACTATACATACAAATATTACTAACATTTTATTTTAAAAATTTCAATACTTTAAATTTACGATCCATGGTACAACTCTAGCTTTGGTCAAAATCTTAAAGAAGAGTCATAATTAAAGATCATTATGCTCCTATGTTTTAAAATTCATGTTGTTTAATCCTGTCTGACATACTTATGACTTTTTGTTTTTCCAGGAATAATTTATGAATAGCTTGAAATGATGAGAAAGGAAGGAAGAAAATAAAACTATCAATAACCTAATTATTTCACTACAAATGTATTACCCCTAAAGCAATATGAGTCAGAATAGACTCGACAGCAACTAAAAACACAACAACAAAGCAACAATTTAGTAGAAGAACTAGAAGAACAAAGTTAACACAAAAAACAGTCATTCTTACTAAATGGTTTCAAGATTCAAAAAAGCAACATAAAGTAGCAAAATCCTAACACATTCTCAGAAAGACAAAAACTTTCCTCCCAAAAGATATTTCTGATCAGTTCTAAAGAATATAAAATATATTTGAGGGGTGATAAGCCAGTAAGAGCTTCTAAAAAGATTGACCTAAAGGAGATTCACAGCTGTTCCGCGGGAGAAAGATGAGGCTTTCTGCTCCCGTAAAGATTTACAGCCTCAGAAACCCTGTACAGAGTCGCTATGAGTCAGAACCGACTCCACGGCACATAACAACAACAACAAAGGAGAACCACAGAGGCTGAAATGTTTGTTATTTTTTAAAATATTTTTATGTGAAAATATGCATGCAAGATAAGCACCAATTCAGCAAATTCTACATGTACAATTCAGCTACACTGATTATACTCTTCAAATTATATACCCATTCTCACTATCATTTTCCAAATTATTCCACCACCATAGTATAAACTCATTGCTCCTGGAGCTTACATAGAAACTGAATCTATATTATATGAAGATGAATGGAATTTTAATTGTAAAACCCAATGAGTTAGTTAATGTAAGACCCTTAATATTATCTCTAAGAGAACTGTTAAACAAAGAAATCCACTACTTGGCAAATGTTACAAACAAATTATTAGAAAATATTTGGACAGCTATAAAAATGAAATTAAGAATATTTTTCATCATATGAAAGATACTGGTGGATATCCATTCCTTCTGTGGACTGTAATCAGAATTTTACTTCAAAGTAGAAGGAAAAATCTTACCTGTGATGATGTACTATCAGCTGCTTTCTTATTAACACAAATATCCGTTGCTTTGCTTATCTGGTTTTCTGAAGAGTCCCCCAAAAAAAAGAAAAAAAAAAAAAACTGAGCTATTTTAAAAAATACATAATGTAAAAAAGCTAGTTTGTTTTATATACAGTATGCAGGTGCTTCAAAACATCTGTGGAAATTTTCTGTATCTTTAAATTTCATTTTCCCATGAACTTTCAAAAGGCCCCTCGTAATTCATTAAATTTTCTACAGCTATTTTTGTCTGCTAATATGAAACACATATATAACTAGACACTCTCTTTGATCACCCCTTTGTCTTTCATAAAGGCAAATTTATAAGACAAATTATTTAAAACTTTACAATTCTAATTCTATCCTAAGGAACAACTCAGGGAAATAATTTAAAATATAGAAGACTTGAACCTTCTAACTAGAAGAAACAGCTATAATGTACACAGTGATTCAGAGAAAATACACATGCCTAACTGCAAAGTTGATTTGAACTACAAGGTCAGCGGTTCAAACTCACCAGCCGCTCCTCAGAAACTCCTATACTTTTTCTCTACTCATTTGTATTATTTTTATATGGAAAATATATGAAAGTTACTTCCAGAATAGCATAAAAAAATAAACCAAGCATCTTTTCTATTTCTGAGGAAAAGAAGAATATACTAAATTTTACCTAATGACTTTGGCATCTATTGAGGTCAATTTTAGCTTTTTACATCTTTGGTAATGTACTCAATTATCACCTTTTCTAATGTGGCTTTCTGGATATATCACCTTCTTTTCCAAGATGAGGCATACCTTTCATTAACAAATGTATACAATATATATAAATCAAGGGGTGTTTTTTTGTTGTTGTTTTTTTAGACAAAACTAAGTATTTATATACATATATAAATCTGTACTTTAAAACAGAATCACATAAATCGCTACCTATTAAAAGGTTATTCCAGGGTTGTTGTTGTTAAGTGCCGTAGAATTGGTTCAGACTTACAGTGACCCTGTATAGGGTTTCCAAAGAGTAGCTGGTGAGTTTGAACTGCTAACCTTGAGGTTCAAACTAACACACTAGGACTCCTATTCCGGGGGTGGGGAAATAAAGACTTTTCCCTTCCTAGAAGAACAACTTAATATATTATTTAGTGTTTTTTTAAAAAGCATTAAATTATTGATTTTTTTACATTTAGCACCTGTTCTGGAATATAAAATCCCCCAAGGACTAGTTTAACTCTACATTGACTGACTGACCCAACATGTAATAGTAAGGCACACAGATGACATTACAGGAGTGCCAATTAAGATTATCCCTTAATTGGTACTAGATAATTATTTTATGAGTACAAATGGAAGGTAAAATCTTCACTTGAAGAAACTCAAATAGAATTATGAAGGAGCAGTATCTTTTTTAAAACTATATATTTTTTATACTCTTAGAATTAAAGATGCTTAGTAAAAGCTGAGAGGGGATATTGATAATAAATCTTTTCTTTCTTAGTAAATGGCACTAACATTTAACAAGGTCTTAGAAATCTGAGTCATTTCTAATTTCTCCATTTCCCTTATCCACTTAACCTTTTATCAACAAATTACAAGTACTGTCAACTATGAAAAAACTGATACATAAAAACTATTTTCAAATAATTAAATGAACATGGAAACAGACTGACATTTGACTAATTTTTTTAAAGTGCATTAAGCTAGATAAAACAAGGAAGACCATACCCTTTCTCAACTATCATATGCTCATAAAAATTTTAAGAAAATGCAATAGTTTCATTAAACTGCAATTCAGATCTTTGTAGAAGAGTATCCATGGTACTAAATTCCATAGAATTAAACAACAACCCAAACCCTACTAATATACTTACTTCTCAGCAAGAAAATTTTTATAATTAGAAATACATCTCATCTGGGAACCAACCATGAATAATTACTTTACCTCAAAATTTCATGAATAAAAACACAACATAAAACAATACTCATACTACATCATCTTCTGTTCTGACATACAAAACAATCTTGCTTGTCCACTAACTTTGATCAAAAGTAAGTATATTTTAATATCACAAACATGAATAATGATGTCTAAGGAATAATGTGGTGGCACACAATGCCAAGAAATACTGTTCCTTTACTATGTCACACTTTTAAATAACAAGCATTTTTTATAACAAAATTTCACCCTTATATTTTAGATGTTCACATTCTGAGGGTCGGATTCCACATCTGCCCAATATTAAATTTTGACCTGCATCAGACTGGCTCCAACAACTATGAAATACTATGATTTTACAATAAAATAAAATTTTGAGGGCAAATGCAGTAACGGACATATGACAAGGTTTGGATATCTCACTTATAAACAGCAGTTCTGTACTCTTTCTTAAATTTCATAGTCACTATTATCAGTAAGAGGAATCCTGGGTACTTAAATCAGCTAGACATAATCAAAGAATTTCTATTTATACTGTTCTCCACATAAGGAGTTCTGGTAGCGTAGTGGTTACAAATCAGGCTGCAAACCGCAAGGTCAGCAGTTTGAAACTACCAGCTGCTCCGCGAGAGAAAGATGAGGCTTTCCTGCTCCCGTAAAGATTTACAGCCTCGGAAACCCTGTACAGGGTCGCTATGAGTTGGAACCGACTTCACAGCACACAGCCACCACCACCATATGACACTAGGGAATTCAAAAAAGAAAATCATCCAAAGGCTATTAATTTGCTTGCATTAACTAATATTAAACACACATACTACTTACCAATTCTTGGGGTAGTAGTGCTACTCTGTTCTGCAGGAGATGAAGTACTAAAAGCAGAAATTGGAATTTTCATCTGTATAGGACCTCGATTACTTGATGGACTATAGAGTCCTGATGGGCCTACTGTGGGTAGAGAAGTCCTTGTAGCTTGTACAATAGAGTGTGCTGTTGGAACAGCTTGTACAGCAAGTGTTGTTCCTAATGGTGCAGCATTGGCAGAAGAGTTCCTCTGAATACTAGAACTGGGCACTGATGGAACGTTGTTTGGTTTAGTGGGGTTTGGCAAGGATGGCAATGATACTGGATTTTTGGTAAGACTATTCACTGTTGGTGGGCTTTGCACAGAAATAAATTCAACGTTGCCAGAAGGTTGATTAGTCACTAAAGTCCCTGGATGGCTCTGTAGGAGCTGAGGCTGTGATGATACAGCAACAGGTACATGTAAAATCACTGGTAAAGGTTGTAAAGAGATTGTAGGCTGGGGATTTCCACTAGGCACCTGAGTAGTAGCAACTACTGTAGCAGTGTTGGGTGCAGGAAGAACTGATGTTGCTGTCAGAGAACCCGAGGTTGCTGGAGTCTGAAGTTTAGGTTGACTACTGACAACTGTCGGAGGAGTGATAAGGTTGGCTGAAGATACTATAAAAAAGAAAAGAAAGTCTCAGTTTAAGTGACTAACTCCATATATGTTAGGAGAATATATCACATATAAATTCAACATATTATAGCAAATACAATAAAATCTTTTATAACAAAATTATTTCCAGATTCTAATTATTAAAAGTCTTAGAATTAAATTCTTAGAAGCATTTTTGTTGTCTGATACAATATGGAAGTAACACATGATTTATGATTAATATGGCTGACTGCTATCTCACTACTAAAACAGTATCTAAAATTACTATAATCACATTAGAGCAAATAAATGCAAAAATATCTAAAAAAAACATAAATATCTACCAAATAAGTGGTTACAAATTAGGTTGCTAATCTCATGGTCAGCAGTTCGAAACTACCAGCTGTTTCATGGAAGAAAGATGAGGCTTTCTGCTCCTGTAAAGAGTTACAGCCACGGAAACCCCGTACAGGGTCGCTGAGTCAGAACTGACTCCATGGCACATAACAACAGCATATGTATATATGTATATATATAAAATTCAAATCACTCCAAACACAAAAATTCCTTAAAAAACCTGCAGTATGTAAGCTACACAGTAAATCTATAAAAATATAATGAGCAATAGGTTAGTGGTTATGAATCGGGCTGTGAACCACAAGGTCAACAATTCTAAACTACCAGCTGCTCTGTGGGAGAAGATGAGGCTTTCTGCTCCCGTAAAGATTTACAGCCTCGGAAACCCTGTTCAGAGTCGGAGCCGACTCGACGGCACTTAACAACAACAACAAATAGATAACCTTGGTCATTATATTTTATCATTGTTATTATTAAGTGCCTTCGCATTCTGTGGCTCATAGGTCCTAATGATTTTGTTATTGTTGCTAAGTGTCATTGAATCAGTTCCAACTCATAGTGACCCTGGGTAGGGTTTCTGAGGAGCAGCTGTTGAATTTGAATCACCAACCTTGTGGTTCAAGTCGAACTTACGGTCTAGTGCTTCTCCTACAGTGCTATACCAGGACTCCCAAGAGAAAAACCCATTGCCATTGAGTTGATTGCAACTCAGAGTGATTACATAGGACCAGAGATTCTGAGGCTGTTAAGTCTTTATGGAAATGGACTGCCTCATCTTTCTTCTGCAGAGCAGCTGCTGAGTTTGAACTGCAGACCTTTTGGTTAGCAGTTCAATGCTTAATATACTAGGCCATCAGAGTTCCTTCTAATAAGGAAAGGTTCCCTTTATTGATACTAAATGACAGACAAAAAAGCACTTAGTAAAGATGGGTAAAGGAGCTTTAGTACCGTAGCGGTTACAAGTCGGGCTGCTAACCTCAAAGTCAGCAGTTCGAAACTACCAGCCGTTCCATGGGAGAAAGATGAGGCTTTCTGCTTGTGTAAAGATTTATAGCCTCAGAAAACCTATGCAGGGTCACTGTGAGTGGGAAATCAACGCCACCACACATAACCACCACCAGCACCACCAAAGATGGGTAATGAATCAAGCAACAAGGGAACATACAAAGAGAGGAGAGAAAAGCAAAAGGCTTTGCACTTTTAACTACTTGTGTTAACTACTTGTGTTAATTTCATTTGAGCAGGCTTATAATGTTGGTAAGTGCTGTCAACTCAGTTTGGACTCATACTGACCCTATATAGGATTTCCAAGCAGCTGGTGGGTTTGAACTGCTGACCTTGTGGTTCACAGTCTAGTGCTCCACACCAGTTCACGTGCCAGGAGTCCAGGTTTATAATAGACGACTTCATTTGATTTCTTATCACTCAAAAGTCATAAACATACAAGAGCAGAATTCTCAAAGTGTGGTCCAGGTGCATTTCTGGGGTTCCTAAAACACTTTCAGGGAGTCTGTAATCTACATTTTTCTTCAAGAAATTTAAATTTGATGTTTTCATTGTATGAACATGTACAATGATGAGTAAAATTTCTGGTACCTTAGTGAAAAATCAAGGTATTGGTACTACACTATCACTATAACTCTTTATATCATATATTCACAGTAAAAAAGAACAGCAATGTAGCATCTTAAATAAATACAAAGTAGGACACCTTGATGAACAACAAAAACTAATTTTATTAAATCCCAACCCTTGAGCACAGGTATTGTTAACATTCTATTTGAAGTAACAAGGAACTATATGTGCACTACTGCTGCATGCCAAAACCTTAGTATAGTTGGCGCAAGTAAAAGTGCTTATAGAATGTCTAAGTTATACACTGAACCAAAAGCATTTTTCATGGAACAGCATCTTTATTTGAAAAACTTCTAAACATATATGTGCTGTTGCTGTTGTCAAGAGCTGTGGAGTTGGTGGTTCTAACTCACAGTGACTCTAGATAGGGTTTTTGAGGAGTGGCTTGTGAGCTTGAACCACTGACTGTGCAGTTCATACCAACCTTGCAGTCCAGTGCATTAACCCACAGTACCATACCAGCACTCCTAAAAGGTTTTTCAAGGACAACTGACAATAAAATTAACAATTGTGACTTGTTCTGTATTTATTAATGAAATGTGTCAACATGAGGAAGACTTGTATAACTGAACTAACATTTTCCAAATGTTCAATATTAGCAATATTCATCCAAAATGTAACACTCTTTACTGATTCTTTGTTTTGGAAAACGGTTAATTTCCATGAAAAATGTTATTTTTATATATTATGGGTTTATTGGCAACATTTTCAAATTGATAAATATTCTTTAAATTTATGAGTTCTAATTTTGGAAACAACTTGACAGTACTTAACAACAACAATTTCTACTAAGAGTAAATTTTACTTTGGTATTCTTGGATAGCACACACAGTTAAGTTTGTCACTACTGAAAGAAACTGGTGGTTTACAAGAAGGCCTGGCCATATTCTGAAAGGTCACAGCCTTAAAAACCTTATGAAATTCAGTTCATCTGTAACACATGGGACTGTCATGAGCCTAAATCAAATATATGATATTCTTAATTGTGATCCTGAATTCAAAACTTTGTAATCAGTATTCTATTTTGGACAAATGTGCCAAGTTTTTAATTTATTTCAAACTAGAACAAATATTAAAAAAGAACATTAGAAAAACAATCAATGTAATCCACCATATAAATAAAAAGGAAAAGAAACACATGATTATATTGATGGATGAAGAAAAGACATTTGAAAAAATCCAACATCCATTCCTGATAAAAACACTCAATAAAGTAGGAATTGAAGGGAAATTCCTCAACATAATCAAGAGCATATATACAAAACCAACAGCCTACATTACTCTCAATGAGAGAAACTGAAAGCCTTCCCTCTGTGAACAGGAACCAGACAAGGATGTCCTTTGTCACCACTCCTATTCAATATTGGGCTGAAAGTCTTAGCCAGAAGTGTACAGCAAGACAGGGAAATTAAAGACATCCAAATTGGCAAAGAGGAAGTAAAACTCTATTTGCAGACAACACGATCCTATATATAGAAAACCCCAAAGACTCAGTAAAAACGCTACTAGACCCTCATTGGAAGACTCAGCAAAGTGAAAGGACATAAGATTCAACGTACAAAAATCAGTGGGATTCCGCTATACCAATAACGACAGCACTGAAAAGAACATTAGGAAAGCAATACTATTTACATAAAAGAACTAAAAATTTCAATTCCTAAGAAAATATATTCTGATATTAAGAGCATGTTACCTGTATTCACAGGGCTTTGAAAGGAAGGCGGGGCACTCTCACTTATATTTCTTTTGGATTCCAGCATTTGTCGCACTGTACCTGCATTTCTATGAAATAAATATTCACACAAATTGTCAATGAAGATGCCATTGGAGGACACCAATTTATGTAGAGGCATACCTCAGTGATACTGAGGCTCAGTTCCAGACCACTGCATACAGCAAATATCATAATAAATTAAGTCGCATGGATTTTTTGGTTTTCTAGAGCACAAAAATGTTATGATTAAAGGAAGTCATGGCATGGTGCTGTAGGATAAAGACTGGATTCCTAACCAAAAAAATCGGTGGTTCAAACCCACAACCACCCCTGGAAACACTATACAGAGTTGCTATGAGTCAGAACCAACTTGACAACACTTAACAATATACTGTACTCTGTTAAGCATGCAAATTATTAAAAAGTTTAAAATATTGTGAGAATTACCAATATGAGATGAGACACAAAATGAGGACATGCTGTTAGAAACATGGCATGGATAGACCTATTCAATGCAGGGTGGTCACTTTGTAAATAGTAAATAGCTGCAAAATACATACAGTGAAACACAATAAAATGAAGCATGCCTATACAGAGAAAGCAGTGGCTCTTGGGAAAGTGCGGCTAGGCTGAGTATTTTGCCACACTGAACTACAAATGAATGCACTGAGGACATAGCTGGCACAAAGCAGCCCGGGGGCCTATGGCATTAGAGAAGAATTTTCCTTTATTTTATAGTCTAATGTCCTCAATATTTTCCCTATATGATCAAATGTAGATTCCAACATTTACAAACAGAAATCTTCCTCATCCCATTTCTGAATTTCTTGAGAGAATATTAATTTAAAATAGTTTTAAAAATCTGATTGAACAAAGAAAGTCTTATAATTTACAAAAAGGAACAAAACAAAAGAAAATATGATATAACACAGTATTACTATTAAGTGCTGTCAAATAGATTCCGACTCACAGTGATCCTATATATGGGTTTCTAAGGAGTGGCTGGTGGATATGAACCACCAACCTTGTTGTTATCAGTCTAACACCTATAAATATGTATAAATACATAGGACTACATTCTAAGATTTTTCTGTAAACTAAAATAAAAACTTTATTCTGTTATTTCTAACTTTGGACAGACTATTTGCAATACTCACCTGTATGGAACATTATTATTACTGTTAATATCATTTGTAGGCTTTCCTGGTGATGCGGGTGGATTTGGTGGATTCTGGAGGAAAAAAAAAAAAAAATCAAGGTAAGTATAAAGCATAACCAATACACAGGAAACTTTAAAAATAAGAACATTAAGGCTTTGTCAAAATATAATCTTTATTACTCTAAATATGGTACAAAAAATACTAATTAGAGTTAAGAGAAGAATTTTCATCTTATTATTGTCACTTGATAATTGTAGCATACTAAGTAAATCAATCTACTTAGGATGACTGCTAAAATTTGAAAGGTAGATATCAACAATATTAATCTAAAGAATAACTGGATTCATTGATTTAATAAATATCTAATGTATTCCTACAATAAACTAGACATTGTTGTTCTAGGCTGTTGAGTTGATTCCTACTCATAGCAACCCTGTATGACATAGCAGGATATAGGATATCCTAGGCTGTAATACTTAAATAAGCACATCACTGGTGTGTTATCCATTGAGCAACTGCTGAGTTCAAACCACTATACCACCAGGGCTTGTTACACACACATAAATCTATCCAAGGGGTTTCCAAGGCTGCAAATCCTTATGGGAGCAGAAACCTGCTCATCTTTCTCCCATGGAGCTAATGGGTTTCAACTGTTAACCTTGCAGCTAGCAGTCCAGTGCTTATCCTACAGCATCACCAGGATTCCTTTTATAGTAAGCATGTTATTAAATGCTGTTGAGTAGGTTCTGACCCATATTGACCCCGTAAGGAGTAGCTGGATGGTTTGAATTGCCGACCTTGTGGTTAGTAGCCCAATACTTATTCTACAGAGCCACACTAGGATTTCATAGCAGGCACAGCATATATAATATTGACACTAAGAATGAATACACAAGATAGGTATTTATTCCTTGAGACCCATTCCACCAGCATTTAATATAAGCAGTATCGTAAGTCACAAACAAGATTCTCAAATTAAAATTATTTTAAGATTTTTTTGCCTTAGAAAAGCTCCTACTCTTTGGTCAGCTGAGGTACATCAGAGTATGGGGGAACCTAGCAGCACCAACCCTGGCACCTGAAATCAGGCATGGCTTACTCCAGACCTGCAGAACTGGATCTGGCAAGCCCTGGACTAGCAGAACCTCTCATCCTTGGCTGTCATTTGGAATGGAAATGCCCTGACCCCCCAACTATTTTGGAGTCTACATGAACTACTTCAGGATTGGATGCCAGAACAGACATCACCTAGATTACAGAGAGCTGTCTTCTCATCCCTTGCACACCTACAATCTTGGGAGGAAGAAGACCCCAGAAGCTCCTCCCTGTGTCTGGAACCTAGTTATTTCTTCTCATTGTTTTTGGTTGTTTGTTCTTTCTTCCTCTTATATTCTTCTCTCTTACTTTTTATCCTTTCAATTTTGACTTTCATTTTTTCTGCTTCTTTCCCAACGGATGTTTCTTATTTTTTTTATCCTCTTTGTTTTTCTTTACTATTCTCTGTTCTCTTTCCCTTTTACATATTACTCTCCCTGTGTTTACTTTTTATTAATTTTCTATTGTGAAGTGAGTAAAGGTTTATAGCACAGATCATCAGTCCCATATTTAACAAATAATGAATTCATGTCATTACAATGAGTGCAATCGATTCTATGTACCATCAGTTAGCAGTATTCACTTCATTTTCCCTTTCCCCACACTCCATCAATTCTGTAACCATCAGAATGTTTCATTTATCAAGAAAATCTTTTAACTTGTTTACAACAGTGTTCTCCACGCAGTATTTGTCCTTTATATGTACTAACTGGTAGTTCTGATGCAGCACTGTGGGCTAATGCACTGAACTGCAAGGTTGATTTGAACCACAAGGTCAGCAGTTCAAACTCACCAGTCGCTCCTTGGAAACCCTGTACAAGATCGCTATGAGTCGGAATCAACAACTGCACATTAACAACAACAACACAGTGTCCGCCAGGTTCATCAATGTTGTTGTGAGGTGCTTTGAAGATTTTTTGTCACTCTTCAATGTTGCATAATATTCCATTGCATGAAAGTATGCAAGTTTGTCTATACATTCTTCTGTTGATGGGCATTTAGGCTGCCGACATCTTTTTGCTATTATGAAAAGTGTTGCAATGTGTACAAATCTAATCATGGCATAGTTCTTACTTCTTTAGGATATAAACCAAGCAAAAGGATTGCTAGGTCATACAAGTAGTTTAATTTCCACCTTTTAAAGAAATCACCAGACTGTTTTTCACAGTGGTTGCACCATTTTACAGTCCCACCTCAATTGTAGGAGAGTGCCTGTCTCTTCACACTTCTTGCCAACATTTGTTGCTTTCTGTTTTTTTTGGAACTTTGCTATAAATGCTGGAGTGAGATGATATTTCATTGTTGTTTTGAGTTGTATCTCTCTAACAGACTACTGAGGTGTGGTGTTGTAGGATCAGCACTGGACTTTGAACCAAAGGTTGGCAGTTCAAACTCATCAGCTACTCCTCAGAAACCCTATACAGTGTTGCTATGAGTCAGAATGGCACTTAACAACAACAATGGCTAATGATCATGAGCATTTCTTCATTTCTGTTGGCCACCTGAATGTCTTCTTTGGTGAAGTGTCTGTTCATGTCCTCTGCCCATATTTAAATTGGATTATTTGTCTTCTTCTTTTGAGGTCTTGAAATGTTTTATGTTTTTGGAGTAGTACTTCATCTGACATGTCCTTGCCAAACATTTTTTTCCCTTAGTCTATGGGTTCTCGTTTTACTCTTCTAGTGAAATCTTTTGATAAATATGTGTCTAATTTTCAGGGGCTCCCAGTCATCTATTCGTCTTCTGTTTGTGTGTTTTCAATTACAGTTTTTCTGTTCCTTTTTTTTTTCAATTTATGTTTGACAGTGTATTTATGCCATGTATATGAGCTTCTAAGTTTGTACCTATTTTTTCATATGTGGTCTAGATAGTATATAGTTCTAAGTTTTAAATTTAGGTCTTTAATCCTCGCTGAGTTCATTTTTTTATATAGTGTGGCATATGGATCTTGTTTCCGTTTTCTGCATATGGATTTCCAATTTTGCCACTGATAGAAGAGATTACCTCTTCCCCATTTAGTGCATTTTGGTCCTTTCTAGAAGATTAACTTACCATAGCTGGATGCCCACCCATCAGGCAACAGCCAGTACCAGCTGCTATATTCGAGACCAATTATAACAACCAACATCAAACATGTCCATCATAAACCGAACTGAATCAACAGCCAACAGAGAATGGTGTACAAGCTCATGCCCTAAGTGAGGCAGCTGGTGAGTGCCTAAGAACACACCAATATACATTCGCTAACAATACAAATATAACACCAACTCAATGTCTTGAAAGCAGCAGACAATTTATGTTCATATGAGGAAAGAAGACAGAGTGGCTCAAACAAATGACCAAGAGGCAGAGCTAGGAAATGTTCCTAGAGAAAAATGGACATTGGAATTACCTGAAAAAGAATTCAAAGTACTATATTTGAGTACCTCCAAATGAGGGGGGGAAATGCAAGACTTCAGGAAAACACTAAAGGAAGAATCAAACGAAAAAGATAAAGGATTGGAGATAATACAAAACCTGCAAATAGAAATGCAGAAGATTAACACTAAGCTTTCAGAAATGGTCAATACATTGAAAGAGAAAAGGAGTAGGAATAAATCAATGGAAGCTCAAATTAATGAACTTGAAGATGCATCTCGCAATACCAGTAAGCTAGAACAATCAGAGAAAAGGATGAAAAAAATCTGAAGGAAGTCTAAGAATCCTGTGGGACAACATTAAGAGGAGTAACTTGAGGGAGAGACAAAGAAAAGCACAGAAAAGACAGTTGATCTATTTAATGGAAGAAAATTTCCCTAGTATCATGAAACACAAGAAGATAAAGACATTCAAGAAGAATGAACCCTTAACAGAATACACTCCAAAAGAAGGTTAAGAAGACATCAAAGTCAAACTCTGCAAAATCAAAGGAAAGGAAGAATCATGAGAGCAGCTTAGGAAAAACGAAAAGTCACCTATACAAAGGAGACTCAATAAGCTTAAGCTCTGATTTCTCAGCAAAAACCATACACATGCTGGCAAAAAGAGAATGGGAAACATATACAAAATTCTCAAAGAAAAAAAAATGCAACCAAGAATCATATATCCAACAAAACTGTCCCTCAAAGTGAGAGAGAAATTAGAACATTTCCAGATAAACACTAATCACAGCAATTTTTAATAATCTGGTCAACTTCACAAAACATACTAGTCTTTGAAATTGAAAACCAACAACAGCAGACAACAACCTAATGTTGCCATACACAGCAACACCACCCAGAATTCAATCCAGATACAGAAGGATCCAAAGTAAAATATAAATCTACAAGACTGAAAACAGGGAATCAGAGATAGCAATTTGTAGTGAAGACAACTACAAAACAAAAAGAGGAAAAAGTACAGTTACAAAACGTCCCAAAGGTGAGGAAACTATATAAAACACTGTTTAAAATTGGGGAAGAAACTAATAAATAATAAGGTATCCTGTAAGAAAATTAATGGACCTTCAGCGTCAAATCCAGAAAAGCAAAAATCACCAAGATTTAGTAAATATTAAAACAATGTTGTTGTTAAGTGCCATCGAATGGATTCCAACCTATAGCAACCCTGTATAAGGTTTCTGAGGAGCAACTGGTGAGCTTGAACTGCCAATCTTGTTCAAATAGCTTTGCAGTCTGGCACATTAACCCACAGTGACACACCAAACAACAGTAAAGAGTAAACTGACAGGAAAAAATGCACAAACAAAATTGTCTCAGCACAGAAAATTATATGAAATAAGAAAACCAGTAGCATCACCACAAAGCATACAGCAAAGTGACTGCAATCCATTTATACCTTTCAATAATGATAATAAATGCCAATGGATTAAATGCACCATTAAAGAGACAGAGTAGCAGAATGAACAAGAAAATACGATCCTTCAATATACTGTCTACAGGAGACACACCTTACATATAAGGACAAAAATAGATTAAAAATTAAAGTTTGGATAAAAAATTTATCATCCTAATGGCAGTCAAAATTAAGCATTAATCTCTGATAAAATAAACATCAAGGAATTAAAAAAAAAAAAAAAAACCAGGACATTATTTCATGATTAAAGGGACACTTGAAAAAGAGAGCATAACTATAATAAAATATTGATGCTCCCAATGAAATAGACTCAAAACACATAAATCAAACTCTAATAGACTTGAAGAAAGAAACAGACAACTTTTATAGTTGGTGGTTATTGATTAGAGCTGTTGAGTCTGCGCTTACAGTGACAATGTATAGAGTTTTTGAGAAGTGGCTGTTGGATTTGAACCACCAACCTTGCAGTTCAAAATGCCCTTGTGGTCCAGTGATTATCCTAGAGTGAAATGCCAGGATTTTACCAAAACAGTAGGAAATTTTAATATAACACTTATGATGGACAGAACAAACAGAAAGAAACTCAATGAAGACACAGAAGAATTAAATAATACATCAATAAACTTGACCTTATAGATTTATACAGAGCACTCAACCCAACAACAGCACAATACACATTCTTTTCTAGTGCACAAGGAAAACACTACACAACAGACCATATATTAGGCTACAAAACAAGCCTCAATAAAATTTAAAATACTGAAATATTATAATGCAGTTTTTCAGACCATAATGTTATAAAACTGGAAACCAGCAAGAGGAAGATCAAGGAAACAAAATCAACTGAGAAAGAAAATAACATACTAAAACCTTTGGGAAACAATAAAAGCAGGGATCAAAGGGCAACTTTTAGCAATAAATGCACACATCCAAAAAACAGAAAAAAATATCTAAATTAACACACTAAGGCAACTAATGAGCTCTGGTAGCGTAGTGGTTACGAATCGGGCTGCGAACCTTAAGGTCAGTGGTTCGAAACTACCAGCCGCTCCGCGGGAGAAAGATGAGGCTTTCTACTCCCATAAGGATTTACACCCTCGGAAACCCTGTACAGGGTCGCTATGGGTCGGCTCCGACTCGAAGGCACTTAACAACAACAACAACAAGGCAACTATTCCAACAATTAAAATAGACAAGAAAACTTACAATTAAAAAAAAAAGGAATAAAGATTAGAGCAAAAATAAATTAGAAATCTGAAAAACAACAGAGTGAATCAACAAGAACTACCTAAATTCATAAAACTGACAAAAACTGTTGCAAATCTAACAAAAGAAGATGCAAATAACACGCATAAGCAATGTTATCAAGTGACACCAATGGAAATAAAAAGGATGTTAACAGAATACTATGAAGAACTGTATTCTAACATAAGAAACAGATAAATTTTTAGAAAAACATGACTTGAAGTAGGAAACTTGAATAGATCTATGACAAAATGAGAAACTGATCAAGTCATTAAAATAACTCCTAACAAAAGTCCAGTCCAGATGGTTTTACTGTTGAGTTCTACCAAACATTCAGACTGGTTTACACCAATTCCACTCAAACTATTCCAGAACATAGAAACGGGTTGAAAGTGAGCCTAATTCTCATACCAGGAAAACGTATCACTAAAAAAGAAAATTATAGACCAATATCCCTCTTGAACATAGATGCAAAAAATCTTAACAAAATCCTACCAACAGAATTCAAATATATCATGAGCAAGTGAAAATCATACCAGGTGTGCAAGGATGGTTCAATACTAGAAAACAGTGCTTATGAAGGAAAAAAGGTAGACACCTCTCACTCCCTAATCTCAAAACCTACTACACAGCCACAGTTGTCAAACAGTGTGGTACCAGTACAGTGAGAGATACATAGATCAATGGAACAGAATTGAGAACCCAGAAGTAAATCCATCCACGGACAGTCAGCTGATCTGGGGCCAAAATACATTAAAAGGGAAGAGACAGTCTCAACAAATGGTACCGGCAAAACTGGAAATTCATTAGCAGAAAAACTACATAAGACCATTATTTCACATCATATACAAAACCAAACTCAACATGGATTAATGACCTAACTGTAAAACCTCTAAAGATCATCAATGGAAAAATTAGGACAACTTAGGGGTTCTCACAAATGGCATAAATACACTGCCAAATATAATTTTAAAAAGCACTGACAAAAGAAGACAAAATAGATGAACACAAGATTTTAGCAAAAGAGTAAAAACACAGCCCACACACTGGGTAAAAAATGCTGTGCAATAACATACCAGATAAGGGACTAATCTGTTCATGATCATCAGTCATTAGAGAGATGCAAATCAAAGCAAGATTATCTCAAACCACCATTAATAACAAAGTTCAAAAAGCCTCAAGTCCATAAAAAGACCAGACTTAAATTGGTGGAACCCCCGAGACTATGGCCCTTAGTCACCCATCAGGTCTGGAAGTGGATGCACACCTATAACTCAATTTTCAGCTAGGCAAAAGACAGGCCTGTAATGTAAATAGTAACACCAAGGAGGTATGTACTCCTTAGAAAAATTAACCATCTGAGATCAAAAGGGCAACGTTTACCTAAGGACAAAGTTCAGAAGGGTTAGGAAAAAACATGTAATAGAACAGAAAATGTAGGAGAAAGTGCAGTTAGTGATGTCACACTGTAGAAATTACAATCAATGACATGAAACAAAGTAAGTAAGAATTACTGAATGAAAAATTGATTTGCTGTCTAAGCCTTCACCCAAATCACAATAGAAGTCTAAAAACAATAGCAAACAAAAAGATATTGAAATGGCAAAAACAAATAAAACAAAATTTTAATGTTCTAAGACAAGCCTAAATAGTGAGGTTTGCCTTTAACTGGTTAATATTAGAGGGCAAATGAATAAATCTAAATAGGCTAAATGCACTTAAAAGTTTTATTCTTTATTTTGATAACTGAAGAGCTAAAGTGCTAACTGTTTTCTTTACTAGTAAGAAACTGCCGTAAAATAATGGATACTGTAACTACAAAGAAAGAAAACAGTTCAAAGTAGTTGAGAATAAAGCAACATATACCTAAACCGTAGACCATGAAGCAATGTATTAAATGACAATTAAAATGGTTATAAAACGATCTTTAAAAAGTTGGGAAAAACAAAATAAAAAGATAATTGAACATTTCTAAGAACTTTTTAAAGTGTCCTCATATATAATCAAAAACAGTAAAGAAATATATTATGGATATAAGTAACTTTTGATAATAATTAAGAATTGTAATAACAAATTCTGGAAATTATAGAAATCAAAACTATCTGGAAAGAAGAAAAATATTAACAAGAACAGGCAGAAAGATGTCCATGTTTAGCATTTGAAATTGATGTTGCCCATAACAAGTTAATAAAAACAGCAAAATTTGAAAACTTAAAGACCACCAAAACATTTCAACACTTTACCCCTATAATTACTAATTTCTATTATTTTTAGAAATTGCTTATTATTTGTTCCTTGTGTAGCTTCTAAAACAGAAACACTTCAGCATCTACAGTATTTTTACCTTTATTCTTTACAGCCTTTATGTCTCTCCTTTAAATAAACAAGAACTGGAAATTAGATTTTTGCACAAAACTTGCAAAAGTTCATGGTAGGAAGTATGCTAATTATAATTCGTTCAGCCACAGGAATGAAGAGAAACATATGAAAATTCATATTGTACAAAAGAATGGAAATTAGCAGTTGACAAGGGATAGGGAGTATGAAAGGTTATGTTGAAATTCATTATAAAGGGTGAAAGTGTCTTTTATGGTGGCAGGACAGTTACCCTGACTCTGGTGGCGATTTTTATAAATTTATTAATGGTATCTTTCCTGCTCCCTCACTCCAATGCAATGAATTCACGAGGGAAACAGGAAATTTCCAAAAATCAAAACGATCTGAACAAGATAAAAATATTAACAAGCACAGGTAAAAAGATGTCCATGTTTTTGCATTTAAAATTGACTTTACCTGCAAGTTAATAAAAGGAACAAAATTTGAAAGGTTCGAGACCACCATAACATTTCAACACTGACCCTGTAATTAGTTAACAGAATCATTGTAGTTGTTAAGTGCTGGCAAGTTGGTTCTGACTCATAGCGACCTGTCTAGGGTTTCTCAGGGGCTCGTGAATTTAAGGACCAACCTGAGGTTCAGTGCTTTATCTTAAAGCGCAACACCAGGATTCCAAAGAGAATCATATAACAATGCTAAATTCTTGATTTTGATATTGTATTATACTTATTGTTGTTGTTATGTGCCGTAGAGTTGGTTCCGACCCATAGTGACCCTGCAAAGGGTTTCCAAGAAGCAACTGGTAAGCTTGAACCACCAACCTTGCAGTTAAAAGAGCTTTGAAGTCTGGTGCATTAACCTACAACACCACACCAAAATGGCAATTGGGGAAATAATTTGTGAGACTCAAACCTACCAGTTGCTCCTTGGAAACACTATACTTATAGCATAAGCAGAAGACTGACAAGTCTACTAGAGGCAGCAGAAAATTAAGACTCTAAGAGGATAAACAATGGACTGCTAACCACAGGCTGGTGGTTCAAATCCACCAGTCGATCCTTGCAAACCCTATACAGGATTCACTATGAGTCAGAACTGACATGATGTCATTTAACAAGAAAAATGATAGATTAAACTAGGGCACTGGCAAGACTGTAGAACGAAAGCAAGATGGTAAGACAAATTCCAAAAATGTAATTTTGAAGATGGAAAAAATAAGTCCTCAACAATATAGCATTCTAAGACAGGTTAATATAGTGCTGATTTAGGAGAATAATGATAATTAGGAAACAATTGGGTTAATCAATTCTAGAGCTACAGCTCCTGAAACAACATACAGGAGGTTACAGAATGAAAGCAAAACTTCAAACCTGTAATAAAGTGTTTCCTCAAAATCCAGCATTTCCTACAATTACCAATTTGAACAAAATATTAATTATGCACAAATAAAAATTCTTACTTCTTGTCTTTTCTTAAGATCTTCTTTAGCTGCTCCAAACCGTTTGGTTAGCCTGGCAATCTTGGCCTTAAAAAAATAAGACAGAAATCAAATGACATATTCAGTATTATGTAACTAGAAAACCACACATAACAGTATCCTTTGATCATAACAATATTAAGGCAAGTTGATTTAAAAATATGCAGTAAAACTTGTGAGCTTAGACTCAACGGGTCACGCAAGTTTTCTGCCTTTGATAACATGCATTCTTACCACTTTTCTGCTATACGGGTTCCAGCTTTCACAAGTTTTGCTGCACACTCATTCCTCACTTACCGACATGGTTAAGTTTCAAAGACCAGGTCAATATACAAAAACAGTGTTATATGAAAATGGAAGATAACTATATTACTACCAAATTACTTCATTATATACCTATTAAACAACTGACACTCATAGCCCAGCCAAGTTGAAACCTGACCTTAACAATCATAGCCACTATTAACTTTTTCCTCGCATCTAAAGGTTTGCTATTATTGCGAGACATATGTTGTTAATGTGGAAAAATACAAGATAGTCCTTTTTCCTATTTCCGTAAATGTGAAACGTCAGGTTAACAAGATAGTCAATAAATAAAGCTGTTATTGTTACGTGTCAATTCCAACCAATAGCAACCCTGTATATATACAGGGTTTCTGAGGAGCAGCTGGTGAGGCTGAACCACCGACTTTGTAGTTAAATGGCTTTGCAGTCTGGCACATTAACCCACAGTGTCATACCAGGACTCCAATAAATGAAGAGTAGGTGTATACATTTGTAAAATAGAGAATCATAATAAAAACAAAATGACCCCTGGTCCCAATACCTTGATGTAAACACTACTAATTAAAAGGTTAGCATTTGCTCCTAGAACTGGTGTGTTTGCTCACATACCAGTATATTTCTAATACATACGCTTAAGTTTTATGTTAATTTTAATCATAATTGTAATGAAAAATTTTCTCACTGAGATTTATAATAAGCATATCTATAGGTAAAAAAAAAACCCTCTTCAACACTATTTATGTTTATATATGTTATCCTGAGCCACTATTTACACACTTTCCTGTCTACTACAAAGGTAGAATGATTTTCAATGTCCTGCTAGTATGAAACAATACTGCATGAATTTTTATTCTTCTTTCAAGTAATGTCATAAAGCTACATTTACAGAAGTGGAATGCCTAGGATAAAGGCTCTTGCCTCAATGCTTTTCCGGAAAACTTTGTCAAATTGACACTTTCAATAACAGTGTAAATAAGTAGTGGTAACATTAATCTTTCAAATATTTCATTTTATATTCTGTCAACCATTAGCAATATGATAAAAATGTTAATAGCGTAAACATTTGTTAGTAAAATTTAGTATATTTTCACTAACTATACCAATTACTTGTACAGCTTATACAAACAGCCTACTCATGTCTATTGCTTAAACACACATTCAAAGAATATTTGAGGAGTGAGGAACAAAAGGCAGGGTAAAGAAAAAGGGAGGGGATGAAATAAAAATTATACCAATACATGAATATTTTGTTTCCTTTTACAGTCTTTAATAAAGGCATAAATGTTATCCTCTCAATTTTTTATCTGATATTGTATAATATGCATTTTGAAGAATTTTGTTGTTGTTAAGTGCCGTCGAGTCAGTTCCGACCCATAATTTATGGAACAGAATGAAAAGCTTCTCCAGAAAATTTCCTTTTATTCAGTGTAAGAAAAAAGATTTTACCTAATGATTTTTAAAGTTCCTATCAAAAAGGATTCACTTCTAAAACAAACTCCAAACCTTATAATATATAAAATCGCCAGCCACTTTCAAGTCTGTATCGATTCACAGCAACCCTATGTGCGTCATAGTACAACTGTTATCATATGGTTTTCAATGGCTGATTTTTCAGTTGTTACAAGATGCCTCCAATCTTCTGGTTAGAAGTTAACCATATTAACCATTTGCACATTACTGTAAGTCCATTTATATGGCCTAGGTAATCAATCAACTATTACTCCCAAACGTGAAGATGTTCCATGAGGCTCAGCTAGACATATCTAAGACTCAAAGACATATAACATTGTTTTATATCTTTAATAAAGGTTTACACCTTTCTAATTATAAAAATATTTCAGTATTTTTTCAAGAAAGGTAGTAAAGAAAGGTGTTTATTATAACCCAAGGATGACAATTTTTCTTTAGTCAGATTAACTGGAAAGGTATTCTGAACACTATATTGTATGTACAGTACAGTTCTATTTTTATTTAAAAATTATAACAAAAAGTTTTTTGTACATGTTGTAAGGTATATAGAAATAAGCTCTAGAAGGATACATACCGAAGTTAACAGTGATTATCTTTAGAGGCTAGTTTAACTCAAAGTGGGAGAAAGGTAAGTAGGACTACATCCTTACTTTATGAACATCTGAAGTACTCAAATTCTTTTTAAAAAGATCACTTGAAATTTTAAATCAAGAATTGAAAAAGAAAAGCAAGTTCTCCAAAGAACACAGTATAACTTTATTAACTCCGATTTCTCATTCTGTTTTCTTAAGTCAGAAATTTTGTTGAAGTCCCTCCTCTGTCCCCTAGCCCCCACCCCAACTCTCAGTTTATTCTTATATTTCCAAAAATAATTATTATATGTAAAACATTATTTTTCTCAGTATATTTTCTAATTGGTTACTGTTTCTGTATCAAAAAGTTACTGGTATATGTTGAATTTACTATCAGGTAACTGTTAACTATCTTTCTTCTAATAGTTTGATATGTTAAATTCTCTTGGGTTCCTTTTATCAATCATTTAGTAAAAAAAAAAATTTTCTCCCCATCTACTGCATTACCTAAGGGGTCCTGGTAGCATAGCAGATTACCAGCTGGTCTGATAACTCCAAGGTCAGCAGTTCAAATCTATCTGCCACTCCTCAGGATAAAGATGAGGCCTACATAGGGTCGTTGCAAGCTGGAATCAACTAGGTGGCATAAAACCATCTGCACTGTGTAACAGGCATCTTCATTTTATTTTCAACTTTAATGTCACACTCCTAATAATTACTTAAATCACAATTGGTTTAACTTTTATGAAGTTAAAGCTACTACTTCCTTATTTTTTTTCTAAACAGATCACACTATTGTTCATCTTTCCTCTGTTGGTATCAGCCAAAGATGTTACATTATCAAGTAGATTCCTACTCATCATATGCCTGTAATACAGACTAGAACTGCCTCATAGCATTTCTGAGCCTGTAATCTTTATAGCAGGAGCTCTGGTAGCGTAGTGGTTACGAATCAGACTGCGAACCGCAGGGTCAGCAGTTCGAAACTACCAGCTGCTCCGTGGGAGAAAGATGAGGCTTTCTGCTCCCGTAAAGATTTACAGCCTTGGAAACCCAGTACAGGGTCGCTATGGGTTTAGAATTGACTCAACGGCACTTAACAACAACAACAATCTTTATAGCAGCAGAGACTGACATCTTTCTCCAGTGAAGTGGCTGGTGAGTTTGAACTGTTGGACATTTTGTTACCCGCAGCACAGCACTTTAACCATTGAACCACCAGTGCTCCTCTCTGTTACTATAATGAGTAACTGTCAATCATTCATGATACAACTAGTCTTTTCATATACACCAGTGAGAGAAAATCACATTATGAGGTATTTTCTTTTGCTATAGGATATCAGAATTAGGGTTGCTCCATAAAAATGAAGTCTCAGATTTCTCAACTTTCTAGCTCAATTTTTATGAAATATGAATTCTCTATTCATCAAAGACTTAACAGAATGTTCTAGAAAAAATGTTTGAATCCAATCATTTTTTCAGAGAAAAACTGTGGGCTATATTTTCACTTCTACAATTTCAAAATTTAAATATTTTTAACTTCCTTTAGATTAATATAATAATTTTATTATTATTATTATTATAGACAAAATGGATTTCATTAGCATATGGTTGTATATAATTTAGATTTTCTTCGGGACCTTTAGCTTTTAGATAATCTTTATGTAGTTTATTTGTATTTACTCTCATTTCTAGTTTGAAGATTTATTTTATGACTTTCAAAGAATCAGCTTTTCCCTTATTGATTAATCTTCAAAAACAGTATTTTTTGTTAACGCCTTCCTCTGCTTTAAGTTTAGTTTGATAAAACTAAGTATGGTGTTATTGTTGTTAAGTGCCGATGGGTCGGTCTCGACTCATAGCAACCCTTTGCATAACAGAATGAAACACTACCTTATCCTGTGCCATCCTCATGATTGTTAGCACTGAGCCATTACTGCTGCCACTGTGCCAATCCATCTCATTTGAGGTTTTCCTCTTTTTTACTGACTCTTCACTTTTCCAAGAGTAATGTCCATCTCCAGGGATTTGTCCCTCCTAATAACATGTTGAAAGTATGAAAGATAAAATCTCAATATCCTGGCTTCTAAGGAGCATTCTGATTGTACTTCGTCCAACACAGATTTGTTTGTACTTCTGACAGTCCACAGTACTTTTAATATTCTTCTCGAAAACCGTAACTCAAATGCATCAATTCTTCTATGGTATTCCTTATTCAGTGCCCAACTTTCACACGTAAATTATTCAAAATATTCTGTCATGGGTCCGGCACACCTTAGTCCTTAAACTGACATCTTGGCTCTTGAACACTTTAAAGAGGTCTTGTGCAACATGCAGTTTCATGCAGTATGTAGTTGAATTTCTTCACTGATGCTTCGATGAGTTTAATATTGGATCCAAGCTAAATGAAGTCTTTGACAACTTCAAACTGTTCTTCATTGATCATGTTATTTATTGATCTAGTTGTGAGGATGTGTTTTGTTTACAGTACACCCCATACTTAAGACTACATAGTATGCTGTATTTATTTTAAATTCTCTTCACTTTCAGCAAGCAGTATGTATAAACATAAAAAAGTTTCCTATATTTTCTGTTATTAATGGATTTAAAGGCTAAAAATTTCCCTTTGAATACTGCTGAGGCTTTAACACGCAGGTTTCTGTATGTAGTACTTTGATGACATTTCTGATTGAAAGAATCAATTTCCATTTTCAAGTATGCTTCGCAATTATCAAAAACTATGTTTTACGGGAAAGCATTTGTTGATCATTTCTAATTCCATTATACTGTTGTTACTGAATCAACAATTGACATTAATTAGCTTACATTTTAGGATTTTCCTTGTTGTTTTTAAAACAAACTTGCCTAAGTTGCCAAAGAGCAATGACGGGTTTGAATCACCAACCTTGTGGTTGACAGTCCAGAGCTTACTTTACAGCACCATACTAGAACCCATAAAAGCTGCTAATGTTCTTATCTGGAAAATTATCAGATATATAATCCTAAAACAATGCATAAGCCTCTACATAAAAATAACTTTTAAGATTAACCTTGTAATTTGACATTTCTGGAAAAGTGAAATACACAACTTTTTCACTATTTAGAAAGCAACCAATCTCTGAACTATACGGAAAAAATACTACACAATGAATTCCCTAAGATACATACTTTTCTTTTCATACACACCACTGTTGTTGTTAAACGCCATTGAGTAGGTCCCGATTCATAGTGAACCCATATACAACAGAACGAAACATCGGCCAGTCCTATGTCATGCTCACAACTGCTGTTAGAATTGAACCAACTGTTGCCACTACTGCCAATCCATCTTGTTTGGGGTCTCATTCTTCTTTGCTGTCCCTACACGAACACATGATAGAATTCTGCAAAATCAATGATTTGTTCATTTCAAATACCTTCTTTAGACAACATAAGAGATGACTATACACATGAACCTCGCAAGATGGAACACACAGAAATCAAACTGACTACATCTGCAGAAAGAAAAGATGGAAAAGCTCCATACCATCAGTCCAGGGGCAGACTGTAAAACAGACCATCAACTGATCATATGCAAATTCAAGCTGAAGCTGAAGAAAATGAAAACAAGTCCACAAGAGCCAAAATATGACCTGGAATATATCCCACCTGAATTTAGAGATCTGAAGAACATATTTTAAACATTAAACACTACAGACCGAAGACCAGAAGTTATTGGATGACATCAAGAACATCATACAGGTTGTTGTTGTTGTTGTTGTTGTCAGGTGCCATCGAGTCGGAACTGACTCATAGTGACCCCATGCAGAGCAGAACGAAACAATTTCCGATCCTGGGCCAACCTCACTACCACTGCCACACTTGAGTCCATCAATGATGCCACCTGGCCAATCCATCTCGTTGGAGGTCTTCCTCTTTTTCTCT
>NW_006408604.1:9133361-9159300 GCF_000296735.1 Chrysochloris asiatica
AGACTTGTTTTCATTTTCTTCAGCTTCAATTTGAATTTGCATATCAGTAATTGGTCTGATTTCTACCATCATACAGGTAGAAAGCAAAAAGTCATTAAGAAGACAAGAAAGAAGGAAAGGTCAAAATTGGTGTCAGAAGACACACTGAAACTTATTCTCTGGCATAGAGATACTAAAGCAAATGGATGAAATGAGGAGGTATAAGAGATGAACAGAAAATTACACAAATCAGCTTGAGAAGATAAAGCCAAATATTATAACAAAATGTGCAAAAATATGGAGTCAGAAAACCAAAAAGGAAGAACACGTTCAGCAGTTCTCAAGCTGGGGGAACTGAAGAAAAAATTCAAGCCTCGACTTTCGTTGTTGAAAGATTCTCTGGGCAAATGATTGAATGATGCAGAAAGCATCAGAAGAAGATGGAAGGAATACAGAGTCACTCACTGTACCAAAAGGAAATGGGTGATGTTCAATCATTTCAAGAGGAAGCAATATGATCAAGAGCCAATGATAACAAAGGAAGAAGTCCAAAGTGCATTGAAGGAACTGGAAAAGAACAAGGCACCAGGAATTGATGGAATAAAAATTGAAATCTTTCAAGAAAGTGAGGTGGCACAGGGGGCACTCACTCATCTCTGCCAAGATATTTGGAAGACAACTATCTGGTCAACTGACTTGAAGAGATCCATATTTGTGCCCATTCCAAAGAGAGGTGACTCAATGGAATGTGGAAATCATCAGACAATCTCTTTGCTATCCCATGCGAGTAAAGTTTTAGTAAAAGTAATACAGAAATGGCTACAAGCATTCATTGACAGAGAACATCCAGAGGCTCAAGCCGGATTCAGAAGAAGCCGTAGACAAGGGATATCATTGCTGATGTCCAATGGATCTTGGCTGAAAGCAGAGAAACATCAGGAAGATGTTTACTTTATTGACTACTCAAAGGCTTTTGATTGTGTGGATCATGACAAGCTATGCACAACATTGAGAAGTATGATGAGTATTCCTGAATACTTACTCATGAGGAATCTGTACATGGACCAGGAAGCAGTTGTTCGTAAAGAACATGGGAACACTGAACGGTTTAAAATTAGGAAAGGTGTGTGACAGGGTTGTATTCTTTTACCATACTTATTCAACCTGTATGCTGAGCATATCATCCAAAGAGCTGGCTTATATGAGGAAAAACTGGCATCAGGATTGGAGGAAGACTCATTAACAACCTGCGATATGCAGATGATACAACTTGCTTGCTGAAAGTGAAGAAGACTTAAAGTATTTACTGATGAAGATCAAAGAGCACAGCCTTAGGTATGGATTGCATCTCAATGTCAAGAAAACAAAAATTCTCGCCACTGGACCAATAAACAACATTCGTATCAACGGAGAAAAGATTGAAGTTGTCAAAGACGTCATTCTTCTTGGATCGACTATCACAACACTCAACGGAAGCGGCAGTCAAGAAATCAAACAATGTATTGCATTAGGTAAATCTGCTGCACAAGACCTTTTTAAAGTGTTGAATATCAAAGACATCAACTTGAAGACTAAGGTGTGCCTGACCCAAGCCATGGTATTTTCAATAACCTCATATGCATGCGAAAGCTGGACAGTGACTAACGAAGACCATAGAATTGATGCTTTTGAGTTACGGTGTTGCAGGAGAATATTGAAAGTGTTATGGATAGGATCCCTGTGAACTGACTTGGAGGCACGTAACAGTACCAACACTCCTCACTTATCAACTGCCTTATTGTTGCACATTTTGCTTACTACAATAGTAAATTGAAGAATTTACAATAGAAGAATTGATGCTTTTGAATTACGGTGTTGGAGGAAAATACTGAAAAGTGCTGTTGGCTGCCAAAAGAATAAACACATCTGTGTTGGAAGAAGTGCAGCCAGAGTGCTCCTTGGAGGCTGGGATGGCCAAACTTCGTCAATCATACATCGGACATATTGTCAGGAGGGACCAGTCGCTGGAGAAGGATATAATGTTTGGTAGGGTGGGAGGTCAGAGAAAAAGAGGAAGACCCCCAGTGAGCTGGACTGGCAAAGTGGCAGCATCAGTGGGCTCAAGCGTGGCAACGATTGTCAGGTTGGCCCAGGAGCGGGCAGTGTTTCATTCTGCTGTGTGTCAGGTCACTATGACTCGGTACCAACTCAATGATACCTAACAACAACAACAAACACATTACCAAGCATGATGTCCTTCTCCAAGGACTGGTCCCTCCTGATGATATGCCCAAAGTATGGTCATTTTAGCTGCTAAGGCGCATTCTGGTTGTACTTCTTTCAACATGTATTTTTTTGTTCTTCAGGCAGTCCACCTTTAATATTCTTTTGCAACACCCACTATACCTTTAATCTTCTACAACACTGTAACTCAAATGCATCAATTTTTCTACAGTCTTCCTTATTCAATGTCCAACTGAAACATACATATGAGGCAATTGAAAACACTATGGCTTTGGTCAGGCACACTTGAGTCCAGAAACTGACATCTTTGCTCTTTGAAGAGATATTGTGGAGCAGATTTGCCTACTGCATTATTGTTATTTGATTTTGTGACTGCTGCTTGCATGAGTGTTGATGGTGGATCCAAGCAAAATGAAGTCTCTGATAACTTTTTCTCCACTTACCATGATGTTATTTATTGATGCAGGGGTGAGGATTTTGTTTTCTTTACATTGAGCTGCAACCCATATTGAAATATTTTAAGTCCCCTTCACTTCCAGCAAACAAGGTTGTATCATCTACATATCCTCCAATCCTGATGCCACATTCTTCTTCAAATAATCTTCTTCATATAATACAGATTATTTGCTCAATATACAGACTGAGTAAGTATGGTGAAAGAACACAACCCTGGAGCACACCTTTCCTGATTTTTAAACCATTCAGTGTCCCCTTTCTCTGCTCGAACAATTGCCTCTTGGCCTATGTACAGGTTGCTCATGAGAGCAATTAAGTGTTCTGGAATACTCATTCTCCAAAGTGTTGGGACAGCATGTCATGATCCACACAGTCAAAAGTATTTGCATAGCAAAAAACAAAAGCATAGCTAAACATCTTTTTGATATTTGCCGGTTTCAGTCAAGACCCATCTGATGTCAGCAAAGATATCCCTCATTCCACTTCCTTGTCTGAAAGCTGGCTTGAACCTCGGCAATTCCCTGCCAATGTACTGTTGCAGTCATTTTTGAAGTCTCTTCAGCAAAATTTTACTTTCATGTGGTATTAATGATATTGTCCTATGATTTCTGCATTCCTTTGGATTACTTCTCTTTGGAATGAGGACAAATATGGTTCTCTTCCCATCAATATACCTGGTAGCTGTCTTCCAAATTCCTTGGCATAGAAGAGTGCATGCCTCCACAGTGCTGTACCAGTTTGTTGAAAGATTTTAATTTGCATTTCATCAATTCCTGGAGCCTTGTTCTTTACCAATGCCTTCAGTGCATACCGCACTAAAGTCACTGGTCTTACAAAATTCTATCACACTATCTCCGGCATCATTTCTATCACCAAAGCCATATTTTCCAATGACTAATCCTTCTTCGATTCCAACCTTCACACTGCAATCACCAGTAACTATCAATATATCTTGACTGCATATTTGATCAATTTCAGACTAAAGAAGCTGGTAAAATTCTTCAATTTCATCATTACAGCTTGGTGCATAAATTTGAGTAATAATGGCATTAACTGGTCTTCCTTGTTGTTGGTAAGTGCCATCAAGTCGGTTCTGACCCATAGCAACTCTGTATAGGGTTTCCGAGGAGCGGCTGGTGAGCTTGAACTGCCAACCTTGCAGTTCAAATGGCTTTGCAGTCTGGTATATTAACCCACAGCACCACACCAAGGTCTTCCTTGTAGGTATATGGATATTATCCTTACAAAGATAGCATTATGCTTCAAGACAGATCTTGATATATTCTTTTTGATGATGAATGCTATGCCATTCCTCTTTGTCATTCCAGGCATACTGAACTATGTGACTGTAAGATTCAAAATGGCTAATGCTTAGAGTACTGATGTTCATTTATTCCACATTTCATTTTTAATAATTTTCAATTTTCCTAAATTTATACTTCACAGACTCCATATTCCATGAATAACAGATGTTTGCAGATGTTTCTTCTCATTTTGAGTTGTGACCCCATCAGCAAATGAAGATCCCAAAGGCATTACTCCATTTGAATCATCACAGTCAACTCTACTTTGAGGAGGCAACTCTTCCCCAGTCATATTTTGAGTGTGTTCCAATCCGAGTGGCTCATCTTCCAACATTATATTTTACAATACTCTGGTGGCATTCATCATGTTTTAATACTCAATATCCTAGGGCTATCTGACAGTGTTTCATTGCTATTTATAAGGTTTGCAGTGGCTAAACATTTAGAAGCAGTCAACTTCTCCTCCTTTTGAGTTTGTCTTAGTCTGGAAGCACAGATGAAATCTACCCACCCTGGCAGCATTCAAAATACCTGTGGTATAGCTTTCAGGTTTACAGTCACATGCATGCCACCACAGTACAACAAACTGACAAACAAATGGTTTCAGCTATTATAAGGTATCTCTTTAGTACACAGAAACATAGCCAATACGTAAAACTAGGTTTAACAAACGCTTGTGTGAAAAAAGTTGTACCATGCAGCAAAACAACATTATTCAAGACCAATATTATTCACTATTATAAAAATGGGAATACTGGTATGGTGCTGTGGGCATGGCACTGAACTGCAAAGCTGGCTTGAACCGTAAGGTTGGCAGTTCTAGCTCACCAGTCGCTCCTTGGAAACCCTATACAAGATCACTATGGGTCAGAACTAACGCGACAGCAATTAACAAAAATCATAAAAATGACTTTATATATCCCATGTTCATGGACTGGAAAAACTTAGTTATTTAAGATGTCAATCAAAATACCAGCAAGGTATTTTATAGGTAATGGAAAATTGATTCTAATTTTTTATATGAAAAAGCAAAAGACCCAGAATAAAACAAACAAATAAAAAATTAAACTCAGTATCATTGAGACCATTTCAACTCATACTGACCCTAGATAGGGTTTCTGAGCCTATAAATCTTTATGGAAATAGATAGCTTCATCTTTCTCCTATGGAATAGGCTGGTTAGTTTGAACTACCCAATCTTTAGTTAACAGTCCAATGCCTAGCCCACAGCACTACGAGGACTCCTTAAGACAGAGTTCAGTGTTAACACTTCTCAACTTCAAAACTTACTATAAAGCTGTAATAATCAATATAGTATGTTATTGGTGAATGAACAGATAAATATAATCAATAGACCAGTAGAATACAGCCACAAAATAGATATAAATAAATACAGTCAACTAATACTTAACAAAGAGCACAAAGCCAGTCAATGGTGAAAACACAGTCTTTTAAACAAATGGTGCATGATCAAGTAGACAGTCCCATTCAAGAAAACAAATCTAGACACACAGATTACCTCTTTCTCAAAAATTACCTCAAAATGGATCATAGACTTAAATGTAAGACACAAAACTACAAGTTCTAGAAGACAACAGAGGAGAAAAACCTAAATGATTTTGGGTTTGCCTATGACTTTTTATATACAATATCAGAAACACAATCCATGACTGCTAAATTGGACTTCACTGAAGAAAATGAAAAGACAAGCTACAGTATGGGTACAAAAATGACACAAACCATTCCTCCCACAACACTCTCTACCTGGCTGGGTTTGGTAATTCATTGTAAGGCCACACAGAACTCAGACATACTCACAGTTACGAGGTTTATTATGGAAGTTAACAGGTTATAAAACAGGGTCAGAAATGCTCAGGGCATAGTTCTTTCAGTCCGGACAGTCTCTTCTCAGTCTTGCCTGCAGGTAGGCCTCTGTATGTTACAAAGCTTTTATAAGGCTGCTGATAAATGCCCAAAGGTACTCCATTCCACTATAAACTTCAGCCCCAAAGCACTTGGCTCTAGCTCCATGGGTCAGCAATTCTAGCTAGCCCAATGAAGAGCATGGAGGCACTCCACTCCACAGCCTTCTGCCTGAATGCACTCAGCTTTACTTGTTCTGTGGGCTGGGAAGCCCCCTGTTCTGTCTAGTGTTCGGGTTCTTCGTTCTGCTGCTCCTCCTGTATCACAGCTTTCTGTCCTTGGGTAAAGGAGGTTCAATGTTCATATTCTACTCCTTGCTCTTCTTTGATATTAATTTTTTAATTCCCTATTCCTCCTTCTGAGATGTTCCATGCTTCAACAATCACAATTAATTCTGCTAAATGCTCACAATTGAATCTTAAAATCCTATCAACCTCTTCTCCCACCTTCTCTTCTTACCCACACCCAGCAGGGCAAAAACATTGTTTGGGAGCAGTTACAAACACTATGGTTGGGATTACAGTGTGGTGATGTAGGATAAGCATTGAACTGCTAACTGCAAGGTCAGCAGTTCAAACCCACCAGCTGCTTCTTGGAAATCCTATACAAGGTTGCTATAAATTGAAACTGACTTAATGGCACTTAACAACAACAACAAAGACTATGGGTAGCAGAAACATATGAAGTAATTCACTGCACTTCAATGCATTGCACACAAAAGCTAACATATATACAAAACGTAACATTAGGTCTAACCAAATTAACAAAGACAGAAATTAATAAGTGGTTGCAAGGGACTCTGAGAAGGGAGATGAGACATGAGTACTTAATGGATACAATGTTCCTTTGGGTGATGAAAATATTGTGGGGATTACATAGAAGTGATGGTTGCAAAACACTATGAATGTACTATGTACCATGGAACTATACACTTAAACTGATTAACAACACATAAGCACTTATTTTAGCTGACAGAAACTCTGACAAATGTACAGTAAAATATAAAAAACAAAATCTGCTGCCACCAAATTGATTCCTTCTTATAGAGCTATATTTAATAAGGAGTGTTCAGGTGGCATAAACGGTTAACACAGTATGCTGCTAACTAAAAGGTTGGAAGTTTAAGCTTACCACGGTGTCTCGAAACAAAAAGCAGACAGTGTAAAAACCCTATGAAACACAGCTCCAACTGACATATAAGGGGTTGCCATGAGTCAAATCCACTTGATGGCAACTGGCTAGTTTTTGTATATTTAATAAAAATTAAAATGGTAGTTATTAATATATCTATTTTTTACAGAGGGAGTAGTTAATATAAAAAGAAATTCCCCAATACATTTTACTGAAACTTATTAATATACTAGATGTCAGCCTTTTTTGAGTAATTAAAAAAACTAAAGAAGTAATGTGAAATCAAGGTCATTCTAGGAGACTCTGCCAACCATTCAAAGTCTATCAAACCAATCCACAGAGGCTAAGATCATCCAACTCTGATGTCAAATGTGTTGTGCATAATTAATTCCACTCCACATGCCAACTACAGCCTACATAATTCTCAGCAGCTTCTCTTCCTTGATTAGTCTAGACCTCACTTGTCAACACAGCCCTTTCTCTCTCTAAACCCCATTCATTCAGTGACAAGTCAGTGTGTACTGGCCCCTTCTCTATTTCTTAGGTCCAGCAATGTGCTAGGACATTAAGGGTTATTTTTCACTGAGCAAAATAATATTTTTTAAAGTATACAAATACATAGGTTAAAGTCCAAGAGCTCTTGGTTGCAGAGCTTCTACCTCCCTTCTGAGGAGGAGGTACTTACTGCAAGAGAGCAGATGTTTACTCTCATCACCCAGAAGCTCCACTGAGCTCCTTCTACTCTAAAATTTAGAATTTAAAGGTGTTTATAGGCAATTTCAAAAATATATTCCAGAAAATAGGCTTATAAAAAAAGGATGGCAAATGGAGCACACAATTTAAATTAGTATACAAACCTGTAGTTCAGTAAGAACTGTTTTATGCCTCTTGCTACATTCAATCTTTTCCACTCGTGTTTTCAATTCTGCCAAAGTCTTATCAAACACAGCACACTGTAATGTACACAGTTTTTCTTCCAGCAACCATTGTACAACCTAGAGAAATACATATTCCTATGTTACTAGTAAAGAGAGCATTCCAGTATGTAAAACCAATTAATATGCCAGTTCAGGTAATTCTCTGTAATCGTGTTAAGATGCAGATTCTGATTTCAATATATCTGGGGTGGAAATGCATGCAAGTTCTCAGCAAGGGATAAACTAGAAGCCTTGGTATTAACTAGTTTAATGAAAACAAACAAACAAAAAACACAAAGCAATGCTATCTTTTGAAATTTACAGCTTCTAAATATCTACTCAGAAGAGTAAAATAACATAATAAAATTAGACAAGTTCTAGAAAGTAAAATTTTAAAAACAATTGGAAACTGAAATTTTAATATTTTCTTCCCACGTCCTTTAGGGTTTGTATTCTAGGGAAGTTGTTCTCAAACCATTAAAAAGAAGAAGAAGAAAAAAAAGATATGACTAGTTTTTAAGTTTTATAATTTATTGTAGATTAATTATTTTTATATGTGATAGGCTAAGATGTTACTATAATATCAAGTTTCTATGAAACACATTTTTTAAATATCTACTGTCAATTTCTATATTTATATCATCATGGGTCCATACCAAAAGGAAGGTTGGTGCTTTTGTCTGTGAACTTTTAAATAACACTGTTTTAACACTTGTTAGCATTCAGGGTCTAACCAAAAGGTCATTAGTTCAAACTTAGCAGACAGTCTGAAGTAGAAAGATGCAACCGTCTATTCCTGAAAAGACTACAGTCTTAGAAACCCTGTGGGTGGTTCTACTTTGTTTTAAAACAGTTCGCTGGCTCAGAAATTGACTTCATGGTAATGGGTTTGGTTCAAACTTCTAATTCTAACAGCTCTATCAGATAAGACTAAATGAGCATTATCTGCAAAGTATTGCAGGGGGATAAAAGACACTGGGAAGAAAAAAAAGCCACTGTCTAATTAATTGTCTCAATATTCCTTTTACTAGTGTGGATATTTATATTGTATTTCAAAGAACACTGGTATAAAGCTTACTTTTTTTTCCTAATTTCTTGACTATATAAATAAGAAGTCCTTGAAAAATTCACTTCACATGAACTTTATATTCTTCCCTAAAAATAAGTTCTAATCATAAATATGTTTGTGATGAGCACACTTTAAAATTACATAAAACACTAAATATTTTCATTTGTAATCTAACAAATATAAGGAGTAGGTCCCAAAGTCCAAATATTCCCTTTCTCTAGCCATTTTAAAGATGTGCTCATACCATTTTAAAAATTATGCCTAAGGTACATAACTAAGATTTTAGAATATAAGGACTAGCTTATGATAACTATAATGTTAACATGTAACACTAATGTTTCCTTTTCACTAAAGAAATTTTATATGTGAAGGTTAAAAAAAAGCTAAAAACAGGTAAGTTTTGTTGCTAAAGCAAAGAAACACAGATGTCATGTCTGCCTTTCATTAATCACTATTATCTCCAAAAACATCTATATAGCCATAAAAGAGTCAGAATACATTTTTTAAATTAAATTATCAGAGATAATAATGAACTTTACAAGCTCAACCACTTTCTTCAAGTTCTCTTTATATGATAAGCCAGATTATCAGGAAAGTACTGAATGATGTCAAGCATCTAAAAGAATAAAGACTCTGCTACTTTATATTTTAATTTATAATCTATAATACCTTTTGCAGTTTCTGGTTAATATCTCCTTTGGCTGTAATCTTTACTTGAAATTCTGCTTCATATTCTTCTTCCATATATCGACGGCGTTTAGACTGCACATTGTCCATGTCCTCTGATTTAGAACGTTTTCTTCTGGAAAACTCATCTGAGGAAAAAAAAGTATAAGGATTAGTCAAATATTTTTATGACAGCCTTAAAATCTACACTTCATACTCACCAAAATATTGTTTCTACAACAATAACATTCTCAACCAATGATTTTAGGTATTCTATTTTAGTTAAACAATGATTTTATATAATTATTAATGCATTCACTTCATGTATTATGTATTTTATGTAGGCAAGAACCTCTTATAGCATTAAACTTAAATGATTTTAAATATGACAAATAAGAGCTTCCTAATGACTAACCAATGTAAGATGGGAGTTGCCTAACAATTGTGTTAAGCATAAGGGAGAAGAAATTATTTCATATTCATTTCCTATGCTAAATTTCATAATGTACATGAATTCTAACCAAAAAAAGTATTTAATCTCATGTCATACACTTCTAACAACTACACATAAATTTCAGTATTTACGTCTTCCATCTTAGTAAATGCAAGAAATTTTACTTAGTCTTAAGAAAATAATATAGTTAATTCTTTGTTGTTATGTGCAGTCAGACAACTCATAGCAACCCCGTATACGGTTTCTGAGTAGTGATTGGAAGGTTTGAGCCACAACAAGACTCCAGAGTTATTTATAATAGAGTCTAATGAAATTTAAATATATAAAATAAACATCATCATAAAAATACATTTGACAAAAGACCTTCTTCACTCACATAACTTCTACTTCAAATACTAGTAATATTCATAAGATCATAAACAAATTATACCTAGTTTTGTTTCAATATTTAAAATTAAAATTACTAAATTCACATGTCTTCTTTATCTAACCATCTCTCTCTCTCTTTTTCCATCTCACTAATTGCAACAAAAACATCAAAATGTGAAGTTAATATTTTTTGATGTATCCTCCATCTAAATCTATACCCTTTGAAGGCAAGGTGGTATTTCCATCTCTTTTAGCCTTCATCCCCACCCGTCAAGAATTTTGTATGATGTTAAAATGGCAGCTTTCGTATCCTCAAAGGACTCCGATTGTGTTCCCATTCAATGCTCCTTGAGTTTCAGGATCAAAAAGAAGTATGAAGGGGTAAGATAAGGGCAGTAGGATAAAAGGAGTAAGGTTTCCCAATGAAATTCTTGTGAAGACAGCGTTTCATAAATTCGAATGAGCAGGTACACTGCAATAGAAAAAATTTCTCCACGCAATTTTCCTAGCCTTTTTCTCACCAATGCAGTTTTCCAATTTCTTAAAATTTCTCCCTCATAAGCACCCATGTTGGTCATGTGTACACTGAGAAATTGAGTATGATTACCCTTTTAGAAATCCAAAATATAGTTTACATAATCTTCTCAGAGCCGTTCCTTAAATTCAACTTGCCCAGCAAAGCCCCTCAGAAATCAATGTTTGGATTGGATTGTTTTTTTTTGTGTGTGTGGTTTTTTTTTTAAGATGAAGGCACCAAAGTGAGACAAAGACAAGTTTGTTACTGACACAATATATCTGCAGCCACCCACTAATTGCAGAGATATATTTCACATTTTGTGTGAACTGGAACCCTAATGCACTGGACTGCAAGGTAGGTTTGAACAGCAAGTCAATGGTTCAAGCTTACCAGCAGCAACTCAGAAACCCTATACATGGTTGCTATGAGTTGGTATTGATTTGACAGTACATACGTAACACAACAAAAGTATCTATTTGTGCCTAATATTACATCCAAATTTACTCTGTTGTTGTTATTGTTAAGTGTCAACGAAGTCAGTTCCAACTCATAATAATCCTGTATAGGATTTCCAATGAGCAACTAGAGTGTTTGAACTGCTGACTTTGTGGTTCGCAATCCAGTGTAGTGCCAAGATCTACTCTGTATATTCTATATATCAAATAATTTACCTGTGATGCACAGGAGAGGAATATAATGGGGAGAGTGGTAGATTGCAGGGTTCCTTATTTCTATTCAGTGACCTTAGCTATAAACCTAACAATACTCTGCCTCATCCTTTCCCCTTCTTAAAAAGTTTAAGAACCAAACTAAACTGAAACATTTATCAGTCCATACAAAAATAATACAGTCTAATGTTTAATCATAAATTTAAATAATTTCTCAAGTAATTTTTTGTTAAGTGCTATCGAGTTGGTTCCAACTCATAGCTACCCGGTACAGGGCTTTCAAGGAGTGTCTGGTGGGTTTGGATGAAAAAACATACGGTTAGCAGTTCAGTGTTTATTCTGCAGTGCCACTCCTAACTTACTAAAGCTTAATCTCAAATCTTTCTTTTTAAACACTGAAAAGTACAAAAGTACACTATAAAAGACAGTATATAATTAGCTTAAAGAAATGCTTGGGTTAGTCATCAACGTAATGATTTAGTTATGGCTTGTTTGAATTGCAAAGTTTTATAATTATCTCTAGGACAGAAGTATTCCACAACCTTAAAACCAGAAACAGCGAAATGATTTTTCAAACTTGATCAAGTTGGGTTTGTGCATGCATACTTTTCTCTGAAGGTCTTTCATCCTCTTCATGAGTTCCTTGCTCATCTTCTTCAAGTTTGCTGTTTTTTTCATTATTTGCTACTTCTGCTGTAACAAAAGTAGAAAACAAAATCATACTCCCATTCAAATGAATAATATTGTTGTATACATTTTTGGTGATGATTCAATTAATCTTATGAAATCCAAGTTCTAAAATATAAAATTTTGAAAATAAACATGGTGCATCAAATGGTAGAAATGAATCACCAAATCCAGTTTCCAACTGCTCCTGAAAATTCATAATAAAGTTTTGATATAAGAAAATACAAATTCATAATACAGATTTTAAAATATAGAATCTTACTTAGTACTTCACGGTACCATAAGATTAATAAAATGTGAAAATAACTACTATAAAACACTTAGATTCCATTGCATTTAATTATTAAAGACAAACGAGTTCTTACGTGGCACTGTGGGTTAATGTGCTGGACTGAATAGTTGGTTTGAACCACAAGTCAGCGGTAACAATTAGAAAAAAAAAAAAAAACTTTTGAAAATTTAAAACGCGTAACATACTAACAGGTTGAGTCACTAGGAAACTAATCAAAGATAAAACAATTTCACAAGTCCACACAATTAGTTAAGAAAGAAATTTAAAAATCTATTTTTTTTAATACACCAGGATGTTTAAGTAATCGTAAAAGACATGGGAGGAAAAAAACTGTTGTTGTAAAGTGCTGTTGAGTCGATTCTGATTCATAGTGACCCTGTATAGGACTCCCAAGGAGCAGCTGGGAGGCTTGAACTGCCGACCTTGCAGTTAGCAGTTCAATGCTAAAAAAAGAGTCAATGTTCAACCATTTCAAGAGGGAGCAATATGAATAAGAGCCAATGATCCTAAAAGGAAGAAGTTGAAGTACACTGAAGGCTTTGGCAAAGGACAAGGATCCAGCAATTGATGGAATACAAATTGAAATTTTTCAACAAACTGATGCAGCACTGGAGGCACTCACTCATCTATGCATCTATGCCAAGAAATCTGGAAGACAGCTCCTTGGCCACCTGATAGGAAGAGATTCATAGTTGTGTTCATTCCAAAGAGAGGTGACCCAATGGAATGCAAAAACCATCCAACAATATCATTAATAGCACATGCAAGTGAGCTCCTGTTAAAGATAATTCAAAAATGGTTGTAGCAGTACATCAACAGGGAGCTGCTAGATATTCAAGCTGGATTTCAAACAAGACATGGAACTAGGGACATCAGTGCTAACATCAGATGGATCTTGGCTAAAGGCAAAGAATACCAGAAGGATGCTTATTTGTACTTTATTGACTATGCAAAGACATTAAACTGTGTGGATCATAGCAAACTATGGATAACACTGCAAAGAAGGGGTATAACACAACTTAACTGTACTCATGAGGAAGCTGTACAAAGACCAAGAGGCAGTTATTGGAACAGAGAAAGTTTTATTTAAACATTACAAAATTGCAAATAATATGTTCTCCACAAGAAGATGATGAAGCTTTCAGCTCCAACAAAGATTTACAGCCTCAGAAATCCTATATAGGGCTGTTATGAAATGGAACTAACTCAAACACACTCAACAACCACAACAGCATGCTTCTGTGCTCCCTTTTAAAGCAAAATTCATAATGAAAATATATTACTTTGTCTCCAATTCTTCTCTTTCTATCCTCTCTTAAGCCCAAACTCCACCATTCCACCAATACTGTCTCTCATCCAAATCACCAATAATCTTTATTTGCTGAAACATTTCTATTCCATTTTACTTGAAGACATAGCAGCATTTGACATAGTAAATACAACTGAGTTAATCATCACTTTTTCCTTGAAAGATTCCCTTTACCTAGCTTCTAAGACACCTCAGAGTCTCTGGTTTTCTTGCTACCCTCAACATGGGGCTTTTTTTTTTTTTTTTTTTGTCTCCTTTGATGGTTCTTCCTCATCTCCTTAAACACTGCAATGCAAAGGGCAATCTCAGTCCTTGTATCACCTCTCTTCTTCTCCATTTATTCACCCTGAGGTGAGTTCACCTAGTCACATGACTTCAACTAATGTTTATTTGCTATCAGCGAAAAATATATGCAGTTCTTGTATGGCACTCTGAGTTAATGCGCTGGATTGCAAGGTCGGTTTGAACCACAAGATCATCAGTTCAAGATTACCAGCTGCTCCATGGAAACTCTACATAGGGTCGCTATGGGTCGGAACCAATTCAACAACACTTAACAACAAACAACAACAAAAGTGTATGTGGAATCCTGGTGTGGCACTGCAGATTTATGCACTGGACTGCAAGATCAGTTTGAACCACAAGGTCAGCAGTTCAAGCTCACCAGCCACTCCTCAGAAACCCTATACAGAGTTGCCATAAGCCTGAGCTGATTTCGAAAGCATTTAACAACGAAATTGTTTAAAAAGGGAGCTTCAAACAACTCAAGGAAAAATTCATCATTTTTTCTATTCCAATATTCTATAACCTTTTTGAAGCCTCCATGTATAATCAAGTTTCTGCCTAGATATGATGACTTCTATTCAAACTTGGCCAACAATCATCACCTGAAACCAATCCTCTTACACTTTTCCACTTTCCAAACCTGCTTCATCTTTGGTCTCCCTTAATTCTGAAAAGAAAAATCTACTATTTAGATGACAGTATACAGGAATAAGATTGTGCTACAAAGAAAAAACAAATAATTTCAAAACAGCCAAATGCAGACAGCTTGAGATGACAAATTTTAACAACACAATAGAAATGTATTAACCAAAAGCATAAACAGAAGAAAACCTTGAATTCCATTGCCATTATTCTCATTAACATCCTTTAATGTTCATTTTACTTATCGTAAAGCTCCAATGAATAGGAAAAGAAGTCAAAATATTTTGTAAGACTGGAAGAAAACTATGCCAGAGTTCATAATGTAAAATCAGACTTACCCTAAGAGAGATTTTCTCCTCAAAAATGTTAATTTAAAAAACAAAAACAGCAACAGGAGATGATAAGAGAGGGATGGCCATCAGACAAAATAAGAAGGGCCAAAAAAGAGGGGAAACATGAACAATGCATTTGCCCCAAATCTAAGAAAGTCTTTATAGGGAGGGAGTCTGTTATAAAGAGGTCATCCAAGTTTGAGAGAACAACAAAGACAGAAAAAATGCCCTTGGTTTTAACATGGATTGCACAATCAACTCACTGAGAACAATTAAGTGAAAATCAAAATCCAATAGGTTGACAGGAGGACAAGGAATAGTCCTAAGTTTGTTCATATAACTTGAAGAATGGCTTTTAAAGAGAAAAAAAAAAGTATTAATAGCTGAAGAATGTGTATGGTTGATGGAAAAAACACAGTTGCCACATGGAAGACATGACTTAAGTGTGTATCACCTCTAGCTTTGCTTGATTTTTCCTACAAAGAAAATTTTTATTCTTAAGGCTACTGAAAAAGTCTATCATTGTACTCATTTCATAAGCAAGTTATTATATAATACAATTTTATAAAACAATAGTATCTCAGAGCATACCTAAGGTAATCTGCATCACTCTTTTAGGTCTTCTATTTTTGTAAACTTAAATTAGTTTTTCTACTTGATTTCTAATAGCTTTTTGTCTTTGATTGACGCTCAGACCCATTCTAATAGCTACATTGAAAAAAAATGTGTTAAAGAAGTACTTGAAATTATAGGTTTTTGCTGTTTTTCTATTATTAGTACAGCACATAAATGTTACACTTATATAAATCAATTTGTAACTCTGCGTTCCAAGACATTAAAAATTACTTAAGAAGATGACTGCAGAACCTGGAAAAACTGTTTCTGCTATCGATATGTGATTGGTCTTTTTATACAAATATAAGGAAGTATAGATACAGATATATATTTGTTGTTGTTATGTCCGTGGAGTTGGTTCCGACTCATAGTGACCCTGTACAGGGTTTCCAAGGCTGTAAATCTTAACGGGAGCAGAAAGCCTCATCTTTCTCCCACGGAACAGCTGGTAGTTTCAAACTGCTGACCTACCAGAGCTCCATATATATATAAATTGAATTTTTTTGAAATTTTAGCTGTGCTGTCAACTTTGGAAAAAGTATATCAGTTGTACCGTGTTGAGTTGCCATTGTACAGAAATTAACAGCCATATTGGTCTTTAAACTTAATTTTTTTCCCCATTTGTACAGAGGTAATTAACGTACTATATTATATATGTAAGGTCTTATCTACATGGGTTTGATTATGGAAACTAAGTATTCTCTAAATCATAAAAAAAATAAAAAATAAAAAGCTGATGAACATATATATTACCCATCAGCTGCACAGCAACACAACTGAGAAGCAACAGATTTAGATACAGTATAGTTTAATAATCAATGAAGAAACCATGACATTTATATACCTTTTAAAAAAAAAATTTTAAATAAGGAGTTTGGAGTTAACCTAAAAGTAACTGAAATCTAATACAAAGGAGAGACAATCAAATTTTTTAAAATACAGGTTATAAGATGATCATTCAGAAGATGGAACAGAAAGGAAGAGGTTAGACAGACTATCAAGAGGGTCAAGAAACCAAATGGATAGCCTTTATCAAATAGAAAATCTAGCCTTAAGGTTTTGGGCATCGTGCAACAGAAGTGCCAGAACCTGAACAAGGGATATTAAAGAATCAGATATCACTGGAAAGATTAATTGAAAATACACTTTAATAAATTTGTAGTGGACATCTATGAGTTGGAACTGACTCAAAAACACTTAATAACAACAAAAAACTTGCAGCAATTAGACTAAATCACAAGGCTTTTGGTTATGTGCTAAGTAGTAGCAACAAAGAACAATTGCTATGAATTTGATCATTATCTGATTTGACATCGTTATCTAAAATTTTACATTGGTTCAGCTTACTTTTATTTGTGTATATGTGTATTGTTGCCATTTTTATTGTTGCTACTACTATTTTTATTATTTAAGGAGCCCTGGTGACATAGTGGTTAAACACGTGTCTGCTAACCAAAGGTTAACAGTTGAACCCACAGATGACAGCCTTGGAAACCCTAAGAAACAGTTTTAGTCTGTATACAAGGGGCCACCAAGAGTTAGAATCACCTTGACAGCAACTAACAGCAAGTGGCAGATCCAGGATTTGATCCAGGTACTATGGCTCCAAAGTCTACTCTTTGTAGCACAAAGCTTTTCTCTTTCCATGAGTCTAGAGTCCTCAGCTGCTCAATCTCTCTATGCCATCACCTCTGCCTCTACCTCTTGAGTCGCTGCTTCTCTGGCTAGGGTTCCATGTTCCGCTCATGTTGTGGTTCTAAGGTCCTCTGTGTCTGGAGTGTAAGATTTACTAATCTCCCCTTTATGTTACACAACTAATTGTGACCATCATAGTTATGATAACAATTGCTCACTATTAAATCTTAAGAATCTTATCCCCATCTCTTTTCACCGACCTACATAAACAAGATGAAAACTATTCAGTGGGAATTCTATACCTTCCTCTGCACACTCTGAAACTAAACTCCCTCTTGAAAACTTGTAAGCCAGTCATTTTAAGCCTTTATAGTCCCTGTATATAATATTGGCTATATTAGGTAGCCAATGTCTAAGTTGCCTGTCCCTATTAACCCTGTGTGCAGAAGGGACAGGCTTTACAGAATTGATATTCTTATATGAGAACAAATATATACCTAAACTTTAATTCTAAACAAAACTATATTGTGAATCTTTATGGATGCTGGTGAAGACAGTGGTGGTATTTTCAATAGAATGACATGCTTTTAATTTAGTATTATGTATACAAATTTGGAGACCTGGTGTGGCACTGTTAGATAAGCACTGGACTACTAACTGCAAGGTTGGTGGTTCAAATTAACCAGCTGCTCCTTGGAAATCCTATACAGGATCACTGTAAGTCAGAACAGATTTGACAACACCTAACAATAACAATATACATCTCTCCATGTCCTCATCTCTGCCTCCATCTCTGGTATTACTGCATCTCTGGATAAAGTCCCACATTCCACTCATGGTCTTCTTCCTTGATAGTTCCACGGTCCTCTGTTACTGGACTGAAAGATTAACTACTCCCCTCTTTTTGTGACAAAACTTCTACCTTTAAAGTTTAGACAGTTACAGTTAGTCATAATAATTACTCATTATTGAATGATAAGAATCGTATCCCCATCTCTTTTTCACCAGACCCATCTACACAAGATTAGTATTACCTTCCCCAACACACTCTGAAATTAAACTATGCCTTGAAAACTTGTTAAGCCAGTCACTTGGTACCTTTATCACCCCCTCATTTTAGGTAGCCAATGTCTAAGTTGCCCATCCCTATCTACCCTGTATACAGAGGGGACTGGATTGATACTTGATCTGAAGGCTCCTTCCCTTTCTGTTGGTATTTTGAACTACTACATCCTTAAGTATAAGTCAATTTAATCAAATTGTAGCAATTTACACTGCTTTCCTTTATCAAAAATTGTTTTATCTTCCTGTAGTCTATTCCTGATCATGAAGCCATCAAGGTTAGGTGAATGGGTACTATCTACAAGTCTGGGCGTTTTTGTGCGTCTCCCCTCACTTCATATCAGCTGGACACTTCACTCTCAGCTCTAGTCCTCTGTAGTTATGTTCTTGACCATAGGCTCAGGAGTCCCCAGGTCTCACTACACTTAGGACCAATAAGCTCTTCCTCTTATCTCTCTCATCTCCAGGTTGACAGCAGTCTATGGATCATGGTCAAACAGAGCCCATATCTTCATTGCTATCTTTCCCCTTCTTCCACTTACCAGCTGACCAAAGTGGTCACTTAGAATCTTACATGCCTGCTTATGTGTTCCCTTTGAGTTTCAGTCATGGAGGGGGGTTTACTAATTTTTTTTTTATCTTCTTTCTTATCACTCAGCACAAAGCTGCACACAAGAGTGGGTCTTTTGTTAACTTAAATTCTGTGAAGTTAAAAATACTCACACACCAAAGAACAACCTTGTTTCCTCAGTGCAGTGGGTTGGTAGATTGTTGTTGTTGTTTAGACATTAGCTATCAAAAATCGGGGTTGGTGGCTATAAAGGCATGAAGTGGCTGGCTAATAAGCTTTAATGAATATAGTTAGTTTCAGAATAAGGAGGGTAAGATAGAATCCCCACTGAAGTTTTCTTCTTTTCCAAATGGGTCTGATGAAAAGGAACAGGGGATAATGGTGATAGGATTTTATGTCTCAATTGTGACTAATTGTTAGTATGACTGTGACTGTCACAACTGTAATTGTAGAAGATGTATAACCAAAAGAAGAGAGTAGTTAATCTTTCTTTTCAGGAACAGATGATCCCAGGACCATCAAGAAGAAAGAGCATGAGTGCAAGATCCCTACCCAGGAAAGTGGTTAAAGCAGAGATGGTGGCAGAGGAGGTGGCATGAAAAGACAGAACAGCTATGGGCTCTCAGCCCATGGCCTGAGAAAGGCTACGTACCTGCAGGCAACAGGCTGGCAGAATGTGCCCTTTGGACATTTAAATGATTATATATTTTTGTTTTATAAGTGTACAGCAAATAGTTTTGAATTGTTCACTTGTGAAATAAAAATGTAAATGGGGAGCCACAGGGAGGAAGCAAGATAACTATTGTTGCAGGGAGGGGATTGTAAATCATTGAAATGAAACAAAGTGTATAATTTGCAGAATGTAAAGCTGATGATCTTGTCTGTAAACATACAATCAATTCACACACAAAAAGTCACAAAAAAAGACTGCGAAGAAATCCTTCTAGTCACCACTATTCTCAACTTTCTAATAACATAAAAACCAAAAATCTTTACAATTTAAATAAAATGCTAACCTGGCGAGCATGTTTCATTTTGTGATATTACTTCAGAATCATCTTTTTCACCTGAAATATCCTCTTCATCAGAAAGAACCAAAAAAGCTTCTTTTGGTAAACTCTCACTACTTTCTTGTTTAGATGGCGAACCAAAAGAACTTTCCATTTTCTCTTCCAAATCTGGATTTGACTCATCAATTGGAAGGAGAGAACTTTTAGTGAAACAAGTCAGTTCATCTTCAGCAGGTGCAAGCTTTTCCAAAATAGGAATAATTTCATCTGTCTCCATGGAATCTGTGTTTTCTAATATAGTTTCATTTTTGTCATCTTCTATAACCTTTTCACTAATGGTTTCTACAAGATCTGAAGTATTTTCATCTTCATTCTTTTCACCTTGATCAATTTCCATACTACTAGATATAGCTTCTTCTCCAAGAGCCAGCTCTGGGATACTATCTTCCTCTACCTTCTTTTCATTTTTAAGAGGTAGATCTGAACAAACAAATGTTTCATCTGTTTCTAAAGTTTCTTCATTAGACTCATTATTATTATCACCTTTATTTTTCTCTTCAAGTGAATCCTTAATCTGAATTTGGTCTAACTTCTCATCATTCCTATTTTTTTCAAGAAAATTATCATCTTTATTGCTACTAGGCTCTGTTGTTTCAGTAACTGCTTCACAAACTGGTACAGAACTTAGTTCAAAGGCTGATGGATCATCAGAAGCCAATGTTCCACAGGTTGGCTCATCAGAGGCTGGCTCATCAGAGGCTGGTTCATCAGAGGCCGGTCCATCACAGGTCTGTTCAACAGAGGCTGGTGTTCCAGAGGACAGATCAGCAGAGGGCAAATCACCAGGAGACGTATCATCATCAAAAGTGGGTTCATCCGTGGGGTCTTCATCAGAAGGAGGTTTACCAGAGGCAGCAGGTTCACCAGAGGCAGCAGGTTCACCAGAAGCAGAGACAGATTCACCAGAGGAAGATTCACAGGAGGCAGGTTCACTGGAGGCAGGTTCACCTGAGGCAGGATCATCAGAAATGCAATCACCAGAGGCAGGATTACCAAACGCCAACACTCCAGAGGCCAAGTCTCCAGAGGATGATTCCCCAGAGGCCAGATCACCAGAGGCCAGAACACCAGAAGGTGGTTCAGAAGTCAGTTGAGAGGCTGGTTCAGGAGTCACATTACTAGAAAATACAGTTTCACTATTTAAATCATCATTCTGCTTGTTTTTAACATTAACATTTAGAACAGAGGGTGTTTCCTTCCATTCTGTTTTACTTTCTTTAGGGTCAAAACAAAGTTCTTCAATACCATTCACCTCTTCCTTAACTTTAATATAATCCATATTTTCCAAAGGTAAGGCTGGGTCCAAATCTCCATTTTCATGGTTGCCATTTAACAGCTTGACATCCGTTTTCAACAATTCCTCTTTGACTTTGTAAACTACTTCAAGTTGTTGACGATCACTCACTCTCATCGTTTTTCTAGCCTTGAAGACCTTCTTCTGAGGTTCTTCTATAATATCCATTTTGAATCTTTAAAACAGAGAGAGAGAGTAAAATAATTAATAATTGAAAGAATAGTCACCTGATTATACTTACTTCAAATTAATCTTATGAGAAGCAAGCAACACTTAATGAAATTTTGAAATAACTGCATGCAGAAAACTTCCTAAAAATCCTTCATGTTAAATTAAGTTTTACATATTACTAGAATTATGTAATCCTAAATTCGTAACTAGAGTCCTGGTATGGTGCTGTGGGTTAATAAACTAGACTGCAAAGTGAGTTTGAACCAAAGGTCAGCTGTTCAAGCTCACCAATTGCTCCTTGGAAACCCTATACATGGTCGCTATGTGTCAGAACCAACTTGCCAGCACTTAAAAACAACAACAAATTAGTAAACCTGTTCTAGATTAGATCATTATAAGGAAGTACTAGCACAAAGTTTTCATTCTCAATGAGCTAACGGGATGCACAGAGCCTAGAGTAGATAGGTAAACATTTCTAAAGTAAATAATTAATGGTTTAGTTGACAAAATGAAGCAGAAAAATCAAGAGAGGAATAGAGAAGAGGTATACAGATAAGACAAAAGTAGAATTAAGAAACAAAAACTGTAAAAATATTAATAAGATATTATCATTAAGAAAATGAAGACAGCCCACATAGTGGATGAAAACATTTGTAAATTATCTGATAAGAGACTTGCACCTAGGATAGCTGTATCTAAAGATATAAAAAAACTGCTGTAACTAAATCAAATTTTAAAACTAACAAATGACTAGTTTCTCCAAAGATAAGTGTCTTCCAGTTGGTTGTGACTCATATAAGGTTTCCAAGGAATGGCTCTCTATAGGGTTTCCAAAGAGTAGAGCTGGTGAGTTTGAACCACTGACCTTGCAATTCAAACTGCCCATGCAGTCCAAAATGCATTAATCACAGCACCACACCAGTACTTACACAGACTTGCTTGTTAAGTGCCACTGAGCGGCTCTGACTCATAGAGACCCAGTATAGGGTTTCCAAGGAGTGGCTGGCTGGTGGGTTTGAACCATCACCTTGCAGTTCAAATCGACCATGTAATCCAGTGCTTATGCTATAGGGCAAAACCAGAACTCCAACACAGACTTGTTGTTGTTGCCAAGTACCATCATTCATTTCTGACTCACAGTGACCCTGTATAGGGTTTCCAAGGAGTGGCTGGTGAGCTTTAAATGCCAGCCTTGTGGTTCAAATGACTTTGCAGTCCAGCACATAATTCACAGTGCCAGAGCAGAACTTCCACACACAGACGAGGATGGCTATAAACAAAAAGTCCAGAGAATAAGAACCATTGGCCAGGACATGGAAATTGCAAATCTCATATTAAAACTAATGGGTTTGTAAAATGATACAGCTGCTTTGGAAAATATTCTGGTCATTCCTTAGTATGTTAAACATAGAACTGCCATAAGACCAAGGGGTGTCACTCCTATGTACATATGAGAGAGCTTCAAAAAGTTTCTAGAAAAATAGAATGAAAAGATAATGGAACTTTCCCACAAATGCTGTGAAGCCCCCCGTTTAAATAACCCCTCAACATTTAAATACATGCTTACATAAAAATCTGTACAAAACAGTTTGTAATATCAAGAAGTAGAAGCAGTGGTTTCCCTGGCATACCATTATAAAATAAACACTAGATGGGGAGAGAAAGGAATAGCCAGAAATAACACCATAGAAAGCTTGTACGTCTGTCTTCTGCTTTTAACTGACTGGAATACCTAAAATGGGGCTACAACATGCCTAGTGAAGGAAGTTTCCTATGGAGCCTCTGCATTACATAAGACCATAGGTGGAATCCTGAACAGCATCCAGAATCTTCTGAGGTAGGAAATTTCCACTTGAAATGATGGGCAGACCAGCCTGGACCAGGGAGAAGAACAGAAGATACTTCTTGAAAGAAAGACCGACAGGAAAAATACAAAACAATATAGGTAGTCCAAATGATTACTACAAGAACAAGCAAGCTGCTCACCCAGGAGACATTAAGGCAAGTGGTTGGGTGCGCTCGGGGCAAACCCCCTTCCAAGACTAAGGCTCAATGGGAATACACGCTCTGATTGGTGACCATGTTCGTCACCAACAAGGGGAAAAGTAAGGGAAAAACAGCATGAAGCTGTGAGCTAAGCCCTACAACATTCAATAGACCCCTGTGAACCCAGATGGAGACCTGGTCAGCCAGCAGTATGGCAAGACCTAGGGACTCTTGGGCCCAGAGTCAGTGACATAGCCACAGAGGACTAGATCTGTGTAGATCAGAGTGTAGATCACGCTCCAGTGAAGCATCCAGCTGATAAGAAGAGAGGGCATATGCATAAGAACACGCACACTTGCAGATAATACCCACTTGACCTGGCTTCAATGGCTAGATGACCAGAGCTCAACTAGAAGAAGAAAGAAGAGGCAAAAAAGAGTAATCTGATACAATTTGATGAACTTGAAGTACATCTAGGGTTGCAGTAGCTCAAAAGAGATAATATTTACAGCGAGGATCATTCCCATCCCCTTCATACACAAAGTAGACAAGGATGGGCAATTTGGATATTGACTGGCTAAATGACTGGAAAGATCTACAGTTGTGCCCATTCTAAAGAGAGATGACCCAATGGATTGCAGAAATCATCCAGCAATATCATCAATATCACACACAAGTAAAATTTAAAAACGACTACAACAGTATGACAGCACAGAACTGCCAGAAGTTTAAGCCAGATTCAAACAAGGATATGGAACAAAGGATGTCATTACTGGTGTCAATTTTTAGCTGAAAGCAGAGAATGCCAAAACGGTATTTACTTGTGCTTTATTGGTTATGCAAAGGCCTTGGATTATCTGGATAATGAAAAGCTATGGGTAACGTTGTGAACCATGAGTGTTTCTGAGTACTTAATTGTGTTCCTGAGGAACCTGTACAGAGACCAAGAGGCAGTCATTCAAATGGAACAAGGGAATACCAAATAGTTTAAAATCAGGAAAGGTGTGCATCAAAATTGTATTCTTTCACAATACTTTTTCAATATGTATGCTGAGCAAATAATTCAAGAAACTGGATTATATGAAGAAGAATTTGGCATCAGGATTGGAGGAAGACTCATTAACAACTTGCGATATGCTGAAAGCAAAGAGACTTAAAATGTTTACTGATGAAGATCAAAGACTACAACCTTCAGTATGGATTGCACTTCAATGTAAAGAAAATAAAAAACCTCACCACTGGACCAATAAATAGCATTATGATAAATGGAAAAAAGATTGAAGTAATCAAAAATTTCATTTTACTTGGATCTACTATTAACACTCATGGAAGCAGCTGTCAAGAAATCAAACAAAGTATTGCAGTAGGCAAATGTGTTGCACAAGACCTCTTTAAAGTATTCAAGAGCAAAGATGTCAGTTTGAGGACTAAGGTGGCCCTAACCCGAGTCACAGTATTTCCAATAACCTCATATGCATGTGAAAGTTGGACTTGATTAAGGAAGACTGTAGAAGAATTTATACATTTGGGTGATGGTGTTGGAGGAGAATATTAAAAATACTATGGACTGCCAGAAGTACAGTCAGAATGTTCCATTGAAGCTAGGCTGATGAGACTTCATTTCTCATATTTCTAACATGCTATCAGGGGGACCAGGCCCTGGAGAAGAACATCATGCTTGGTAAAGTGGAGGGTCATTGAAAAAGAGGAAGACCTTCAACAAGATGGATTGACACAGTGGTAGCAGCAATGGGCTCAGGAGTAACAATTGTGAAGTTAGTGCAGGATCATGTAGTGTTTTGTTCTGTTGCTATGAGTCAGAACCAACTGAACAGTACCTAACAACAGCATCTATTACTAGTCAAGATGTTGGCAGTTCAAACCCACCCAGAAACATCTTGGAAGAGAGGTCTGGTGATCTGTTTCTGAAAGACTACAGCCTTTAAAACACTATGGAGGACGTGTGGCCAGAGACGGGTAAGGATCACGTGGCACCTCGGCAACCTAAGACAGAGCCATTGCCATGCTGCAATGAGTTTCCATGACGGGTAAGACTGAGGAATTCGCACTGACGGCCTAAGACAGGCAGTGTCCCTTAAACAAACAATAAATAAGGGGTAATCTGATGCAGACCGTGCAGACCCGGTCAGGAGGTCAAGACCCTGTGGGCCCAAGCGTTATTGACCGTCCAAACCATAGGCTCTGAGGATCAGACTTTAGCCACATAGTAGACATAGCAAACTGTCCCTCATCTGATTATTCAGTAATGCTTGTTAGTAATCTCATACATGAGCCCTGGATATCCACAGGCA
>NW_006408604.1:9160875-9161629 GCF_000296735.1 Chrysochloris asiatica
CTTGTCATGATCCACACCATCAAAAGCCTTTGCGTAGTCAATAAAGCACAGGTAAACATCTTTCTGATATTCTCTGCTTTCAGCCAAGATCCATCCAACATCAGCAACGATATCCCTCATTCTACGGCCTCTTCTGAATCCGGCTTGAACCTCTGGAAGCTCTCTGTCAAAGCAAAACTTTACTTGCATGGGATACCAAAGAGATTGTCTGATGATTTCCACATTCCACTGGGTCCCCTCTCTTTGGAATGAGCACAAATATGGATCTCTTCCAATCAGTAGGCCAGATAGTTGTCTTCCAAATTTCTTGGCATAGATGAGTGTCTCCTGTGCCACTTCACTTTCTTGAAGGTTTCAATTTTTATTCCATCAATTCCTGGTGCCTTGTTCTTTGCCAATTTCCTTAATGCACCTTGGACTTCTTTCCTTCAGTATCATTGGCTCTTGATCATATGCTACCTCTTGAAACGGTTGAACATTAACCATTTCCTTTTGGTAGAGGAACTCTGTGTATTCCTTCCATCTTCTCTTGATGTTTTCAGCATCATTCAATAATTTGCCCAGAGAATCTTTCAATAACGAAAGTCGAGGCATGAATTTTTTCTTCAGTTCTCCTAGCTTGAGAAATGCTGAGCGTGTTCTTCCTTTTTGGTTTTCTGATTTCAGATCTTTGCACATTTTGTTTAATTGGCTTTATCTTCTTGAGTTGATCTTTGAAATTTTCTGTTCAGCTCTTGAACCGCCTCATTTCTTC
>NW_006408604.1:9161729-9162982 GCF_000296735.1 Chrysochloris asiatica
CTAAAGAGAATAGAGAGAGAAACACTGTTAACTGATGATATATGGAGGGGATAATAATCAATGTAATGAAACAAGCTATATGAATGGTTGAATGTGAAGCTAATGATGTGCCCTGTAAACTTTCACTCAATCCAAAATAAAAACATTAAAAAACAAACAAAAAAACACTATGGAGCAATTTTATTTGACACACATGGGTTGCTATGGGTCTGAATCTACTTGATGGCAACTAACAGCAGCAAGAGGGATTGAACCAATGGATTCCCAATTCTGTTCCATTGATCTATACATCTATCCTAGTCAATATCACACAGTCTTTATTACTGTGTTGTTGTTGTTGTAAGGTGCCATCGAGTTGGTACTGACCCATAGCAACCTTATGCACAGCAGAAAGAGACACTGCCCGATCCTAGGCGAACCTCACTACTGTTGCCACGACTGAGTCCATCTTATGCTGCCACTTGGCCAATCCATCTCATTGGGGGTCTTCCTCTTTCTCTCTGACCCTCCACCTTACCAAACATGGTATCATTCCCCAACAAAAGGTCCCTCCTGACAGTATGTCCAAAGTAGGAGAGACGAAGTTTGGTCATCTTGGCCTCTAAGGAGCACTCTGGCTGCACTTCTTGCAAAACAGATCTATTGGTTCTTTGGCAGCCCATGGCACTTTCAATATTCTTCTCCAACACCACAACTCAAAAGCATCAACTCTTCTATGGTCTTCCTTCCAGCTTTTGCATGCATATGAGGTAATTGAAAATGCCATGGCTTGAGTCAGGTGCACCTTAGTCCTCAAGCTGACATCTTTTCTCTTCAACACTTTAAAAAGGTCTTGTGCAGCAGATTTGCATAATGCAATATGTCATTTAATCTCTTGACTGCTGCTTCTGTGAGTGCTGATAGGTGATCCAAGGAGAATGAAGTCCTTGACAACTTAAATCTTTTCTCCGTGATAAGAATGTTGTTTATTGGTCCAGTGGTGAGAGGATTTTTGTTTTCTTGACAATGAGATGTAATCCATACCAAAGGCTGTGCTCTTTGATCTTCATCAGTAAAAGTTTTAAGTCCTCTTCACTTTCAGCAAGCAAGGTAGTATCATCTGCATATTGCGGTTGTTAATGAGTCTTCCTCCAATCCCGATGCCACATTTTTCTTCATAAAACCCAGCTTCTCGGATTATTTGCTCAGCATACAGGTTGAATAAGTATGGTGAAAGAATACAACCTTGTCACACACCTTTCTTAATTTTAAAC
>NW_006408604.1:9164077-9179511 GCF_000296735.1 Chrysochloris asiatica
GGGATATATTCAAGGTCATATTTTGGCTCTCGTGGACTTGTTTTCATTTTGCATATAAGTAATTGATGGTCTGTTCCATTGTCTGCCCCAGGCCTTGTTTTCACTGATATGGAGCTTTTCCATCATATCTTTCTGCAGATATAATCAATTTGATTTCTATGCATTCCATCTGGTTAGGTCCATGTGTATAGTCATCTCTTGTGCTGTCTAAAGAAGGTATTTGAAATGAACAAATCACTGGTTTTGCAGAATTCTATCATGCGATGTCCAACATCATTTCCCCCCACCGAGACCATATTTTCCAACTACTGATCCTTCCTCTTTGCTCCCAACCTTTGCATTCCAATCACCAGCAATGATGAATACATCTTGACTGTATGCTTGATAAATTTCAGATTAAAGAAGTTGGTAGAATTCTTCTTTTTCATCATCACTGGCTTTAGTGGTTGGTGTGTTAATTTGAATAATAGTGGTATTAACTGGGCTTCCCAGTTAATGGAAATTATCCTATCACAGACAGCATTGTACCTCATTACTGATCTGGATATGTTCTTTTTGACCATGAATGCAACACCATTCCTCTTCAATTTGTCATTCTCGGCACAGTAGATGATGTGGTTGTCAGATTCAAAATGGCCAATACCAGTCCATTTCATCTCACTAATGCCTAAGATATGTTTATGCATTCCATTTCATTTTTTACAACTTCCAATTTTCCCTGATTCATACTTCATACATTCCATGTTCCAATTTTTAATGGATGTTTACAGCTGTTTCTCTCCATTCTGAGTTGTGCCTCATCAGCATATGAAGGTCCCGCGGGCTTTTCTCCCCGGAGTTTTATTCCATTGGTGTCATCACTGTCAACTCTACTTTCAAGAAGCAGCTCTTCCCCAGTTGCATTTTGAGTGCCTTCCAACCTGTGGGACTCTTTTTCTGGCACTATATCTGACAGTGTTTCTCTGCTATTCATAAGGTTTTCAGTGACTAAATATTCGGAAGTAATTCATCACTCTTCCTTCCTAGTCTGTCTTTGTCTGGAAGCTCATCTGAAACCTGTCCACCACGGGTGACCCTGCTGGTATTAAAATACCAGTGGCATAGCTTTCAGAATCACAGCAACTCACAAGCCACCACAGTACAACAAACTGACAGACTAGTGGTGGCCGTTTGGTTTTAAGTGGAAACTGTCACTTTAAATTTCGAGATTTGTGCACATGCATAGTAGAACCCTCCAGGAGTGGGGGTGGGGTGTCCATTCGCTCAAGCATCCCCTCTAGTTACCAGAATGGAGATGCGCAGACAGCAAGAGGCCAATGAACAGATACCTAAAAAAGAATGTCAACACCTGTATGTCCACGGTTCTTTCAGGAGTTCGTGGCTGTTCTGTTGCTTCCTCCACTTGGTCTCTCCTATTACTGTAGTTGTGCAGTAAAGTTTTGAGACTGGAAAGTGTGAGTCCTTTAAGTTTGTTCTTCTTCAAGGTTTTATTGGTTATTCTGGGTTCCTAGAATTTCCCACATGAATTTTAAGACAGACTTGTTAATTTCTGCAAAGAAGCTAGTTAGGATTTTCTTAGGGATTAAGTTGAATCCATAGATCAACTTGAGGAGTACTGATATCTTAAAAGCACTAAATCTTCTAATATGTGAACACAGACTGTCTTTCCATTTATCTAGGTCTTTCCTTATTTCTTTTACTGATTTGTTTTGTAGTTTTCAGTATACTTGCCTTGTACTTATTTTGATAAATATATCCATAAGTATTTTATTCTTTTATATGTTGTTGTAAATCAAAGTACTGCCTTAGTTTTATTTCCATTGCTACTGTACAAAAATAACTATTTGCACACTGAGAAAAAAAAGTAATCCAATAGAATTTGATGAATTTGACGTACACCTATGGATGCTGTAGCTCAAAAGAGGGTACAAATCTTTACAGCGAAGATCATTCCCACTCCCTGCATACACAAAGTAGATAGGGATGGGCAACTTGGACATTGGCTACCCAAAATAGGGGGCTACAAGGGCAAGAAGTGACTGGCTTACAAGCTTTCAAGAGAGAGCCTAGATCCAGAGGGAATGGAGGAAGGTAGAATGTCCACTGAGCAGTATCCAATCTGTCTGGGCGGAGCTGATGAAAGTAGATGCAGATAGGTCTCTTGTGATACAATACTGAATAATTGTTATGAGGACTGATTGTGAGGGTTGAAAATATGAAGGTAGATATTTTGTAGCAAAAGGAGGGGAGGGACTGACTTTGCAGTCTAGGAGCAGAGTTCCCTGGGACCATCAAGGGAGAAGAGCAGAGTGTGGGACCCTACCCAGATAAGTAATGACGCCTGAGATGGAGGCAGAGACAATGACGTGGAGAGATGGACCGGCTGGGGACTTTAGACCCAGCGAGGGAGAGAGACTGTATGCTGACGACCAGTGGGGAGGCTTGCAGGGTATGCTCTTTGGTTGGTTGATGATGCATGGAGGGGACTATAACCATGGCAATGAAATGATATACGATAGGATGAATGTAAAGCTAATGTTCTCCCATGTAAACTAAAACATAATTCACAATAAAACATTAAAAAAAAAAAAAAAAGAAAAAGAAATTCAAATGTCCATCAGCTAATGAATGGGTAAAAATAATAATATGGTATACAGGTATCTCAGAGTAGCTCTGTAGGATAAGAAGTGGACTGCTAACCACAAAATTGCCAGTTCAAGTCCAACAGCTGCTCTGTGAGAGAAAGATAAAGCTTTCTGCTGCCATATAGATTACAGGCTCAGAAACCACATCCAGGATAGTTATGAGTCTGAAATGACTTGATGACACTTAACAACAACAGGTATCAACAATATTTTGAAAGTTAGCTTTACTTCCCTATTTCATTTTTATGAAAAATAGTGAAAAACAAACTAACACTCAACTTTTGTTTTGCAGGTAGCTATTTGCTAAGAGTATGCTCTGGATTTCAAGGTCGGTTTGAATTGCAAGATCCATGGTTCAATCTCACCAGCGGCTCCTCAGAAACCCTATACAGTGTCGTTATGAATTGAAATGACTTGGTGGGTCCTAACAACAACAAGTAATGATAAGGCAGCAGGGTACACCCTAAGCAGCAAGAGTAGTGTCATCAAACTTCTTCTTTGAGAACTATACTCAGCTTCTCAGTATTAAGCTGGTATAGCTCTAAACATAGGAACAACTGTGAGGATGGTACAGGACTAAGCAGTATTTATTTGTTTATTTATTTTTAACTTTTTATTGTGAATTGAGTAAAAGTTTACAGACAAGATCATCAGCTTTACATTCAACAAATCATACATTTTGTTTCATCTCAATATTTACAATCCTTTCCATGCAACAACAGTTATCCTGCTTCCTCCCTGTGGTTTCTATCTGCATTCAATTTACCTTCCTATCTCTTTCTCAACTTTGTCCTTAGAAAAATGCTGTCCTTTTGATTTTGAATGACAGACCATTCTATGGTGAGTATATTCTGCTACTGTTGATGTCTCCCCCTCACCCCATTAACCTATCTACTGCTTGACTGAAAAGTTGGACCACGAGGGCAAGTTCCTTTCCAGACCCGAAAACTAGTCATGGGCCACAATCTCAGATTTCTCCCATCTCTTTCTGACAAGTAAATCCATTTATTCCTTAAATAATTTTGAGTTTTGTTCCACATTTTCTCCCACCCCATCTAAGAGCCTCTATTTAATATGACCCCTGTCAGGGCAGTTGGTAGTGGTAGCCTGACATTGTCCAGTTCTTCTGCTCTCAGAGTCATAGAGACTGATGTTCACATGTTCCATTAGTCCACTGGGCTAACTGATTCCAACTTTCTTCAATTCTTGTCATTCTTCTTTTTTCTGCATATGGAAAGACCAACACAGCTGCACCTTAGATGGCCTCTCATGAGCTCTCAAGATACCAGACACTTTCAAGATACAGCAGGATATAGAACATTGTCTTTGTGGACTATGTTATGCCAATTGACCATGGTGTCCCCTGAGACTATGATCATGAACCCAGGACTGTGAAATATTTAGTTTTCTTGTGCACAGGGTCACTATAAGTCAGAATTAACTCAAGGGTATCTAGGAACTGTATGAAATATCAAAATTGAGCAAATCTAGAGACAGAAAGAAAAATAATGACTATCTAGAGGTGGGAGTTCAGGAGTAACACTGGAGGATAAGCACTGGACTGTAAGAACATTTGAACTGCAAGGTCAGTAGTTCAAACTCACCAGCCATTGCTGGGAAACCCTATACAGGGTTGTTTTGAATCAGAACTGACTCCATGGCAATTAACAACAAGAGGGATGAAGGAAAGGTGATGTAAGGGATGCTGCCAAGCAAGGGTATAGAAACTCTTTATAAGATGATGAAAATATCCTAAAATTGGCTACAGTGATGACTGCAAAAACACTGTGAATGTACTAAAAATCAACAAGCTGTATGCTTGAAATGGATGAAATATATGTATGTAAATATTACCAAAGGGAAAAGTAGAACACTGCAATTTGTATTCTCTTTTTTGATCAGTCTTGCTAGTTTTATTTCTGCAAAGAATGAACTTTTATCTTTGCCAGTATTTCTCAGTTATACAGCTGCTTTCTATTTTCATTAATTTGTGCTTTAATGTTTGTTTCATTTCTGTTGAGTTTTTTTAATTACCACTTTTTCCTTTAGGTTCAAGTATAATCATGAGTTTTTAAACTTTCTTTAAAAAAAAAAATACAGTTAATACTATAAATTTCCCTCTAAGCACTGTGTTAGCTGCATCTCTTATTTTGATCTTATTTTGATGTGCCATATTTTATTATTATACGTTAACATATTTTCTAATTTCCATTGTGATTTCTTTTTTGCTCTATGAGTTATTATGAGTCGAAACTGACTCCAAGACATATAACACAACATATTTCTCTAGGAATATAATACATTTATGACCAAGCAATGTATGACGGATAAACATTTACCATTAACATTTTAAATAGGAGTGACAGCAAACTAAGATTCCAAATAGTAAGAAAAGAAGTAAATGACTATACTTAATTCCTTGGCTTGCTCTCCCTGCATTGATTTGATGATTATTAAAAAAGCAGACCCTGACATCAGAGAATTTACCTGATGCTTACAGATAGGCCATGTTATCCTGCTGAGTTTTAAATATTGCACTCATCATTTATTCCAAAAACACTGTGAATGCACAAAACATCAATACTCCCCTCTCCTACTAAATCGTTGTTATCTGCTGTCGAGTTGCTTCCGACTCACAGTGACCCTGTATAGAGTTTCTGAGAAGCAGTTGGTGTGTTGGAACTGCCAATCCTGCAGCTTAAACCAACTTTGTGGTCTAGTGCTTATCCTAAAGCACTACAACAGCACTAATAACTGACTGCTATTTCTTTACCAATTACAATTTTATCCTCCATGTAGTTAGCTCTCCCTATAAAGCAAAAACCAAACCACTTACTTGTCTTCAAGCAAATTCCAATCCATGACAACCTATGTATTTCAGAATAGAACTGCACTCCACAAAGTTTTCAATGGGTTCTTTTAGAAGTGGATCACCAAGTCATATTCCCAAAGCATCTCTGAGTATATTTGAACCACCAACCGTTTATACAATCCAGAAAACTCTTATTTTCCCTATGCTGTTGTTGCTGTTGTTAGGTGCCATCAAGTCAGCTCAGACTCATAACAACCCTATACACGACATAAATGAAACACTGCCCAGTTCAGCACCATCCTCACAATAGTTGTTATATTTGAGACTATTGTTGCTGCCACTGTGTCAATCCATCTCCTTAGGGATACTTCCTCTTTCTCTCTGATCCTCTACTTTTTCAAGTCTGATGTCCTTCTCTAATGGCAGGTCCCTTCTGATATTATGTCCAGAGAACAAGAGAAGAAGTCTTGCTGGCCTTAACTTATAAGGAACACTCTGGTGCACTTCTTCCAAGACAAATGTGTTTGTTTTTTCTGGCAGTTCACAGTACTCCCAATATTCTTCTTCAATACCATATTCAAATGCATCAATTTTTAAACAGTATTCATTTGTCAACTTTCACATGCATATAAGGCTAGTAAAAATACCATGGCATGGGTCAGGTGTTACATTAGTCCTCAAAGTGTTACCTTGGCGCTTTAACAATTTAAAGAGGTCATTTGCAGCAGATTTGTATAATGCAGTAGTCCTTTACTTCTTGACTGCTATTTCCGTGAACTCTTGTGGATCCAAAAAAATGGACGTCTTAGACAACTTCAACTTCTTCTCAGTTTATGATGATATTATTGATTAGTTCAGTTGTGAGGATTTTTCTTTTTCTTTACATTGAGGTGTAATTCATACTAAAGGCTACAGTCTTTGATCTTTATTGGTAAGTATTTCAAATGCTCTTCACTTTCAAAAAATAAGGTTATGTCATTTGCACATTGCAGGTTGTTAATAAGTTTTCTTCTAATTCTGATGCCATATTCTTTTTCCTATAATCCAGCATCTCAGCTTTTTTGCTCAGCATACAGATTGAATAAAATATGGTAAAAGGATGCCATCCTGGCACATAATCTTTCCTGATTTGAAACTATTCAATATTCCTTTGTTCTGTTCTAATGACTGCCTCTTAGTTTATATACAAGTTCAACGTGAGCACAATTAAGTGTTCTGAAAACCCATTCTTCACAATATTATACACAGTTTGTTATGATCTACACAGTCGAATGCCTTTGTATAGTTATCAATAAAGCACAAGTAAACATCGTTTTGGCATTCTGTGCTCTCAGTCAAGATCCATCTGATGTCAAAAATGACATCCCCTGTTCACATTCTCTTCTGAATCTGGCTTGAATTTCTGGCAGCTCCCTCTCAATGTACTACTGCAATCATTTTTTAATTAGCTTCAGTAAAATTCCACTGTCCTGTAATATTAATGATGCACTTCAATGATTTAGCATTCTATTAGGTCACCTCTCTTTAGAATGATTACAAATGTGGTTCTCTTCTCATCTGCTGGTCAGGTAGCTGTCTTCCAAATTTCTTGGATAGACAAGTAAGTGCCTCCTATGCTGCATCAGCTTGTTGAAAAGTTTTCAATTTACATTCTGTCAATTCCTGAAGTTTTGTTTTTTGCCAATGTCTTCATATCAGCTCGGACTTTTTCCTTCATAACATCAATTCTTGATCATATGGTATAACTCTTGAAATGACTGAACATGGAACAATTCTTTTTGGTACACTGACCGTATATTCTTTCCATCTTATTTTGATTTATCTAGCATCATTCAGGAGTCCTGGTGTGGCGCTGTGGGTTAATGCGCCAGACTGCAAAGCCGTTTGAACTGCAAGGTTGGTAGTTCAAGCTCACCAGCTGCTCCTCGGAAACCCTGTGCAGGGTCACTAGGAATCGACTCAATGGCACTTAACAACAACAACAAGCATCATTCAATTTTGCTCATAGAATCCTTCAATATTGCAACCCAAGGCTTGAATATTTTCTTCATTTCTTTCAGTTTGAGAAATGCTAAGTGTGTTCTTCCCTTTTGGTTTTCTAACTCTAAGTCTCTGTACATTTCATTATAGTATATAACTTTGCATTCTCAAACTGCGCTTTCATACTTTCTGTTCAGTTGTTTTAATTCCTCATTTCTTATAGTTGCTTTAGCTTCCCTATGCTTAAGAGTAAGTTTCAGAGTCTCTTCTGACATCCACTTTGGTCTTTTCTTTCTCCTATCTTTTTAAATGACCTTTTGTTTTCTTCCTGTGAGGTTTTCTTGATGTCACCCACAATTATTCTGATCTTCACTCATTAGTGTTTAATATATCAAATATATTCTCAAGATGACCTCTGCATTCTAGTAGGATATACTCAAGATAATATTTTGGCTCTTATGGACTTGTTTTAATTTTCTTCAGCTTCAGCCTGAAAATGCATATTAGCAACTGATGATTTGTTCCACAAGTGAGCCCCTGGCTTTGTTGTGGCTGATAATGAGCTTCTCTATTGTTTCTTCACCTAGAAGTAGATTTGAGTCCTGTATAATCCATCTGGTGAGGTCTATGTGTACAGTCACTTTTATGTTGTTGGTCTGGCAAAATTCTATCATGAGATCTCCAGCATTATTTCTATCACCAAGGCCATATTTTCCAAATACTGGTCCTTCCTCTTTGTTTCCAACCTTCACTTTCCAATCACCAGTAATTATCAATGCATTTTGATCACATGTGTGATCAATTTCAGATTAAAGAAGTTGGAAGAATTCTTCAATTTCATCATCACAGGTTTCAGTGGCTATCACTTAACTTTGAATAATGGTGATATTAACTGGTCTTCCTTGGAGACATATGGATGTTATCCTATCACAGTATTGTACTTCAAGATAGATTCTGCAATAGTCTTTTTGACAATGAATGGGATGCCACACCTATTCACTGTCATTCCCACCATGATAAACCATATGATTCAAAATGGCCCAAACTAGTCCACCTTAATGTTGGTAGGAGCTTTGGTGGCGCAGTGGTTACAAATCGGGCTGTGAACCATAAGATCAGCAGTTCAAAACTACCAGCTGTTCCACAGGAGAAAGATGAGGTTTTCTGCTCCCATAAAGATTTGAAGTCTCGGAAACCCTGTACAGGGTGGCTATGAGTTGGAATTGACTCCACGGTACATAACCACCACCAGCACTCGATGTTTGTGCATTCCAGTCTATTTCTCACTTCCAATTTTCCTATATTTATGCTTCATATATCCCATTTTCTAATTATTAAGGGATGTTTTCACCTGTTTCTTCTCATTCTGCATTGTAGCACATCAGAAAATGGAGGCCCTTAAAGTTTAATTCCACCTACATCATTAAGGTCAACTCCAAATAGGCAGCTCTTCTCCAGTGTTATTTTGAATGCTTTCCAATCTGAGGGGCTCATCTTCCAGCACTATACCTTATGATGCTCTGCTGCTATTCATAAGGTTTCTAGTGGTTAATCATTAAGAAGTGGTTCGTCTATCCTTTTTCCTACTCTTTATTAATCTGGAAGCTATGCCTGAAACCTGCTCAGTATGGGTGACCCTGCTCGTTTTTAAAATACAGAAGGCAAAGACTTCAGCATCATAACAGCACACATGCCAAGACAGTATGACAAACTGACAGGCTAGCTGTTTTACCTATCGATGAGATGCACTGCAAATAACCCAGCCACAGAGTTTCACCCATTTTTCTGGAAACACTCTATTCAGAAAGAGGGTCATCCGCTTTTTAAAGACACTACAATACAACCAAGACCCAAATCCTGTGGTTTGTAACATCTTACTGATTTGTTTTAGTTTTCCCTCCATGTATATTCTCTCAGTTTGCAACAAATTTAAAAACTTGTTTCAAAACAGGCATGTCCCTGTTGTTCTTTAAGTATGCCCTCACACAAAGACCACCAGGTCTTTAAACAATGGGCCAAGTTTATTTGCTAGAAGTCAATACAATTTGAAAACCTACCACTTTGTCATAGCATTTTTGGATTGTGATACATTCTGCAATCATTGTCTCACTGAAGCCAATGATTTAAAATACCATTTCTTAAGGCTTCCTAGCCTTTTTACTTAAACTAATGAAGTGAATAAAACTATGCAGAAATTTTCTCTTTCAATTGAACTTCAATGCAAAATAATCACAGAGAACCATGTTAAGTGTTACTAATGACAGGAGTCCTGGTGTGGCACTATGGGTTAATGGGACTGCAAAGTTTATTTGAACAGCAAGGTCAGCGGTTCAAACTCACCACTTGCTCCTCGTAAACCCTATACAGAGTTGCTATTAGTCAGAACTCTCTCAATGGCACTTAATAACAATGACAATCTAAGATTCCTGGTGCGGCTCTGTGGGTTATCGCTCAAGACTGCAAAGCCATTTGAATCACAAGGCTGGCAGTTCAAGCTCATCGGTTGTTTCTGGGGAACCCTATATAGGGTTGCTATGGATCAGAACCAACTCAACTGCACTTAACAACAACAGTCTAAAAAATTTAAACCAAGTTTTTTCCCAATATCCATTCATTTCTAAGTCATGCTAACTGAAAATTGTTTTCTATGAAGAAGTAGAATACAAATTTTAGAGTAATTTTTCCTTGCTGACTCAAAAATATAAAAGAATTGCATTTATAATTTAGAAATATGCTTATTACTTTGATATTTTCAAATAATGAATTGCAATTCTTACTACCAGTTATATTAAAAGTAGATGTTTTTAATGTTTATTTTCTTAAGTTTAACCCAATTAAGACCATGAATCAGCAGAGACATAGGTTTGAATTTTAGTTATCCTTACTGTCTGACTATAAGCAAATTACCTAACGTTTCAAAATTTAAATTTCAGCAACCTTGTTGTTGTTGGTAAGTGTCATCAAGTCAGTGAGACTCATAGCGACCCTGTATTGGGTTTCCGTGGAGCGGCTGGTGAGTCTGAACTGTCGCCCTTAAGGTTCAAACCAACCTTGTTGTCCAGTGCTTATCCAACAGAGCCACACCTCAGAAACTGCCACAATGTTGTTGCTAAGTGTTCTGGAGTTGGCTCTGACTCATAGCAACCTTATATCAGGTTCCGAGAGTTTTTATATTTGAGGGAGAAGAAAGCCTCACCTTTCTCCCATGAAGTGGCTGGTGGGCTCAACTGCAGACCTTGTGGTTCTCCGTCCAGCTTATCGTACAGAACCACTGCTCTCCTCTATAGATCACTTTAAATCTAGTTAACCATGCGTCCCCCTCCATTACTTTGGTTGGTTTTGCTCCTCCTCTAAGAGCTGGTGGCTTCATGCTCCCACCTACCTTCACCACTCCAGCCCTGGACGCAGGTGCTGCCTGTGGCTGGTGCCAAGAGCCACTCAGGAAGTGCAGTCAAAAAGGTTCTGACCCAAAGCGACCCTGTATAGGGTCTCTGAGGATCGGCTGATGAGTTTGAACCACTGGCTCTACAGTTCAAACCAACCTTATGGTTAAGTATTTATCCTACAGCGCCCTAACAGGTGATTACATGAGGTTCACTATTTTAAGTATTTAGAACATAGCAAGAACTCAATGAATGTTACCATATAATTGTTATCTATGTATACTCAGAATAATGTTCCCAGGCATAAACTCCGTAACTTAAATATTTGGTATTTTGTATACGAATGTAAAATCCAACATGCAAACCTCACATTAAATATTAAAATGAAAATAAAACAATTTCAAGAAGCTGGTTTTATCAACAAAACTGCCTTAAATTCATTAACAATACTGTAGAGAATTAGAGTAACTACCATCCATATCCACAAGGGAGCACACTAAAGCCATTTATCAGAACTTTTATGGGTTCTAAGCATAATGAAAAACAGACAAAGTAATAAGGAAGTAGACTGAAACAACCAGTTCAAACTAGTTCAGACAGATCTGTGCAAACCAATCAGCAGTCTAGAAACCTATTTTGCATAAGCAAGTATATTTAAGAAAGGTACACATAGAAAGGTGTCCTACACGCAAACAAGTCTGCATGGCTTTATTAACCTGCACATAATATTTCTAAGGATCATTCTAAATACTATCTGGAACTAAGATGTCATTCACAAAATTATTGTACAAAATAAATACTACTTTTTGTTAGATAGCAACAGTAATTCATTTTCACAAAAAAGAGCATTAGTACAGCAGAAAATATCTACCATATCCAGAAGTAACTACAAAAAGTAATGAACTTCTTTCTCTGGAAAAGATTTTTCCATATGGAGAATACAGTGAAAAAACATGTTTTTAAGACCCTATTCTATATATTCAGACTCAGAACTCTGGGGAAATACTGACACCAATAAAATTTATTTCTACAGTATTAATAAAGATTTCCACCTGTGCCAATGAAATTTGTAATTAAAACACAGAGAACTGTGTGTTATCTGCAAAAAAAAAGTCTCTGTGGCTTGGAAAAAGTTTTCAAATTTTTGATAAATTATTTTTAAAGAAAGCCCACTGAGCCACTTCTTTAAGTGAAAACATTATGCTTTTTTTCTGATTCATCCACCTTCTTTCTAGCAGAGTATAGCTAAGAAACAACAAAGGAAGTATTTCCAGAGACTGTAATGCCTTAGCCTACAATCTGCTTGCTCAAAGAGCTCAAGAATTTTAGTGGCTGTACAAGAGCTGCTCACAAACTCAGCCAATCAGCTGCCAGCATTCAGATTCCTGCCCAGCAACAAGACAGACAATAAGGTCAGATATATGTAGTTAAACAAAACCTGGATCCACAATAGTTCAGTGTGGTTCTTTGTCTGATGAAGGCAATCTAGAACATGGTTTGCATAATATCCTAAATCATTAATATGTATTAAATAGAGTACACAGATAAATACATCTTTTATGCTACTTTATATAATACACATCTTATAAAATTCTTCAGAAATATGAATTTTTCCCTACCTGGTGAATAAGTCAAATAAGTACAACATATACAGGAACAAATTTTTGTACTCAATGAATTAGCACCTGCAAAATTCAAATACAATTTCTAAACAATAATCATTCAATGTGTATGTATCTATAAAACATTTACAACTAAAAATCTTAAATAATTATCAAGATTACTTTCATTCCCATCTAGCCACTAGTGCTGATTTCCAATTTCAAAAATGGATAGTATTCTGGACCCTAAGGTTTACTAAAGATAGGATTATAAAATGTTTTCTTGTCTACTGCACTGACCTGACTCAGTTTAATTCACCTAATGAAATTGAAATGCCTGATTTCTGACAACCCCATTAAGTGCTGAAAGAGCAATCACTACATCCTTTTCTCCTTAACTGCCTTTCACAGCAGGAAAGAAAAAGATTGTATGAACTCACCCTTTAAAGGAATTAAACAAATGTATGGATTACAAAGTAAATATTCATGTAAAACTAAAGGGGCATTTTTCTTATATTACTCATTTTACAATTTTTAAAATATAAAACTAATATAAAAAAATGGAACATTGTCATCAGAATGTACTTTTTCCTCAAATTCATTACCTATTAGGCTTTTGTTAGTTAACAAGTTTAAATATGAACCTCATTTTTTCCCCTCTAGTTACAGATGAACCTTGTAATTTTTCAAACATACCCAAGAGGGAGCTTGCTGCAGCCATGCTCCTAAATTTATATAATCTCCCCACAGGAAAAATAAAATCAGCAGCTGCTTCAATGCTTCAGTCCTGTGAGAGAAGTGAAATTCACTGCCTGATTGGCTCAGAGCAGTAGTTGCTTAAAACCAATCAGACATGAATATCACAAACCTTGCCCAGCAACAAGGGAAGTAGATGAGGGCAAGTGCTCTACCAAGAATTCAAATGGTGTGAAAGCAAAAGCGAACAATGAAATTGAGGCATATTAATAACAGATCCCTAGATTCTTTGTTTGAACTACAGTCTATAATGTAACTATTATTATTAAATAAACTACGGTCTGTACTGCTTTTCAGAAACAGCTATGAGTAGCAAAAACAGGAAGTACCAGGTGTGTTGGGTCAACACGCATTAGGTTCAAAGATGAATATCTGATGAACTATGATTAAAAACAAAATTAAGTAAAACTTGAAAAATTTTAAGCAAAATTATTTAAGTGGACTTGGCACTTCTATCTTCACACACACTCGTTACAATCATGCTGTTAATTAACATTAATGTAACATTTTCTAAATAATGTAATACTGAAGACAATTTTAATTCAAAATTAAGTGCTAGTTTAATAACTATATATTAGACAGTAGACATGATTAATAGTAGCATACTAATATTTTTTTCTATGTCAATGCAACTGTCATTGGATTCCTTTTAAACACCCACCCCCACACACATACATCTCAGCCTCAATTAAAGCTATTTGCTCTTATTTTTCATTGCTAAATTCTGCTTGAGGATTTTGAAGTATTCCTGAAAACAAAATCATAGAAGATCTTAATTAGTGCCTTTACAATAAAGGTTGCAAATCTGCTTTCACTGTTTGTTGCTGTTAAGTTGCCATCCAGTCAGTTCAGACCCATAGAGACTCTGAACAGGGTTTCCGAGGCTGTAAATCTTTAAGGGAGCAGAAAGCCTCATCTTTCTCCCATGGAGCAAATGGTAGTTTCGAACTGCTGACCTTGAAGTTCGCAGCCCGATTCGTAACCACTTCGTTACCAGAGCTCCATGCTTTTACTGTTTACTATCCATTAATTAGACTAGTGAACATGATGGTACAATGGCTCACCAACTTTGGCACCTGCCTACTGTTACTTAATAAAATAAGTTTTAAATTTTATCCTAAATAATGGTTATCTTGTCATGTCTACTAATCAGCCATTATTTCTCTAAAATTCTAGCAGAACTTTTACTTGTTGTTATGTGCCATAGAGTTAGTTGTTTTGACTCATGTGACCCTGTACAAGGTTTCTAAGAAAAGCTAGCTGTGGGGCTTCAACCATTGACCTGTGGTTCTCAGTCCAGTGCTTATCGTATAGTGCCACACCAGGAAATTCTACTACTTCTTTTCAATCTCTCAAAGTTTTCACCATATTTCCAGTAGCATTCTCTTGCTTTCTAAGCATTATCTCTCTCGTTCCTTTGTAAAACACTGACGATGTTTATTACTTGAGGACCCAGAATCCTCAAGAATTTAGAATGCTTCAATTCTATAATATGGTTCTTCTCTCAATTGACATAAGGACCCTGTTAACAGCTATCCTAACATATTAAAAGTACCAATTGGAGAACTCTGTTCTCAGATGCTCAGGAAATTACTGAAATGATCATAGTAATCAACATGTTAACAAATAATCTGCTTGCCATCAACCAACTGATTTTGCTACCTGGGGTATCAGAATGTAAAATGGATTCTTACCAAACCAATTAAAAATAAAACAATTTTAAAAATCAAAGAAACAGGGTCTTATTAGCTACTTACACAACAAACCCTTAGGGAAAAGCAAGTTGCAAACCTTGCTCTTGAAATTTTGATTCCCAAAGCTAACATCATATAACTGAGAAAGATGGAGGGCTTTCCCCCCCTTAAAAACAAGACAAGCTTCTCTTCCTTTCTTCACCATTGTGTGACTGCTGTTACATTCCATCTTCACTATGTTTTCTCAGAAGACTTTCAGGATCAAGAAATTCCTGGCCAAGAAACGAAAGCAGAATCGTCCCATTCCCCAATGGAATCAAATGAAAACTGGTAATAAAATCTGATAGAAAATCTTCTCCAAAAGAAGACACTGGAGAAGAACCAAGCTGAATCTCTAAAGAGACGCACATGTGATGACACAGCATATACCAGACCCAGGTCCTAGCACTCTACCAGATCAAGTTCAATTTTGCCAAGATTTGATCAATTGAACATGTTTTGCAAAACTTCTAGTTTCTTTATTTTCATGCTTCAGCATTTAAAGAGGTTGGATAATAAATATG
>NW_006408604.1:9179611-9286554 GCF_000296735.1 Chrysochloris asiatica
TAAAAAAAAAAAAAAAAAAAAAAAAACAAGACAAGGATATTCACTCTGGCTAATGGCTTACTCGACCTGGTATTCTGGAACTCCTAGCCTGAGCAATTAGGCAAGAAAAAGAAACAAAGATCTCCAAATCAGGAAGACGAAAGTAAAATGACCTCCTTTTTGTAGATGACATCATACACACACACACACACACACACACACACACACGGGAGTCCTGGTGTTGCACTGTGGGTTAATGTGTCAGACTGAAAAGCCATTTAAACTGCAAGGTCAATGGTTCAAGCTCACCAGCTGCTCCTTGGAAACCCTATACAGGGTTGCTATGGGTCAGACATACATACATATATTTTAAAACAACAAAAAAAGAAATTATACAAGACAGATATGGTAGGGTTCAAGGCCAACACACAAAAATTCAGTTGGGTTTCTAAACATCAGCAATGAGCATTCTGAAAAGGAAATTAAAGGCACAATTTCATTTATAATGCCACTTAAAAGGATTCAACACCTAGCAAAAATTATAACTTGGAAAGTGAAAACACTTGTACACCAAAAACTATATTACATTATTATAAAAACATTTTTAAAAGACCTAAATAATGGAGGAGTCTGGTATAGCACTGTAGGATAAGCAGTGGACTGCTACCCACAAGGTAGGTAGTTCAAAGATACCAACTGCTCCTTAGAAGCCCTATACATGCTGAGTCAGAACTGACTCCATGACACATGACAACCAATACATGGAAGGGTATTCCACATTCATGAACTGGAAGGCTTAATATTGTTAAGATTAGCCAAAGCCAGCTATAGATTCAATATGTTTACCATCAAAATTGCAACAAGTCTTCTTTAAAGAAATGGAAAAGTCAGTCCTCAAATTTATATATAATGATTGTTGTTGTTAAGTGGTATTGAGTCAGTTCTAACACACAGCAACCCTGTATAGGATTTTTAAAGAATGCTGGTGGGGGTTGATCTACCAAACTCATGGTTAACAGTCAAGTGCTTATCCCTACAGCATCTCACCAGGAGTCCCTACAGAATGACCCCCAAACAGCCAAAGCAATCTTGAAAATGAACAAAGTAAGCTCATACTCCTTGATTTCAAAACATACTACCAAAGCTACAGCAAACAAAACAACTTGGTACTGGGGTATGATAGTTTTATATAGAGAGCTTGAATCCCCAACCTAAATAACACCCAACAACAAAGAACATGCTTATCTTACATGATGACAGTATTAGGCACAAGATAGTTTAGAAGATAACAAAAGGAAGCAACTTTTATCAACACAGAAATAGTTCTCAGGTAATCATTATAGAAATAGCTATAAATAGCGAGAGAAAGATGAGGCTTTCTGCTCCAGTAAAGACTTAAAGCCTCAGAAACATTATTCAAGGATGCTATGTGTTGGAATTAAGTCCACGGCACACAACCACCACCATCACATATTGTAAGAATTCCTGATATGGCGCTGTAAGATCAGCACTGGACTGAGAAGCGTTAAGGTCGTAGTTCAAAGCCACCAGTTACTCCTTGGAAACCCCATACCGGATAGATATTGAGTCTGAAGCAACCAGAAAACACTTAACAATGTATCATAAATGACCCAGATCTAGGATGTCTAAAGTTTAAAAGAAGTATCCACCCCTCTATAAGTGACCACAACAGTAAAAAGGACTTCCAATATATGAGATTTATATTGATAAAACTTGTTTAAAAATAAAACTGATTGAACCTTCTTGCATGTGTATTTTTTCAGTATAGGAAGTCCCCAGATTATGAATGAGTTCTGTTCCCAAGACAGTTTTTAAGTTGAATTTGTACATAAATTGGAACACTTAGATAGTTCCTATACTTTCTATGCATTAAAATGCATTAAAGAAACATTTCCAGATACACCAAACCATCTTTAACACAACAATACAGTAATTAATATAATGTTTGATGCACATCACTAAGTAATACTCATGCTACTACGAGCTACCTTATGCACCTAGAATTTTTGATATAATAAGCTTTACTGGGGTTGGTTTGTAACTAAAGGTTGTACGGAAGTCAGACATTCATAACCCAGGGACTGCTTTTGCCAGTATTTAAAATATATACGTTTAGATATAATTACTATAAATGTGCTCTAATTTCTAATTTTATGTACTATTTAATAAAACCGTTAGTATTTCCAATCCTGTATCCAATATAAATAAGATTAATACATGTAAGCTCCAAAGCTTTGATGTCTGAAAAAAAAATCTTAAAATTTGTTGATATTATGATGCTCTTTTGAAATAATTTAATAAAATAAAAATCCTGATGTAATATTAAAGAACTATGTAGTTTTGGCACATAGTATATATTCAGTAAATAATGGCTACAAGAATGATACATTTATAGACAAACCAACAAATACCAAAAATAATAGTTAAATAAATTAAAACACTAATTACTAATTCTTTTATGAAGCAAAGGAAGTAATCTAAAACATGTGTGACAGAATTGTAAACTAACATTCTGGCATATTTGCATACAGTAGGTTAACATCCAGAAGATGACCTTTATTTGGTGAAGTAGAATTCCAAAAATAAAATAATACCAAGTTATATATAATGCTATCTTTGGCAGAGGTCAACATGTAGCACCATAAAAATGAATCAAATCTATCATGAGAGGCATTTTTCAAGCCAGATAAAGCTTGCTTAGATGTTTTGCTTTATCATTTCAAAAAAATAAAAAATCCTTTTAAAACCTTCTTTAAAATAAACATACCCCAAAGAGAGCCCCCTGCAGCCATCTTATCAGTTCTCTCACAGCAACAGAAAATGAAATACAATTTGCATAGTCACTGTGGTTGGCTAAGGAAAGCAGGCTTATGTAACCAATCAGGAAGCTAGAAATTGGCAACCATAAGAGGAGAAATTTTAAATCTGCCTGGCAACAGTCTAAAAATAGAAACAATATCCTCTGATGAATTCCAGAATGGATGTTGAATATAAAAGCAAAGCACAAGCAAAATTTGTTAATTTACTAGGGAAAAAAAGATGTGGTTTGCATTTCATCATCGAAAATACTAACTTGGCATCTTGTTAGATGGCAATTTTTTTTTTTTTTAATGAAGGCTAAACTAAATTAATGGGTAACTTTCAAATAACATGTCATTACTCACTTTATACACATATATAAATATACAAACATATATAGGAATGCATGTGTGCTTATTTCAGTGGGTTTCTCTCACCCCTCATCTGCCCCCCAACCCCGCCGCCCCTTTACCCCACCCAGGAGAATGATGAAATAGTCCTAAAAAATAACACAACAATGCATTTATGGCTCAAAAGCTAAGCAGTATTATACTTTTTCTAGCAATTTTTTCCCTCAAAATTATTTGGGAATCTGAATTATAGACAAAAAAACTAATGTGTAGTATTAAAAATACCAAAATAACTTATCAAAGCAGATCTCTATATAAGTTGTTAATTGCGCCTTATTCAGTTAACAGTAACTTCTCCCAACAAGCAACACTGTTTTATACACAGCAGACATTCAATAACTGTTATCCCAATCAAATTAAAATTACTATCAGTGAGATAAAACAAAGCATATAAAAAACTCTGTATAGTATTATTTTTGATTGCTCAGTTTGTCTAAAGTGCGGTAATATTAGAGTTGATAATGCTTGAAATTCTTTATTCTGATAGCCATCATATCACAATATACTTTAACACGCTAACTTTCTAACAATGTTTAATATATATATGTATGTTTCATTGTACATTACACATTTACTCTGGAGAGAGTTTGTGGCCTTGCACTGTAGGTTAATCATTAGACTGCTAATCATAAGGTTGTGGTTGTTGTTGTTAGGTGCCATTGAGTCGGTACCAACTCATACGACCTTATGCACAGCAAAACGAAACACTGCCCGATCCTGGGCCAACCTCACTATTGTTGCCACACTTGAGTATGTCGATGTTGCTAGTTGCCAATAATAAGGTTATTGTTGTTGTTGTTATATGCCGTGGAGTCAGTTCTGACTCAGAGCGACCCTGTAGAGGGTTTCCAAGGCTGCATATCTTTACAAGAGCAGAAAGCCTCATCTTTCTCCCGCAGAACAGCTGGTGGTTTCGAACTGCTGACCTTGAGACTGATTAGCTGCCCGATTCAGAATCACTACGCTACCAGAGCTACTTCTCAGAAAACATACAGAGTAAAGATGAGATGGAAGCAACTTGACTGTACATAACAACAGAGATAGCAGACAATAATCAATATGATATAAAACTATGAAGATTACATACTAATGAAAAAGTTACCAAAAAAAAACTACTTTCATTTTAAAAAATGATATGTTGAAATAAGATTGGTAAGAGCTCAAATGCCATTTATCAAAGCACGTGTTTTAATCTTACATTAAACTGTCCATCAATTTGTCATGAATAAGTGGTAAATTAATTTTTTAATGCTCTCTTTGGTCAATATCTGTTAATCAAATGAATTTATTTATTGTACATTAAGAAAGGATAAATTATTTAACTATGAAAATTATATGTTGTTGTTAAGTGCCGTCGAGTCGATCCCGACCCATAGCAACCCTGTGTAGGGTTTCCAGAGAGCAGCTGGTGAGCTTGAACCACCAACCTTGCCGTTCAAATGGTTTTGCAGTCTGGCTCATCAACCGAGAGGCTTCAAAAAGTCAGTGCAAAAATTCCAGTCTCTTGTAATTCCATTTTTACATGAACTTTTTAAAGTCCCATTGTATTTAAAGGCCTTGTTTTAATCATCAGAAAATTTTTACATATAAAGTCTTTAAGATGTATCTGTTGTTGCTGGTAGGTGACACTGAGTTAGTTCTGACTCATAGTGACTCACAGTCACAACAGGCGGAAACGCTGCCCAGTCCGGTACCACCCTCACAATTGTCATTATGCTTGAGTCCATTATTGCTGCCACTGTGCCAATCCATCTCATTGGTGGTCTTCCTTCTTCGGCTGACCGTCAACTCACCAAGCGTGTTTTCCACCTCCTGGTAATATGTCCAAAGACCAAGAGACAAAGTCTCATCATCCTGACTTTTAAGGAGCATTTGGGCTATAGTCTTAAAACACAGATCTGTTTATTCTTCTGGTAGTCCATAGTACCTTTAATATTCTTGTCCAACACCGTAACTCAAATGCATCAACCATTCTATGATCTTCCTTATTCACTGTCCAACTTTCACATTGCATATGAGGCTACTGAAATTACCATGGCTTGGGTGAGGCGCACCTTAGTCTTGAAACTGACATCTTTGTTCTTGTGTGGTCTTGTGCAGCAGATTTACCTAATGCAATATATCCTTTGATTTCTTGGCTGCTGCTTCCTTGAGTGTTGTTGGTAGTGGAGCCAAGCAAAATCAAGACTTTGACAATGTTCATCTTTTAAGTAATACAGCAAGCTCTATAAGGATAAAAATCCAATGGCCAATCCAAAAATATATTTCAGTTAAACATTTAATGATGGCTAGAGACTTTTTTTTTTTTTTTTTAAGGTTTTTATTGTAGATTGAGTGCAAGTTTACAGGGCAGATATCAGTTTTACATTCAACAAATCATATATCTTGTTTCATTACAATTATTATAATCCCCTCCATGTACCATCAGTTAACAGTATTTCTCTCTATTCACTGTTGTTGTTGTTGTTGTTATGTGCCATCGAGTCGGTTCCGACCCATAGCGACCCTGTATAGGGTTTCCGAGGGTGTAAATCTTTACGGTAGCTTTTTGTAAAAAACAACAACAACAACACTCAGGCATATACAATAATTCACAACTCCAAAGTGCACTTTCTGCAAGTCAGCCTCCTGGCCATCAGCTCTAGTCCCTCTCTTTCCATGAATCTAGAGTCCTCAGCTGCACTTTCTCTCCATGTCCCCATCTCTGCCTCTGTCTCTGATGCTGCTGCTACTCTGGATAAGGTCCCACATTCTGCTTGTGCTCTTCTCCCTTGATGGTCCTAGGATCCTCCGTTTCTGTACTGTATGATTAATCACTCCCTGTTTTTATTATAAAACTTCTACCTATACATTTGTGACAGTCGCAATTAGTCATGATGACAATTATTTATTATTGAATCACACAAATCTTAATCCCATCTCTTTTCACCAGACCCATCTAGACAAGATGAAAACTATTCAGTGGGGACTCTTTCTTCCCTCCCTCCTCCACAGTCTTAAACTATACTCTCTCTTGAAACCTTATAAGCCAGTCACTTCGTGCCTTTATCGTCCCCTCATTTTAGGTAGCCAGTATCTAAGTTGCTCGTCCCTATTTACCCTGTGTAGAGAGGGGATAGCATTGATACTTGATGTGAAGACTCCTTTCCTCTCTGTTGGTATTTAGAGTTACTACCTCCATGAGTATAGGTCAGGTTCATCAAATTGTAGCAATGTATCCTTGTTTCCATTATCAAAAAATTTTTTTGTCAAGTCCTGATTATCAAGCCATCGAGGCTAGGTCAAATGGGTACTATCTGCAAGTTTGGGTGTTTTTGTGCATCTCTGCTCACTTCATATCAGCTGGATGCTTCACTCTCAGCTCGAGCCCTCTGTGGCTATGTCTGTGTCCATGGGCTCAAGTGTCCTCAGGTCTCACCACACTTTGGACCAACCAGCCCTCCTCTTCTCTCTCTCATCTCCAGGTCAGCGGTAGTCAATGGACTGTGGTTGAACTCAGTCCATTTCTTCATTGCAGCCTTTCCCCCTTTTCCACTCACCAGTAGACCAATGTGGTCACCAGCAAGGTTACATGCCTGTTCATGTGTTCCCTTTGAGTTTCAGTCTTAGAGGGGAACTTGATTGATTGCCTTGATGGCTTCCTGCCGAACAGCTTGCTTATTCTTGTAGGAGCCAGTCATGCTGACATTTTTGTTTTGGGTTTTTCCTAGAGATTTTTAAAGTGAAGTTTATGTAAGCTTTCAAAAATAGTCTACATAAATAGTAGTTTAAGTTAATTTTATTACTAATATTCATACATAATTTGGATGCTCACAATGTAACTGCAACTGTATTTACTTCTTTAAAACAAACCTAAAACCTGTATCTACCATGTATCTTGGTCACTTATCTGAAGGAGTCCTGGTAGCACAGTGGGTTATGCATTTGACTGCTAATATCAAGTTCTAAGGTTCAAACCCAGCAGGCACTCATTGAGAGTAGATAACATTGAATATTCTGATAAAGGTTTACAGGATTGAAAAACATAAGGAAACCCACTAATTGTAACTCACAGGGTAATTTATATTTATATAGAGTTACAATTAATGGGGAAGTATATCACATGTAAGTAATTTATGGTTCCACAGTAGAATTCTCACCTTCCTTAATGGAAATCTTGGGTTTGATTCCCAAACGACTGTTATGTGCAGTCATCTGTCAGTGAAGGTTCTACATTCTGCTGTAACGCTAAACACCCTTCAGCACAGCTTCCAGACTAAGACCAGGAAGAAAAGGCTGGCAATCTACTTACAAAAAAATCAGCCAACAAAAACCCTATAAATCACAATTCATTTTGCCATGAGGTAACCATGAGTCAGCAGCTAACTGGATAGCAGTCAACAATAGAATAAAACATAGCACAAATGGGCCAAGTTTTTTAATACACTAGAAGCAAAAAATAATTCCAAATGTTTTACGTAAAATAGCCTTTAAATCTCACTAATTCATATTTTCTTAAGCAGTATTTAAAGCAGATATAAATGAGGGGGGCTTCAAAAAGCTAATGGAAAACTTCCCTTATCTTTTAATTTCATGTTTCTACAAACTTTTTGAAGCTTTTTGCTTGCACTAAACAGTTTTATTTGAAGAAAAATAAAAAGAGATGCAGTAACAGAATATTATACAAAGCAGCCACATAACTCATTACATACCAATTTGAAATTTGGGAGGATTAATACTCAATGGTACCTTAAGAGCAGTAAGTACAGCAACCAAAATGCTCTGGAGAAGTTTAGAGCAGTCCAGAAACTTCATGCTCCATCTCTATATTCTCCTCATACTCTTCTTCCACAGTTTAAAATAGCAGCTGATAGCCAGATGTTCCGTGGCCTAAGTTTATATGTATAATGGTCTAACTTTAATAAAGGAAGTTCTCAAATCCTTTTCTATACTTGGAAAGAAACTAAAATTTCTCTTTGTTCCTGTTATTTTCACTTCTTATTTATTCGTACATATGTTATACGAATACTGGTTACATAGTGGTTACAAATCGGGCTTCGAACCGCAAGGTCAGCAGTTCGAAACTACCAGCTGTTCCACAAGAGAAATATGAGGCTTTTTGCTTCCGTAAAGATTTACACCCTCGGAAACTTTGTACAGGGTTGCTATGGGTTGGAACCAACTCGACAGCACTTAAGAGCAACAACGATAAGTTGCTGTTAAGTGCTTTTGATTCGGTTTCAATTCTGCATAGAGTTTCCAAAGAGCGGCTGATGGGTTTGAACTGCCAAACTTGTGGTTAGTAATCTAGTGTTTATAGTATTAACACCACACCAGAACTCCATTCTTACATATATCAATGTACAATTTAATGGCCAGGAAGTACATGAAAAAGATACGCAATGTCACTAGACATAGGAAAGATGCAAATCGAAACCATAATGAGATACAATCTCATCCTTATTAGAATGAAATTATAAATTAAAAATAGCAATACTTTTTTTAAAAGCAGCAATCCTAATCTATACCTAGAAGTGAAGAATGCAAAAAGAAACCTGTATATCATTCTACACTGCAGCACTTTTTACAACAACCAAAAGGTGGAAACAATTAGAATATCCACGAACAGATGAATGGATAAAGAAAACATATAGTACATACTCTTACACAATATGAAACACTACTCAGCTACAAAGAGAACTGAAATACTGATGCAAGCCACTTTACAGAGTGAAATAAGTTCATCCCAAAAGGACAAATACTGTGTGATCTCAACTATATGAAATAAACAAATAATACAGAAATCAAAGATTGGCTGGTTATATGCTGTAGAGTCGGATCTGACTCATAGTAACCCTGCATGGGAATTCCGAGGCTATATATCATTACAAGAACAAAAAACCCATCTTTCTCTCACTACATTACGAGAAATTAGTAGTAGCTATCATGAGTGAGAGAGAGTACTTATCATAAGTAGAAAAAGGGAGTTTTTGTTAAGGGGGCACTGAGTTTATGTTAATGGTAGTGGAATGTTTTGGGAAAGGATAGCAAGAATGGTGGTACAAATCAAAAAATGTAAAAATGTAATCAATGCCATTAAATTATGCATGGAGAAATTGTTGAGAAGCTATATTTTTTTTACGTATATGCTTACCACAATAAATAACAGTATATAGTATATATGAAAAAGGAGACCTGGTGTGGCGCTGTAGGCTAATGCATCAGACTGCAAAGTCATTTAACTGCAACGTTGGTGGTTTAAGCTCACCAGCTGTTCTTGGAAACCCTTTAAAGGGTCGCTATGGCTCGGAATCCACTCGACAGCACTTAACAGCAACAACATACATGAAAAAAAACAGGTTCTTCATTCAAACCAATTATTATTTTTTAGAACGTGAAAAAAAATCTGTGAGCATTTGACCAAAAAATAAAATCCAAAAAAATACTGGATTTTATTTTTTGGTCAAATGCTCACAGATTTTTTTTCCACGTCCTAAAAATTATACCAATTCTATAAATATTGACCCATATCCAAAATACACAGTGCTAGAAGCTAAAAGCTACTAATTAGATTTAAAGAAGAATTTAATACAGTTGCCGTTTGATATTGAACTTTTGGTGTGGTACTATTAATTGTCCTTGTTAAAGAATTCAGTTAAACATTTTTTATTATAAATTACAAAATTCAACGAAGTGTTCTATAAACTGATGAAATATGAGTATAAAAACAAAAAGCTGCTAGATTAACTGCAAGTTCGGCAGTTAAAACCCACCACCTACACTACACTCAGAAACACTATACAGGGTCACTATAGTTTGGAAGGAATCCTGGTGTGGTGCTGTGGGTTAATGTGCCAGACTGTAAAGCCGTTTGAATCGCAAGTTCAGTGGTTCAAACTCACAGGCTTCTCCTCAGAAACCCTATTATAGGGTCGCTATAGGTCAGAACTGACTCAACAACACTTAAGAACAACAACATGAGTTGGAAACAACTGACAGCACACACAACAAGAAAATCTAAAAATATTAAGGTCCCTATGGCATTATGTTGCTATGGGTCGGAACCGAATCAACGGCACTTAACAACAAAAAACAACAATGGCATTACCCACCACTCATTTGTTAGTCTGTCATACTGTGGTGGCTTGTGATTTGCTATGATCCTGAAAACTTTGCCACCGGTATTTTAAATACCAGCAGGTTCACCCATAGTGGACAGGTTTCAGATGAGCTTCCAGATGAAGACAGACTAGGAAGCAGGAATGACTAACTACTTCCGAATATTTAGTCACTGAAAACCTTATGAATGTAACAGAAACACTGTCAGATATAGTGCCGGAAAATGAGGCCCTCAGGTTGGAAGGCACTCAAAATGTGAATGGGGAAGAGCTGCTTCCTCTAAGTAGAGTTGACCATAATGACGCGAATGGAGTAAAGCCTGTGGGAGAAAAAAGCACACAGGACCTTCAATGCTAATGGGGCACAACTCAAAAATGAAGAGAAACAGCTGACACATCCGTTGAAAATCAGAACATGGAATGTACGGAGTATGAATCTTGGAAAATTCAAGTTTCAAAAATGAAATGGGAAAAAAAAAAAGGAAATGGAACACATAAACATCGATATCTTAGGCATTAGGGAGCTAACATGGACTGGATTTAGCCATTCTGAATCTGATGACCACATGGTTTACTCATGTCGGAAAGGACAAAGAAGAATGGTGTTGCATTCATAGTCAAAAGTAACATATCCAGATCAGTCATGAGATACAACACTGCCTATGATAGGAAAATACCCATGCGCCTACAGGGAATACCAGTTAATACCACTATTACTCAAATTTATGCACCAACCACTAGAGCCAGTAAGGATGAAATATAAGAATTCTACCAACTTCTTCAATCGGAAATTGATCAAACATGCAATCAAGATGTATTGATCATTACTGGTGATTGGAATGCAAAGGTTGGGAGCAAAGAAGAAGGATCAGTAGCTAGAAAATATGGCCTTGATGACAGAAATTATGCTGGGAACGCATGATAGAATTTCAAATATATTCTTTAGACAGCATAAGAGATGACTATACACATGGACCTCACCAGATGGAATACACAGAAATCAAATTGACTACATCTGCAGAAAGAAACAATGGAAAAGCTCCATATCATCAGGGAAAACAAAGCCAGAGGCAGCCTGTGGAACAGACCATCAATTGTTATTGTTAGGTGCCATCAAGTCAGTACAGACCCATAGCAACCTTATGTACAGCATAATGAAACACTGCCTGATCCTGGGCCAACCTAACCACTGTTGCCACGCTTAAGTCCACAGTTGCTGCCACATGGCTAATCCATCACTTTGGGGGTCTTCCTCTTTTTCTCTGACCCTCCACCTTACCAAACATGATATCCCTCTCCAGTACAAGGTCCCTCCTGACAATATGTCCTAAGTATGAGAGACGAAGTTTGGCCAAAGGAGCACTTTGGCTGCACTTCTTCCAAAACGATCTATTGGTTCTTTTGGCAGCCAATGGTATTTTCAATATTCTCCTCCAACACCATAACTCAAAAGCCTCAAGTCTTCTATGGTCTTCCTTATTCACTGTCCATCTTTCACATGCATATGAGGTTATTGAAAATACCATGGCTTGGGTCAGGCGTACCTTAGTCCTCAAGCTGACATCTTTGCTCTTCAACCCTTTCAAAAGGTCTTATGTAGCAGATTTGCCCAATACAATACATCGTTTGATTTCTTGACTGCTGCTTCCTTGAGTGTTGAGAGTTGATCCAAGAAGAATAAAGTCCTTGACAATGTCAATCTTCTCTCTGTTGATAAGAATGTTGTTTATTGGTCCAGTGGTGAGGATTTTTGTTTTCTTTACATCAAGATGCAATCCATACCAAAGGCTATGCTATTTGATCATCAGTAAATTTCTTAAGTCCTCTTCACTTTCAGCAAGCAAGGTTGTATCATCTGCATATCGCAGGTTGTTAATGAGTCTTACTCCAATCCTGATGCCATGTTTTTCTTCATATAACCCAACTTCTTGGATTATTTGCTCAGTATACTGGTTAAATAAGTATGGTGAAAGAATACAACCTTTTTGCACACCTTTTTTAATTTTAAAATATTCAGTGTTCCCATGTTCTGTTCAAACAGCTACATCTTAGTCCAGGTACAGATTCTTCATGAGCACAATTAAGTGTTCTGGAATACTCATACTTCACAATGTTGTCCATACCTTGTCATGATACACATAATCAAAAGCCTTTGCATAATCAATAAAGCACACATAAACATCTTTCTTATATTCTCTGCTTTCAGCCAAGATCCATCGGACATCAACAATGATATCCCTCGTTCCATGATCTCTTCTGAATCCGGCTTGAACATCTAGAAGTTCTCTGTCAATGTATGATTGCAACCGTTTCTGTATTACCTTTAGCAAAACTTTACTCTCATGGGATATCAAAGATACTGTCCGATGATTTCCGCATTCTGTTGGGTCACCTGTCTTTGGAATGGGCAAAAATATGGATCTCTTCCAATCAGTCGGCATGATAGTTGTCTTCCAAATTTCTCGGCAGAGATGAGTGCCTTTTGTGCTGCCTCAATTGCTTGAAAGATTTCAATTTTTATTCCATCAATTCCTGAAGCCTCGTTCTCTGTCAATTCCTTTAATGCACCTCGGACTTACTCCCTAAGTATCATTGGCTCTTGATTATATGCTACCTCTTGAAAGGGTTGAACATTAACCATTTCTTTTTGGTATAGTGACTTTGTGTATTCCTTCAATCATCTCTTGATGTTTTCTGCATCATTTAATAATTTGCCCAGTGCATGTTTCAATAACAAAAGACAAGGCTTAATTTTTTCTTCAGTTCCCCCAGCTTGAGATATGCTGAGGATGTTCTTCCTTTTTGGTTTTCTGATTCCAAATCTTTGCACATTTTGTTGTACTATTTGGCTTTATCATCTCGAGCTGATCTTTGAAATTTTCTGTTCAGTTCTCGGACCTCCTCATTTCTTCCATTTGCTTTAGCTTCTTTACGCTGGAGAGCAAATTTCAGTATCTCTTCTAACATCCATTTTGACCTTTTCCTTTTTTCTTGTCTTCTCTATGACTTTTTGCTTTCTTCAAGTATTATGTTCTTGATGTCATCCCACAACTCTTCTGGTCTTCGGGTCTTTAGTGTTTAATGTATCAAATATGTTCTTCAGATGATCTCTAAATTCAGGTGGCATATATTCAAGGTCATATTTTGGCTCTCCTGGACTTGTTTGCATTTTCTTCAGCTTGTTTCAATATGCATATGAGTAATTAATGGTCTGCTCCACAGTCTGCCTCTGGCCTTATTTTCACTAATAATATGGATCTTTGCCATTGTCTCTTTGTGCAGATGTAACCAATTTGATTTCTACACATTCCATCTGGTGAGGTCCATGTGTATAGTCATCTCTTATGCTGTCTAAAGAAGATATTTGAAATGAACAAATCAATGGTTTTGTAGAATTTTATCAGGCGATCTTCAGCATCATTTCTATCACCAAGACCACATTTTCCAACTACTGATCCTTCCCCTCTTTGCTCCCAACCTTTGCATTCCAATCACCAGTAATGATCAATACATCTTGATTGCATGTTTGATCAATTTCAGATTGAAGAAGTTGGTAGAATTCTTCTATTTCATCCTTACTGGCTTAGTGGTTGGTGCATAAATTTGAGAAATAGTGGTATTATCTAGGCTTGCCTATAGGCCCATGGATGTTGTCCTATCACAGACAGTGTTGTAACTCATGACTGATCTGGATATATTATTTTTGACAATGAATGCAACACCATTCCTCTTCAATTTGTCATTCAATTACTCAATGCAAATTGAAACTAAAGCTGACAAAAATGAAAACAAGTCCACAAGAGCCAAATTATGACCTTGAATATAACCCATCTGAATTAAGAAAGCATCTGAAGTACAGAATTGATACATTAAACACTAAAGTCCGAAGACCAGAAGAGTTGTGGGATGACATGAAGAACATCATACATGAAGAAAGCAAAAAGTAATTCAAAAGACAAGAAAAAAAGAAAAGGTCAAAATGGGATGTCAGAAGAGACACTGAAACATGCTCTCCAGCATAGAGATGCTAAAGCAAATGGAAGAAATGAGGAGGTCCAAGAGCTGAACAGAAAATTTCAAAGATCAGCTCGAGAAAATAAAGCCAAATATTACAACAAAATGTGCAAAGATCTGGAATCAGAAAACCAAAAAGGAAGAACATCCTCAGCATATCTCAAGTTGGGGGAACTGAAGAAAAAATTCAAGCCTTGTCTTTTGTTATTGAAAGATGCACAGGGCAAATTATTGAATAATGCAGAAAACATCAAGAGATGATTGAAGGAATACACAAAGTCACTGTACCAAAAGGAAATGGCTAATGTTCAACCCTTTCAAGAGGTAGCATATAATCAAGAGCCAATGATACTTAGGGAGCAAGTCCGAGGTGCATTGAAGGAATTGACAGAGAACAAGGCTCCAGCAATTGATGGAATAAAAATTGAAATCTTTCAAGCAATTGAGGCAGCACAAAAGGCACTCACTCATCTCTGCCGAGAAATTTGGAAGACAACTATCATGCCGACTGATTGGAAGAGATCCAAATTTTTGCCCATTCCAAAGACAGGTGACCCAACAGAATGCGGAAATCATCGGACAGTATCTTTGACATCCCATGAAGAGTAAAGTTTTACTAATGGTAATGCAGAAATGGCTGCAAGAATACACTGACCAATTAACTTCCTGAGGTTCAAGCGGGATTCAGAAGAGGCCGTGGAACGAGGGACATCATTGTTGATGTCTGATGGATCTTGGGTGAAAGCAGAGAATATCACAAAGATGCTTACGTGTACTTTATTGACTATGCAAAGGCTTTCAATTGTGTGTATCATGACAAGCTATGGACAACATTGCGAAGTATGAGTATTCTAGGACACTTAATTGTGCTCATGGGGTATCTGTACCTGGACCAAGAGGCAGTTGTTTGAACTAAACATGGGAACACTGAATATTTTAAAATTAAGAAAAGTGTGTGACAAGGTTGTATTCTTTCACCATACTTATTCAACATGTATGCTGATCAAACAATCCGAGAAGCTGGTTTATATGAAGAAAAATGTGGCATCAGGATTGGAGGAAGACTCATTAACAACCTGCGATATGCAGATGATACAACCTTGCTTGTTGAAAGTGAAGAAGACTTAAGACATTTACTAATGAAGATCAAAGAGTACAGCCTTTGGTATGGATTATATCTCAATGTAAAGAAAACAAATAACCTCTCTACTGGACCAATAAACAACATTCTTAGCAATTGTGAGAAAAGATTGAAGTTGTCAAGGAAGTCAATCTTCTTGGATTAACTATCAACACTCATGGAAGCAGCAGTCAAGAAATCAAACGATGTATTGCATTAGGCAAACCTGCTGCAGAAGACCTTTTGAAAGAGGTGAAGAGCAATGATGTCAGCTTGAGGACTAAGGTACACCTGACCCAAGCAATGGTATTTTCATTAACTCCATATGCATGCGAAAGCTGGACAGTGAATAAGGGAGACCGTAGAGTAATTGATGCTTTTTAGTTATGGTGTTGGAGGAGAATATTGAAAGTGCCATGGGCTGCCAAAAGAACCAATAGATCCGTTTTGCAAGAAGAGCAGCCAGTGTACTCCTTGGAGAACAGGGTGGCCAAACTTTGTCTCTTTGGACATATTGTCAGGAGGGACCTTTTGCTGGAGAAGGATATTATGTTTGCTAAGGTGGTGGGTCAGAGAAAAAGAGGAAGACCCCCAACGAGATGGATTAGCCAAGTGGCAGCATCGATGGATTCAAGCGTGGCAACAGTAGTGAGGTTGGCCCAGGATTAGGCAGTGTTTCGTTGTGCTGTGCATAAGGTCGCTATGGATCGGTACCAACTCGATGGCACCTAACAACAACAACAACAACATGGCACTTTATGATCAGCACTGGAACACAAGGTCTGTTTGAACATCAAGGTCAGCAGTTCAAAACCCACCAGTGGCTCCTAAGGGTCACCAAGAGTTGGATCTGGCTTGACGGCCATTTACAACCACAAATTAAAGGACAATTTGTGAAGACATTCTAGAGAAATGATGAGATTAAAAAATTCCAAAACAGAGTTTAATATTAAAGCCTTATTACCTATAAAAATAAATCAGAACTGACTCTATGGCACATAACAACAAGCTATATATTTTAATGTAAATATAGAAGAGAAACACATGCAGTAATGTATGAAAGGTGCCCTCATGGTACAATGGTTAAGCAGATGGTGACTAACAGAAAGATAGATTGTTTTAATCCATCAGCTGCTGAGAAGGAGAAAACAACTAGCAATCTCCTCACCTTCAACATCTGCAATCTATGAAATCCTATAGGGCAGTTTGTCGCTATGGGTCGGAACCGACTCGATGGCACTTAACAACAACAACAAGGGTAGCTATGAGTCAAAAAAAACAGCACACAACGACAACACATTGTATGGCTATCTTTCTACATGTATGATCATGACAATGAGGAGTTTCTTTCATTTCCATTAACTGCATGTGGCTAATATAGACTGTTTAATTCTAACAAAAAACACACTTTTAAAAATGTGATGTTGTTGTTGTTAAATGCCCTCAAGTGGGATCTGACCCAAAGCGACCCTAAGTAGGGTTTCTGAGGAGCAGTTGGTGTGGTGAACTGCCGACCTTGCAGTTCAAACAATTCACCAAAAAAGACAGTCCTATTGTCTTCCTGATAAAGTCAGTAATCTCAATTTTTATGAACCAGATTCTGAAAACTGACTATGAATAATCGCTAAAATTCAATGGGAAGGGAATAGGGAGGATAATGTCTTTCTCCAATACCAGCGTCAACTGCACCTCTGCTCATAATCCTATTTATAATTCAGTTACAGCCAACAAGACTTCACCAGCAGTTGCTAAGCAACAGCAACATGCTGAGTTCAAGGCTAATGGAAATCTGGCTCCCTGCCACATGAAAATATTTCTGAGCCTAGAGCCTCCAGAATTAAGAAAAGGAAAGGAAGTAAAAGAAAAATCACAAGGAGATTCAAGGATAACGGCAATAAACCAAGAGCTCACAGATAAAGAATTTTTCTTATTTCCAAATACTGGTTATATTTCTCTTCTACATTTGTTGTCATCTTTTTTATATTAAAGATTCTGAAACTATTCTGCTGGTGAACAGAAGTAAGATCAACTTGTTGTTGTTATGTGCCGTGGAACAGGTTTGACCCTGTTCACGGTTTCCAAGGCTGTAAATCTTTACAGGAGCAGAAAGCCTCATCTTTCTCCCGCGGAACAGTTCGAAACAGGTAGTTTCGAACTGCTGACTTTGAGGTTAGCAGCCTGATTCGTAACCACTAGGCTACCAGAGCTCCTAAGATCAACCTGTAGTCACTGGTAAAAGCACAACTGACACAATAAATATATTGTGCAAAGACTGACCCTTGGAGAGAAGATAATAGTCTGTGGAAATTTGATGTTTTTATATTGAATCTTCAAGGCCACTAAACAAGAAAATACACATTTCCTTTAAATTCCTTTACTTCATATGCCTAGTCAACTACAAAAAAAAAAAGGTAACTCTTCTACCTCTAACTACTTTGCTTTTCAAATTTAAAGATCTCCAAGGCCTAATGGGAGTCCTGGTGTGGTGCTGCAGGTTAACGTGCAGGACTGTGAGGTTGGTTTCAACAAGATTGGCAGTTCAAGCTCACCAGTTGCTCCTCAGAAACTCTATACAGGGTCACTATGGATGGGAAGTGACTCAATGGCATTTACCAACAACAACAGCATTGCCCTCAGATAATCTTTGAACCTTAAGTCAAAATTATTCCCTGCCATCTTTTAGCTTACCGAGTGAAGATTGTCTTCCTTCAGCAATATGCTTATTTAATAATGATATGGAATGGGGAGTAACAACTCAGAAAAGGAGAGTGAGAACGGTTACAAAACTGGAAGAATGCATAATCAATGTCACTGAATTATATGAGGAGGCTTCAAAAAGTTCATAGTAAAATTCCACTCTTCTTTTAATTCTACTTTTCCACAAACTTTTTGACGCCCTTTCATACAAGTAGAAATTGTTGAGTTTGTGTATGTTTTTTTGAGTTTGTGTATATATTTATAACACCACCAAAATAAAGAATTTAGATTTTAAAAAAATGATACTTCCTCTACCAGATGTGACAGCACAGGGCAAAGTAATAAATATTACTTTAAACATGAAAAGAAGAGAACATTAACTATCCAAGAGACAGACACAAACAATAAAAGAATGTACGATACAGAAAACATCACAAATTACTGAGAGGATTCTGAAACAAATGGTTAAGAATAGATCATAAGAGCAACTGAGTATGAGTACAATGTCACTGCTGTTGTTGTTAAGTGCCATCTAGTAGGTTCCAACTCATGAAGAATTTATATAGGGATTCTGAGACCTTAACTTTTTGTGGGAGCAGAAAGCCTCATCTTTCTCCAGCGTAGTAGCTGGTAGGCTTGAACTAGGGACAGCATAAACTAACAAAAAAATTCTTAAAGATACAGAAAGTACTATAAGTAATCAGAAATTTTAAGCAATATTTCAAAGATAAAAGGCAAAGTGTTATGGACTTAGCAGCTAGAATTAAAGGAGCAAAAAAACCCCACATATTAGTGAATAAAAACAAACAATTCAAGAATAAAGAAACATGAGCAGGCAATTCATAAAACAATAAAAGGCATTCAACTTCACTAACAGAAAAGACAAACCAAAAAGAGAAAATACATTTTTATACATAAGACTGACAAGTATTTAGAGTTGACAATAATGTACAGAATTTAGCAGTCTCACTATGGGTTAATGCGCTGGACTGCAAGGTCTATGGTTTAAGTTCACCAGGCACTCCTCAGAAACCTTATACAGGGTCACTATGAGCTGGAACCTACTTGACATATACTGGAACCTACACAACAACAACATATACTAGTGGTAAGTTGTCATAATCAATTTTAAAGAGAGGCACACAGGCAGAAGCCGGGTATCCCAGGACCCACCAACGAACTTCAAGGTGTTTATTTTACATACCAATGTTTTAAAAAGGAAATCTGTCAGGATGCTTAATGTACCACTGTAATAACACAAATGAAATTGAGTATTTATAACTAAAAAGTTTTCTAAATACTGGAGCACCAGTTAAAGCAAGAGTTAACAAGAACATGGGCATGAATAATGAAAAGGTCTCAGAGAAACATTATTAACAAACAGTTGTGTTAACTCTTAGTAATTAGGAGTGTAAACACTGGGGTGACATATTACCTTTTTGAATACTGGTACTACCATTTCCTACTTAAGCTATCGAGCTTAATTTTCATCAAGCAAGGTTGTGTCATCTGCATATCAAGATGTGTATATTCTTCTTCTTTGAATATCCCATCTATGAAACTGAAATAATAAAGCTCTCACAGAAATATTACGGGACTAAATAAATTAATAAAAAGAAAGCATTTAGATGTACTAGAGTCCCTGGACACGCCAATGTACTTATTTCCAAAAGGCTGGGAAGCACCTCAGAGACCTGGTGATTTACTTCCCAAAAGCCACTGAAAGCTCAATGGAGCAGAGTTGTACTCAAACACATACAGGATCATCATGAGTCTAAACTGTTTTATTGTTGCTGTTAAGACACAGTAAAAAAAAAAACTTAAAAAAAAAAATTGTATATAGTAAGCACTCAGTAAATGTTTCCCATTTTGTCATTACTTTTTAAAGCACAAAATAATGTACCTGTAAATATTAACAACCTCTGATATGCAGATGCCAACCTTGCTTGCTGAAAGTGAAGAAGATCAAAGACCACAGACTTCAGTATGGAATGTACCTCAGTGTAAACAAAAATCCTCACAACTGGATCAATAAACAAAATCATGAAAAATTAGTAAAAAACTGAAGTTCTTAAAAACTTCTGTTTGCTTGGATCCACAATGTTCATGGAAGCAGCAGTCAAGAAATCAAACGATGTACTGCAGTAAGGAAATCTATTTCAAAAGACCTCTTCAAAGTGTTCAAGAGCAAAGATGTCAGTTTTAGGACATAAACAAGATGTGACAACAAACCATTCTTTCCACAACCCTGCCTCCTCTCTCCCACAACTTCGCAGCTTGGTTTGACAAAAGCCCTTGGAATGCCCACACAGAACTCAGACACCATAGTCACAGTTATGGCATTTATTAAGGAAGTTAATAAGTTATACAGTATAGGATCAGAAAATGCTCAGTAGAGTTGTTCCAGTCATCTGCTGATAAATGTCCACAGGACACACCACTCCATCATAAGCATCAGCTTGATTGCGCTTGGTTCTAGCTCCAAGGGTCGTCAAATCTAGCTCCTCCAATTAAGTGCCTGGAGGCATCCGACTCTACAAGCAAGCTTCCTGCCCAAAGTCACTCAGCTTTACTTGCTCTGTGGGCTGGGAAGTCCACTTTCTGTCTTGTGCTCTAGTTCTTTGTGCTGTTGCTACTGTTCCTCTGCTACTTCTCCAGTGTCACAGCTTCCTTTTCCTGGGTCAAGGGTATTCAATGCACAGGTATCTTGGGATCCAAAAGATGCCTTCCATTCCCAGTTATTCATTTAATGGTACTGAGATCCTTCCCTCTTGCTTCTGAGAAGGTGGTTTCAAGTTTTTACAATTACAGTGATCTCTGCTAACAACCACAGCTGAATCATGTCATCCTATCAGTATTTTCTCCTACTTCTCTTACCCAGATCCATCAGGGCAGAAACGTTGTCTGGTAGGAGTTACAGACTATGGCGAGAAGGTACATCAGATAACTCACTATACCAGGAGAACTAAGATGCTCCTAACACAAAGATAGCATTTTCAATTGTCTCATATGCATGTGAAAGTTGGACAATGGATAAGGAAGACAGCAGAAAATGTGTAGGTGTGTGTATGTATATATATATTTATATTTATATTTATATTTATATTTAACTCACAGCGACCCTGTACAGGATTTCTGAGGCTGTAAACCTTTACGGGAGCAAAAAGCCTCATCTTTCTACCATAGAACAGCTGGCAATTTCAAACTGCTGACCCTGAGGTTAGCAGACCGATTCCATAACCACTATGATAACTAAGTGAGAGTGAAAATAACTTACCTACAAAACAATGAGAACTAATCTGGCATCAGACTTGTCATCAGCAATACTAAATACTAAAAACAATACCTCCAAAGTTCAACGGAGAAATTAATTTTACTGCTAGCCACACTGGCAATCATCCTGAATAGAGAAATAAAGGTATTTCTGAATAGAGAATTAGAAAATAGACACTCGCCAAAATAATTACATGATGATAGATAACTGGCAATCCCTGGTTTACAAATTTCATTCCTAAATCTATTTTAGTCAAATTTGTGTATAAGTCAACAATTCAGTATGGTTTACATTTAATGCCAATTATTTATCTTGGCATACAGTATATGTTGTTGTTGTTAAGTGCCATCAAGTCGGTTCCAACCCACAGCAACCCTGAATACAGTTTCCAAGGAGCAGATGGTAAGCTTGAACCACCAACCATGTGGTTCAAATGACAACCTTGCACCACACCAGGGCTCTATACAGTACATAGCGTACCTTTTCACAAGTTAAAAAATTGTACTGAAATTGAATATCTTGAGCACAATACAGTAATAATGTTTTGATGTGTACTTAAGAGTTGTTGTTGTTAGGTGCCATCGAGTCAGTACCGACTCATAGCGACTTTATGCACAACAGAACGAATCACTGTGCATAAATAATCACTGCCCGATCCTGGGCCAACCTCACTATTGTTGCCACGCTTGAGCCCATTGATGCTGCCACTTTGCCAATCCATCTTGCTGGGGGTCTTCCTCTTCTTCTCTGACCCACCATCTTAGCAAACATGATAACCTTTTCCAGCAAAAGGTCCCTCCTGATAATATGTCCAAAGTATGAGAGACAAAGTCTGGCCATCCTGGCCTCCAAGGAGCACTCTGGCTGCACTTCTTCCAACACAGATCTGTTGGTTCTTTCTTTCCGCAGCTCATGACACTTTCAATATTCTCCTCCAACACCATAACTCAAAAGCTTCAATTCTTCTACGGTCTTCCTTTCTTTCGCATGCATATGAGGTTATTGAAAATACCATGGCTTGGGTCAGGCATACCTTAGTCCTCAAGCTGACATCTTTACTCTTCACCCCTTTCAAAAGGTCTTGTGCAGCAGATTGGCCTACTGCAATACGTCATTTGCTTTCTTGACTGCTGCTTCCATGAGTATTGACAGTTGATCCAAGAAGAATGAAGTCCTTGACAACTTCAATCTTTTCTCTGTTGATAAGAATGTTTGTTATTGGTCCAGTGGTGAGGATTTTTTTACATTGTTTTCTTTACATTGAGATGCAATCCATACTGAAGGCTGTGCTCTTTTCATCAGTAAATATTTTAAGTCTTCTTCATTTTCAGCAAGCAAGGTTGTATCATCTGCATATTACAGGTTGTTAATGATGCCAAGTTTTTCTTCACAGAACCCAGCTTCTCAGATTATTTGCTCAGCATACAGGTTGACTAAGTATGGTAAAAGAATACAACCTTGTCACACACCTTTCTTAATTTTAAATCATTAAGTGTTCCCGTGTTCTGTTAAAAAAAACTGCCTTGTAGTCCATGTACAGATTCCTCATGAGCACATTAAGTGTTCTGGAATACTCATACTTCGCAATGTTGTCCATAGCTTGTCATGATTCTCACACAATTGAAAGCCTTTGCATAATCAATAAAGCACACGTTAAACATCTTTCTAATATTCTCTGCTTTCAGCCAAGATCCATCGGACATCAGCAATGATATCCCCCATTCCACATGCTCTTCTGAGTCCAGCTTGAACCTCTGGAAGTTCTCTGTCAATGTATTCTTCCAGTCATTTCTGTAGTACCTTTAGGAAAACTTTACTAGCATGGGACAGCAAAGAGATTGTCTGATGATTTCCGTATTCTGTTGGGTCACCTCTCTTTGGAATGGGCACAAATTCAGAGCTCTTCTAATCAGTCGGCCAGATAGCTGTCTTCCAAATTTCTTGGCATAGATGAGTGAGTGCCTACTGTGCCGACTCACTTTCTTGAAAGATTTCATTTTTATTCCATCAATTCCTGGTGCCTTGTACTGAAGAGTAGTACCCATGGTACTGCAAACCATTTTATGTACCTTGGCTTATTAATAGAATCGACTTTACAGGAATTGGTACCTAAGTAAACGTTGTATGAAAGTTAGGCAAAAATTAGACAAAAATAATCCAGGGGACTGCCTAGCAAAAGACCCTAAGGCAGAAGTGAGGTAAAGGAAAACAGTGATGCTTCAAGAAACAAGATTCTAAGCCAGTTGAATTAACTTGTTGTTGTTGTTGTTATGTGCCGAGGAGTCGGTTCCGACTCACAGCAACCCTGTACAGGGTTTCCGAGGCTGTAAATCTTTACGGGAGCAGAAAGCCTCATCTTTCTCCCGCGGAACAGCTGGTAGTTTCGAACTGCTGACCTTGGGGCTCACAGCCCGACTCGACTACGCTACCAGAGCTCCTTAGTTGAGTTAACTATTGAGCCTTTATCTTTAAAATAAGTGTTCTGGAACTAAAATTTCAGGTAATTACAGCATGGGAACTAGTGGATTTATGGTTTGCCTAAAGGAGCTCTGGTAGCGTAGTGGTTACAAATCGGACTGTGAACCATAAGGCCAGCAGTTCAAAACTACCAGCTGCTCCGCGGGAGAAAGATGAGGCATTCTGCTCCCGTAAAGATTTACAGCCTCGGAAACCATGTACAGGGTCGCTATGGGTCGGAACCGACTCGATGGCACTTAACAACAACACAACATGAAGAAAGAGGAAAAGATAAGAAAAACAGTGTTAGGCAGATAGAGAAGGGGTGGAGAAGAGTGACCACAAAGGCACCTTATAGGAAGAGACGGGGAGAAAAAATCCCCAAAGGCATCATCCAATAAATAATAGGGGGAAGAACACTTTTGTTTTAGACTGTAGAACAGCCACAAAAACCCCTAGGGTATTTCCATGGCTTAGAGCATGAGCAAAGGCAGTAAACGTGCACTAAGATTCACACTTGGAAACCCTATACAGGGTCGCTATGAGTCAGAATTGACTCAAGGGCACTCACAACAAGAAGAAGATAATGGACAGCTTCCTTATTATTAGATCATTGAGAAGTAAATTTACACTGCAGTTTTGAGCCCCAGATAGGCAAAACAACTGAATTATGGGTAAAAATATGCAAGTATGCAAAAAGTGATATCACCAAAATCTTTTGTCAATCATATAGAAAAGGCCTACCAGTTGGATGGAAGACCACCCAGTTGGGAAGTACCGGGAGGACTGTAATCTGAGAAAGATATACAAGAGCTAGAACAGGAAGACCCCACAGCTCCATCTTGTTTCTGGTGCAAAGACGTTCTTGTCTAAGAGAACGTACATTTTAATAAAGCTTGTATCCTTACAAATACACTGTTTTCTGCATAGAAATCTTTCGTGCGCAAACCAGTAATTGAGAAAGCTGACAATAACTCACCGAAACCTAACAATAAGTACCAATAAAAAGCAGACCTAGTATCTTACAAACTAGATAGAACACCACCAAAAAATAGTTAGAATTGTACTCTAAACAAAAGATTTGCCTATAACAATATAGCATTTGGAAATGGAAAATTAAGGGAAGGAAGATAGAATACTAAGCAAATACTAACAATTAACAACAACAAAAAGGACACTCACATATATACAAAGGACTTTGAAAAGTTAAGGAAAATTCCACTATCTTTCATTCACTTTTCCATTAACTTTTTGACGTCCCCTCATATATAGTCTATATATAGCATATTAAAAAAAAAAAATTAAAGTGAAACTCTAGTTGTTGCTGAGTGGCATCGAGTTGGTTCCAATTCATAGTGACCCGGCACAGGGTTTCTGATAAGCCACCTGGTGAGTTTGAACCATTGACCTTTCGGTTATCAGTCCAGTGCTTATCCTATAGTGTTAGAGTTGTTGTGCAATATATTTTCTATTTATAAAGGGTTTAATCCACTAAAAACATATTCCTTTGACATACTTACGTAATAATTTCAACTTACAAAAAGGAAAGCTGGTTTAAAATCTTTCAGAAGAAACTAATAAATCCACAACTAGAGATAACCACTTCCCTCTAAAGTCTACAGATGAACAAGAATACATTTCCTAATTAACATGTTAGATAAGAAAGGTAAATAGAATTGTGGTTTTGATTAAATTGTGTCCCCGAAAAGTTATGTTGTAGCCCTAACCCCTGTACTGGGGAATATGACCCTATCTGTGACGGAGTGGTGGTGGTTGTGTACCACTAAGTCACATCTAACTCATTGTGACGCTGTATAGGATTTCTGAGGCTTTAATAATTTACAGGAGCAGAAAGGCTCATCTTTCTCCTGTGCAGCAGCTGGTGGATTCAAATTGTTGACCTTGGAGTTAGCAGTTCAACTTGTAAACCCACTGCGCCACCAGGGCTCCTTGTTTGAGATTAGGGGTTCACTTTTATTATGTTAATTAGGCTATATCAGAGTTATTGTTGTTTGGTGCCCTGTATAGAATTGCAATTCAAACTGACTTTGCATTCCAGCACATTAACCCACAGTGCCACATGACAGCACGTAGATCCTAAACCTGATCACTTCTGAGAGGCGTCTTCTAAGAAGAGAATAGATACAAAGCTACGTATAACATAAACACACAAGCATGCGCACACACACACCTGCACCGGGAAGACATGCCATGTAAGAATTCACTGACAAGCAAAAGAATGCCAAGGAAATCAATGAGTTTCAGGACTACTTACAAGAAAGGACTCTAACCTAAATATCTGAATTTCTATCTTCCAAAATTGTAGGAAAATAAATTTCTGTTCTTAAAAGCCACTCACACTTTGCTAATTTCTGTTAAATTGGCAGCTTGAGGTAACTAAGACAATATTGCATACTCGCAAACCCACAAAATATATGTATATACATATATATGTATATATGTGTGTGTGTGTGTATCTATACATATACACATACATTCATGTGTGTGTGTGTGTGTGTGTGTGTGTGTATGTAACATGGAGTCCTAGTATGGCACTGTGGGTTAATGTACCAGACTGCAAAGTCATTTGAACTACAAGGTCGGCGGTTTATGCTCACCAGGTGCTCCTGTCCAAGGTCGCTATATGTAGGAACCGACTCGATGGCAATTAACAACACCATATATAACATACATTAATATTGGTTCTGTGATAGCAAAGAAATAATAATAAATTCAAAGGGGAGGGAAGGCCCCCTTTTATGGCCATAACTTAAAGAGTTATAAATAGCAATGAGATGAGAGGATAATAAATAATCCCTTTAAAAGTAGTCCTGCTATGGCGCTGTGGGTTAATGGGCTAAACTGCAATGTTGACTTAAACCACAAGGTTGGTGGTTCAAACTCACCAGCTACTCTCCTTGGAAACCCTATACAGGGTCACTATGGGTCAGAACCGACTCAACAGCACTTAACAACAACACAACAAATTGGAAGGAAAATATAACTTCCGGATTTAAAAGAAAATGGTAAAATAACAACAAAGCACTAACAAAATACAAAGTAGGAAGTTCAACCAAAATGATACTCAAGAGGGAAACTGATAGCCTTAAGAATGAAATGAGATGAAAATCTGCATTTCATATGTTTTATTTTTGCCTTCCAGTCTTACCTTGTGTCTTTCTCTCTGTATGTCTTTTGCAAGACAGAAGTGAAAATAAATGAAAAGGAAAACAATCAAAGAATAATCAATAAAACAGTAAACAATAAATTACACCAAAAGTAAGTTCTTTGATAAAACTATTAAAAGGGGGGAAATATAGCAAGAAATATAAAGAGAAAAGCATAACAAAGATTATTAGAAATTATAAAGGATATAAAAATACAGCAATTTGTTCAAATATTCAACTTTATCGCTAGAATATGTAAAAAGGACTGAGTAGTTTTAACTTCTACTACACTGCAGACTCAAATACATCAGCAATGTAAGACAGCTGCCAAAATTGTTAGTACATACTTAAGTTGTAGAACATAGTATATATACAAGAAGCAATTCCGATTCCATGGCATTTCACAAGTTTAGTTCTCAGCATCAGAAAGGGACTTTTAAAACCACAGAATAAACAAGAGGATGATCATGCTAAAGAATTATCTGAAAGTGTGTTGTATGAAGAATGATTTACAGTTGGAGGATATCTAGAAAACGAGAGAATTTTGGTGGCTTTTTTTTAATACTGCAACTCTGTCTTGCAAAAGACAAAGAGACAGACAGATACAAGGTAAGTAAGACTGGAAGGCAAAAATAAAATCAATGAAATGCAGATTTTTATCTCAAAAATCAACAAATGTTAATTTGTTCAGATGTTCAGCAAAAGAAATCAGATTTTCCCTTGTATCATTAGACATGTTGAAGTAGAAATCAGATTGTTATTATCTATCAGTAATACTCTGGTAGCGCAGCAGTTACAAATCAGGCTGCGAACCACTAGGTCAGCAGTTCGAAACTGCCAACGGTTCTGTGGGAGAAAGATGAGGCTATCTGCTCCCATAAAGATTTACAGCCTCGGAAACCCTGTTCAGGGTTGCTATGGGTCAGAACCGACTCAACGGCACTTACCAACAACATCATCAGTAATATGATTCCCATACGAATCATGGAAAGTGTGATGTTATAACTACTTGACCACGTAGAACATTTCACTTCCAAGATTCTGTGATTTGACAATGCTTGCTATAAATTTTGCTGTCAAACATTTATCCCTAAGATTTTGTGTCATTCACATTTGAGTTTAGCAGTCTTTATCCTTATGTCTTTTATCTTTAAGGTTTATTTGCCTATATACAGAAGGCTTAGAAGTACTTACTTGCCCTCAACTTTCTTTACCATGACCCTCAAATCTAGCAGCTTTCAACAAATTCCTATTCTAGTCTAATAACTACTTGCTGCTTTTTCTACATTTAAAAACAAGGTCCCTGAAAAATCTAAACCCACTGCCATAGAGTCTAATGGGTTTCACCTACTTTTCCCAGACCAACATTCTCCCAACATTCTTCCCAATACAGTGGCTCAAGCAAACAATGCAGGGGCTCAAAAAGAATCTGAAAATATTTCTGAACCTATTTGTCCACGACACAAAAAGAAGTATGATCTTCTCCCTATCTAACCTCAAACACATCAATAAAAACTTATTTCTTCTACCATCACCATTTTCCAATCCTATGGAAGGTTACTGAGAAGACACACACAAAATATAAATTTCTATGTTTTACTACAACTTACAGTAAATATAAAAAATAAAAAAGGGGACCTGAGGCAATATTATCAACTATCAAAAGTCAACCAGTCCATATCACTGAAACATGAATATGTATGTACGGCTTCTATCAAAGCTGTCCTCCAGTTTCTAAATGCCTAATGCCAACCATGTAGTAATAATGAGTTGGGTGTGACACTGTGGGCTAATGCTTCAGACTGCAAAGTCACTTGAACTTCAAGGATGGTGGTTCAAGCTCACCAGCTTCTCCTTGGAAACCCTATATAAGATCACTATGGGTCAGAATCAACTCAAGAGCACTTACCAACAATAACAATTCCTTTTCAGAATTCAGAGAACTGGAAAGCCCAGGTAAACTACTTTAATAAATTGCAGAAGAGTCTGCTGTTCAAGAGAGAAAAGCAAAGAACTGAACTGCCTAATGTAATTCCTTTCCTCCTATGTTGTCTTAGCTACCTACCTTCCTCACCACTACTCTTCTCTTCTTCCTACTTACCTACCTCCGTACATCCAGCATTCAAATATCATTCTATCAAAAGCAATAGTAGCTGAGTGTGTGGGGAAAGTAAGAGTCCCCACTGAATAGAGTCCCCATCTTGCCTAGATGGGTCTGGTTAAAAGAGGTGGGGATAAGATTCTTATGATTCAATAGTGAGTAATCGTTATCATGACTAAGTGTGACTGTCACAACTGTAAAGGTAGAAATTTTGTAACAAAAAGGGAGGGGGGGGGCAGAATTAATCTTACAGTCCAGAACTGTAATCTTACAGTCCCTAGGACCATCAAGGGAGAAGAGCACAAACAGAATGCAGGACCTTATCCAAAGAAGCAGAGATACCAGAGACGGAGGCAGAGACAGGACATAGAGAGGGGGAGCAGCTGAGGACTCCTGGGAAGAGAGGGATTAAGAGCTGGTTGCCAGGAGGCAACTTGCAGAATGTGCCCTTCAGAGTTTAGTGGTGGCTGTGTGCCGTGGAGTTGATTCCAACTCATAGAGACCCTGTACAGGATTTCTGAGGCTGTAAATCTTTGCGGGAGCAGAATGCCTCATCTTTCTCCCGTGGAGCAGCTGGTAGTTTCGAACTGCTGACCTTGCGGTTCGCAGCCCAATTCGTAACCACAATGCTTACCAGAGCTCCTTAGAGTTTAGAGGTGTAAATTATTATATGTGCCTGAGTGCTTAAAAAAAAAAAAAAAAGCTGAAGTGAATAGAGAAACTGATGGTACATGGAGAGGATCGTAATCATTGTGATAAAATAAGTTGTATGATTTGTTGACTGTAAAAGTGATGATCTGCCCTGTAAACTTTCACTCAATCCACAATAAAAACTTAAAGAAAAAAAAAAAAAAAGAAATCAAACAACCTATTACATTAGGCAAAAAAAAAAAAGCATTAGTAGCATATTTAATCTGACTTTATTGGCATTAATAGACAAGGAGAGTTGCATTTCTTTATAAACATATACCTTTGTATCTTTACAGTAATGATGTACGATCTTTTATTTTATATGCAGTTGTTGAGTACTGTCGAGTCAGTTCTGACTCACAACGACCCTGTAGAGGGTTTCCAAGGAGCAGCTAGTGAGTTTGAACCCCTGATCTTGTGGTTCAAACTGACGTTGTAGTCCAGTGCTTTATCCCACAATGCTATACCTTTATTTTTACAGGTCTACATTTTTATTTTGAGAGTACAGTGCTTCTGTAGGATAATTACTAAACTGCTAACTACAAGCTCAGAGGTTCAAGCCCACCAAGCTGCTCCATGGAAGAAAGGCAAGGTTTTCTGCTCCCCAAAATATTTACAGCCTCAGAACACTGAGTTGGGACCAACAAAGCAAAACTTAACAACAACAACATATTTTTATCTTAATGGAATTTTTATTTTTACTTATAAGGAGCTCTGGCAGCATAGTGGTTACGAATCGGGCTGCGAACCTTAAGGTCAGCAGTTCGAAACTACCAGCTGCTCCACGGGAGAAAGATCAGGCTTTCTACTCCCGTAAAGATTTACACCCTTGGAAACCCTGTACAGGGTCACTATGGGTCAAAACCGACTCGACGGCACTTAACAACAACAACAATGTAGTATTTCATGCACAGAGAAAGAAAATGATGACCACTCAATGCACAATAAAAGCTTTAAAATAAAAAAGGGAGAGAGAGAATGATGTCAAACACTCTTCAACCAAATAAAAAATATAGTATTAGGGTCAATGGAATTTTTATTAATATTCATCTTTTTACTGTTAGTGTTAAGTGCCTTCGAGTCAGTTCTGATCCATAGCGACCCTGTATAGGGTTTCCTAGGAGCAGCTGTTAGCTTGAACCACCAACCTTGCAGTTAAAACTGACTTTGCAGTCCAGTGCACTAATCCACAGCCACACCAAGACTTCTGGATTAGTTTGACTCAAATTCACTTTGCTGTTAAGATAATAAATTGAAATATGTAGACATGAAAAGATTATGGGTGGAGTTGAAAATTTTTATCATGTTATATGTATGTTGTTAAGTGCTGTCAAGTTGGTTCCAACTCACAGTGACCATGTATAGGGTTTCCAAGGAGTGGCTGGTGGGTTTGAACTGCCATGTTGCAGTTATCAGTCCAGTGCTTATCTTACAGCACCATATCAGGACACCGCTATAAGTATAAACAAGTATAATCTACTTCAAAGAGCTGAATGTGAAAGCATAAGCAGTCTGGTTTTGAATGGTGAATTCACAGTGGTATATTTACACTAAAACTTTGTAGTTAGATAAGGTTAACAAAACATCATCTCTATGCATGTTCCAGTTGGTGTCACTGTAATTGAGAACACAGTAACAGACCATAATGAAGACTATACTACTCATTTCTATGTAATGTGAATGTATTACAGAAATGAGTTATATAAAACATATACAACACCTACCGTCAGTTCTGTTTTACTAAAACCTGAGGATATGTTGAAAAAATGAAAAAAAAATTTTTTAATCAAATACAAATAAATATGGCATTCAGATTCTCCTGAACATTAAACAAATTACTAATCCTGATATTTCTAGAACTGAAAAAAAAAAAACATTCCAATGGTGAGAAGCCTAAGGAACAAAGATGGGAAAGGTATGACAGAAAAAAACAACCCTGAATCGTATCTTACCTGTGGGTAGCCTGATAATGTGAAAAGAACTTCCTCTTCAGTAAACCACTGCTACTTAGTTCATCTGCATAAACATTAAATGCTAAAGCAGACTTCTAAGTCAACCTTCTTGAGTCTAAATTCCTTATTTGGTACAAAACACCAGGAATCACAGTAGGTTGGCTACATATTACATTTTCTTTCAAACAGTTCACATCTGTTGTGTAGTTTGGGCAGCAAATATCCCATTAACCACAAAAACCAAACCAAAACAAAAATGCCAGACAGTACAGAACACAAAAACACAAAGTGCATCTTCCAAATCAATGTTGCAAGTGAAGAAGCCTAGAATCAGACTTCTTTGTACTGCTCCCTTTGCTGCCAACTATTAGGTCTGCAGCAACTGTGTGTAGCTAAGTACCTCCCACATATTACCCAATAGTATCAATAGGAATAAATCTATAAAAGCAGAACTAAAAGCTTATTTTATTAATAGCTTCTCACTATCCCACACATTCATTCTCAAATGTGGAAATCTCATTATCCCTTCTTTATTGCATCAACTCTAGTCTTTTGGTTAAAAATTCTGAATTCTTATACATTCCAAACAAAAATCCAGGACACACATTATCTGCTGCCCTAGCACAGCCAGACTGCAGTTAGAGCTAGCTGGCGCCAGTAAGAACAATTTACATAAAGCAATCTTCATCTCTTCACCAAACTAAAGAATACTGCTGAGTAAATCCTCCCCATGTGTTCTCCAATAGGTATTGAGTCGAGTGGTTCTAGAATCCATGCAGTTATGTATTTATTAAGATTCAATACAAAGGAATAAAAGAAAACCAAGTTATAACTATTATATAACTAATATTTCTCAGCCACCAAAAATAACTCCCAGATATCCAAAAGCCTTAGTCAATTTTTATATAATTAAATTTAATTGTTACTTTTTAAACAGTCTAAACATGTAAGTTATAATTCACATGACCTAAAACCCACCATTATTCTACCCTATTTACCTTTCAAATTTTGTTAGTAACTAATAAACTACTTATTAAATGACCACTAGCAGTACTGGTGTGGTGCTATAGGGTAAGTACTAGATCGCAAGGTTGGTTTGAACCCAAAGGCCAGTAGTTCAAATCCACCTGCCGTTCCTCAGAAACTCTATATAGGGTTACTATGAGTTGGAACTGACTCAACAGCACTTAATAACAATAGATGTTGTTGCTGTTGTTAAGTACCGTAGAGTCAGTTCTGACTCATAGTGACCCCGGCACAGGGTTTCCAAGGCTGTAAATCTTTACCAGAGCAGAAAGCCTCATCTTTCTCCCACAGAACGGCTGGTAGTTTCAAACTGCCAACCTTGAGGTTAATAGCCTGATTCATAATCACAGTTCAAAACTACCAGCTGTTCTGCAGGAGAAAGATAAGGCTTTCTGCTCCTGTAAAGATTTACAGTCTCGGAAATCCTATGCAGGGTCACTATGAGTGGAAACCGACTCCATGGCACATAACAAACAATAACAATGCTACCACAGCTCCTTAATAACAATAGATAGATCTACTCTTAAAGGCACATTTTTGATATTTCATCAAATAAGACTTATGCAGCACCTTCAGTTACCACTATTGTTGTTGTTAAATGCTTTTGAGTCAGTTTTGACTCAAAGAGACCCTGCATAGGGCTTCCAAGGAGCAGCTGGTGAATCTGAACTGCCAACCTTGCGATTCAAATGACCTTTAGGTCCAGTGTTTATCCTATAGCACCACACCAGGACTCCAGTGATCACTATTATGATGGTTAAATAATTCAAAACATTTACCACTAGAAGTTCTGGTGTGGCGCTGCAGGATATAAACTACATTACTAACTACAAGGTCAGCGATTCACACCAACCAGTTGCTCCTTGGAAACCCTACACAGGTCTCTCTGAATCAAAACTGACTCCATGACACTTAACAACAATATTACTCATGTATGTACTCAGTGGCAAAACCTAGACATTGTTAATATAAAAAAGCCCATGTTTTGATAGTGGGGCATTTTCCCTGTGTTGTTTTCACTGGCCAGATCTGGCAGGACAAGAGTTGATTCTCTATCAAAGAGGTCCTTTGTTTAAAACATGAGCTGTTGTTACTGTTGTTAAACACCATCCAGTTGGTACCAACTCATAGCAACCCTGTACAGGGTTTCCAAGGAGCAGCTGGTGAGTTTGAACAGCCAACCTTGCAGTTCAAAGCGACCTTTTGCTCCAGTGCATGTCCTACAGTGGCATACCAGAACTCCTTTTTATGACCTGTTGTTGGTTGTGTTATTAAGTGCCATTGAGTCGGTTCTGATTCACTGTTGTTGTTGTTAGGTGCCATCAAGTCGGTACCGACCCATAGCGACCTTCGTAGCAACCCTGTATAGGGTTTCCAAGGAGTGGCTTGTGAGTTTGAATCGTCGACCTTGTAGTTCAGTGCTTATCCTATAGCATCCTTTTCCTTGTTGTTGAAGGCACTAACAACAACTGTACATAATCCTATATTTTCACAGTCCATGCCTCCACACACACGCTTATTCAGAATATGTTGCTGTTAAATGATGTGGAGTTTGTTTCGACTCATACTAATCCTACGTAGGGTATTCGAGGCTTTAATTCTTCATGGGATCAGGATATAGCTATATTGAATTTAACAGTGAATTAAGAATCCAGAAAACAATTTAGTGTGAAATGACATGCTTAAAATGTAGCAGCTAGCCATTATGATCCTTATTTTGAAAGCTGATTTTAGCTGCCCTAGATCATGATTTTTAAATTACCCTATTACATAATAAAGATGATGAGGGAACTACAACGTTGTCATCTGACAATAGAGAATGGTAGTCTTCTAACATGTGGATAATCATAAATGCTACCTAGGTTACCATCAATAAGCAATAATAGTTTTTTCTTTAAATTACTATATTCTAATCTCAGGACCAAGGAGCTCTGGTAGCGTAGTGGTTACGAATCGGGCTGCGAACCTTAAGGTCAGCGGTTCGAAACTACCAGCCGCTCCGCGGGAGAAAGATGAGGCTTTCTACTCCCGTAAAGATTTACACCCTCGGAAACCCTGTACAGGGTCGCTATGGGTCGAAACCGACTCGACGGCACTTAACAACAACAACAACAACAATCTCAGGACCTATGCCAAACCAGCAGAAAAAATATGTTATAATTTCATGTAGCATACACAAGTAAACAATTGGTATGAAGAAAGTTCTGGTACCAAATGAGTTTTGGAAGTACTATATATGATCATAAAACTTCATTTGGAAGAGAGACCTTGGATATCATTATTTGCATTCTTTCTAGCTTCCATTTTTTTTAGATTAAGCCTCTGTTGTTAAGTGCCATGGAGTGGTTCCAACTCATGGCAACGTTTTACAGGGTTTTAGAGGCTGTAGATCTTTGTGGAAAGAGAAAACTTCATTTTTCTCCTGTAGCTAAAGGATCAGTATCTTATTTCAATCCATTTTAATTGATTATTTCCATGAAATACTTCCATGAAATACAATGAAAACTGATTACTTGGAAAAGGAAAAGAATACAAAAACGTAGTTTTTTCATCATTTTATTCTATCAATATAAAATTACTTTATCAGTTTGATACACAATTTCTAGACATTCTCAATTTCAGCTCTTACTTCCTGGAGGACTAGAACACATAGTCCCTGGGCAGATACAGGGGCCACATTTTGAGTAGCAGTTATCTTGTTGTTAAGTGCTGTTGAGTCAGTTTCATTTCATAAGGACCCTGGTACAGGGTTTCCAAGGAGTGGCTGGTTGGTTTGAACCACTGACATTGTGGTTAGGAGTCCAGTGCTTATACTACCATGCCACACCAGGTCTTGGCTATTCCAACAAGTATTTATAATCCCTTAGTGGAGTTCTGGTATGGCGCTGTGGGTTAATGCACTAGACTGCAAGGTTGGTTTGAACCACGAGGTTGGCAGTCCAAGCTCACCAGTGGCTCCTAGGAAATCCTACAGGTCGCCATGAGTCAGAACTATCTCTTAACAACAACAGTGCTTGTAACCTCCTTATATATACCAATTCCCCTACTCCCTTTATAAACTCCATGAGGGAAGTTATCTTCCAGAGTCAAAACAGTGCCTGGCAGTCCTTGTGTGATACTTTATGATAAGCACTGTACTGCTAACCACATGGAGGGCAGTTCAAACCTACCAGCTGCTCCTCAGAAGCCCTATACGGGGTCAATATGTGTTGGAACCAACTGGACAGCACTTAACAACAATAAATACTTGGCAGATTTGTTGAATAAATTGATTCAGTCCATTAATTTTTTTCTCTATCATACTACCTCAGCACAAATAAGAATTCTTATTTTACACCCTTTGAGCTCTTCACTCTAAAATTCTTAACATCTTGTACTCTGGTATTTTTATTTATTGTAAACAAGCAGCCTACCCCTAATGACTCTCCTCTAAAGTGTCAAGTAATCCATATCTCTCCCAAGCTCCACTGCACCTGAAATGATTGGAATAAAAAGAGAAAGAAAAAGAAAATAAATCTATGCTGGAAAGAATCTTGAGAGGAAAATGCAATAAAAATGTATCCATGATTTGTATTACAAGCCACATTAGACATTTTATGTTTGTTATCCTCCTTTAAAGGAGCTCTGGTAGCATAGTGGTTATGAATCGGGCTGCAAACCGCAAGATCAGTAGTTCGAAACTACCAGCTGTTCCGCGGAAGAAAGAGGATGCTTTCTGTTCCCATAAAGATTTACAGCCTCGGAAACCCTGTACCATGGCACATAACAACAACAACAACAACAACAAAAATCCTCCTTTAAATCCCAGAACAAGCTGATGTGGTAGACATTATCATTCCCATTTTAAAGATATCCAAAACTGAGGTCCTGAAAATGATGCTGTTGTTGTTAAGGGCCATTGTTGGATCTGACACATATGGACCCTGTATAGGGTTTCTGAGGAGCGGCTGCTGGGTTTGAACCACCAATCTTGCAATTATTAGTCCAGTGTGTATCATACAGTATACCACACCAAGACTCCACTCCCCCAAAAATAATACTGAATCATTACTGAGAAGGAACACTGGTGGCGCTGGATAAACACTGGACTGCTAATCACAAGGTCAGCAGTTCAAACCCATGAGACTTTCTGCTCCATTTACAGTCTTGGAAACCCTATATAACATCTAAACAATATAGTTATTGAACATTTATTATAAATATGCACTATACTTTGAGCATTTAGTATATACATTGCATATACATTTCTTACATAAAACTGTAATTAGTGAGTGGAACACATATATTCACTGACTCTGACTCCAAAATTCTTTCAGAATGCTTATCTAGTCTAACCACCTCCCTCATTTAATGTCAAGGAATGACCAAAGAAGTTGAGTAACATCCAAAAATATGTTGCTGTTGTTAGGTACAGTTGAGTCAGTTCTAATTCATAGTGACCCTATATACACAACAGAACTTAACACTGCCAGGTCCTTTGATATCCTCACAATCATTCCTAGTTGGAGCTCATTGTTGAAGTGCAGTATCAATTCATCTCCTTTGGGATCTTCTTTTTTGCTGACCTTCTACTTGCCAAACATGATGTCCTTCTCCATATCCTGATGAGAGGTCCAGAACATGTGAGACGAAATCTCACCAGCCTGGCTTCTAGGAAGCATTCTGGCTTTATTTCTGCCAATATAGATTTGCTTGTTCTGCTAGCAGACCAGGGTATAATTAATATTTTCTGCCAACACAATTCAAAGGCATCAACTCTTCTTCATTTTTCCTTAACAGCAATACCAAACAACAGAAAAAAATCATTTTTTGATTTCTATATCTATGTCATTAACAGTGGCTTTTCTGGACAGTTGTGTCTTACTCAGTTACACAGGAAGGCAGAAGCCCTCATTCAGGTATAAACAGAGGCAACTAACTCCTAAGAATTCTCTCTAATGCTAAATTTCTTACTACTGTTTCATTTTAAACTTATAGAGTCACTGGGTAAGTTAACACTGTTCTCAACGTTTCATATGCATATAGTAATGATTAATAACAGACTGTTACAAACTAAAAATGGAGAACATTTTGTTAAAGTCCTACTTGAGTAAGTAAGCATTAGTTTGAACACGTTATGCTTTCTCCCAAATTTCCTGCTTGCTTTTTTTTTTTTTTTAAATTCTAAGGAGCATTTGGTAGCGTAGGGGTTACGAATCGGGCTGCGAACCGGAAGGTCAGCAGTTCGAAACTACCAGCTACTCCGCGGGAGAAAGATGAGGCGATCTGCTCCCGTAAAGATTTACAGCCTGGGAAACCCTATTCAGGGTCGCTATGGGTCGAAACCGACTCGACGGCACTTAACAACAACAACAACAACAAGGAGCATTTTGGCTATATTTTTCCAACATAGATTTGGTTGCTGTCTGGCAGTCCATGGCACTTTCAATATTCTTTTCCAACACCATAACTCAAATACATCAACTCTTCTGCAGTCTTCCTTATTCACTGCTCAATTTTCAAACACATATGGGGCTACTGACATTACCAGGACTGAGTCAGGCGCACCTGACATCCTCAAACTGGTATCTTTGATCTTGAGCACTTTAAAGAGATCTTGTAGAGTAGATTTGCCTAAGCAATTCATCTTTCTGATTTTCTGACTGCTGCTTCCATGAGTGTTGATTGTGGATCCAAGAAAAATGAAGCATTTGACAACTTCAATCTTTTCTCCATTTATCATGATGTTATTTATTGGTCCAGTTGTGAGATTTTCTGCTTTCTTTACATTGAGGTATAATCCATACTGAAGACTGTATTCTTTCATCTTCACCAGGAAGCATTTTAAGTCCTTTTCAATCATAGCAAGCAAGGTTATATCACCTGCATATCACAGGTTGTTAATGAGTTTTCCTCCAGTCCTGATGCCACGTTCTTCTTCTTATAATCCAGTTTCTCAGATTATGCACTGAGCATACAGACTGAGTAAGTATGGTAAAAGAATATAATTCTGGCACACACCTTTCCTGATTTTAAGAGCATTCAGTGTCTGTTGTTCTAGTAAACAACTGTCTCTTGGTCTATGTACAGGTTCCTCATGAAAGTGTTCCGGAATACCGATACTTCGCAATGTTATCCATACCTTGTCATGATCCACCCAGTTGAAAGTCTTTGCATAGTCAATAAAGCACAGGTAAACATATTTCTGGCATTCTCTGGTTTTAGCTTCTGAAATTTTCTAAAGTTTTTTTTTGCTATGCCTAAAGAGCTCTGGTAGCGTAATGGTTACAAATCAGGCTGCGAACCACAAGGTCAGTAGTTCCAAACTACCAGCTGCTCCGCAGGATAAAGATGAGGCTTTCTGCTCCCATAAAGATTTGCTGCCTCGGAAATCCTGTTCAGGGTCGCTATGGGTCGGAGGTGACTAGATATCACTTAACAACAAGAAGGAGCTTTGGTAGCGGAGTGGTCACGAATCAGGCTGTGAACCTCAAGGTCAGCAGTTTGAAACTACCAGCTGTTCCGCGGGAAAAAGATGAGGCTTTCTGCTCCTGTAAAGATTTACAGCCTCGGAAACTTCTGTACAGGGTCACTATGAGTAGGAACCGACTCTACAGTACTTAACAACAACAACAAAGGTTGCTATGTGTTGAACCATAAAATGTTTTTAGGAGCAACTTATTTTATAAGGTTAAATTTATAAGATTTATAACATTAAAATGTATTCAACAAAATGAGAACAATTAGGCTATTGATATAAGCAAATTTTTGATATGAGCCAATATATGAGCATAATCTTATTTTTATAATTATAATTATTAAAATGTGTCAGGATAGAGCTACCTTATTTGTAGAACCCTAGACGCTAAAACGTCTTTCAATTTCATACAATGCCAGCCAACTCCTTGGTTAGGTATTCTTCAATGCTGGAGACAAACTGACTCAATATAAACCTCTGGAAAATTTTAATGATCTACATTTTCGTCTTTTATTATTGACTAAAAAAATTTCCTTCTTTGCAAGATGTCACTCATTCTCACTTATATGTGGAAAATATCAACATCTTATTGTTAAAAAGAAATTTTTAATTTTTTTTAGTGTCATGATGTACATTTGCAACTATAAACTAGACCTCATTAGGATCACTTCTGAGACTGGTGACAGTTTAGTTAAGTTTCCTATGCTGAATAGCTCTTGAAAATACTCTATAAATAAGTTTTTCCAGCAATATTTAAGTATTTTTCAGTTTGTTTTTCAAATGTCATTCACTTTGCTAAGTGTGCAGGGAATGTGGTGTATTTAAAAAATATGGAAATTTCCCATACAGCTCATGTTTAAGAAACAAAAGTATTAATTAATATCGCTCTATTCCTTCTTCTTGTTATTAGGTGCCATTGAGTCAGTTGTGACTCATAGCAACCCTCTGCACAAAAGAATGAAACACTGCCCAGTCCTGTCCCATCCTCACAATTGTTGTCATGTTGAAGCCCAGTGTTGTTGCCATTGAGTCAATCCATCTTGTTGGGAGTCTTCCTCTTTTTCACTAATCCTCCACTTTACAAAACACAGTGTCCTTCTCCTGGGACTTGTAGTACCTCCTGACAACATGTCCAAAGTACAAAATACAAAGCCTTGCTATCCTGGTTTCTAAGGAGCATTCTGGCTGTACTTCTAAGACAGATAATGTTTATTCTTCTGGAAGTCCATGGTATTTGAATATTCTTTGCCAATGTCCAAGGTCTTTCATATGTATGAGCCCATTATTAAGGCTATTGTGTCAAACCATCCATCTCTGAGGACCTACCTCATTTTTTAACACAATAAATTACTACATTTTACATACTGGGGTTCCACATAAGAATCAATTTGAGAAACATGTTTTAAGCATTGGTATCTTCCCCATAAGACAGTGAGTGAGGCAGACAATGCTGGGTATGCAGCTAGCTGGTCAAGAGCACAATGGCAGTGAGACTGGTACTTTGCGCACAATTGGGCGCTGGGAGTGGAGAGGTGACAGCTGGCAGTAGTGGCCCTGACTGCCATATCCCTATTTGTGCAGTCACTTCTTGATCAGCTAAGTTAGGAGACCACAAGCACCCCCAGCAGGGCCAGCACTACCAGGGCCCGTAGCAGACACAGAAGAACCTTGGCAAGCACTGCTAGCAAGTGACAGGGACAAGCTGTATTACTATTTGGCAGGTGAATGAAACCAGGAAGAGGGGAAGGAAGAGGAGGTAGGTGCTATAGAGATTGGGGTGGGCCCTTGAGCCCTGCTGCTCAATCATTCTAAGGGGTTGGGGGTCACTAAAAGCATCACGAGGGAAATAGTAAACAAACTGAGAATTGTTTTCCCTTTTTAAAATGGCACCTCAGAAGAAAGGTCTGGCAATGTAATTCCAAAAAGTCAGTCATTGGAAACGTTATGGAACACAGTTCTACTCTGACACACAAGAGGTTACTTTGACGTGGAAACAACTCTACTACAATTGGGTTTTGGTTCATGAACACAAAAAAAGAGAGAGAGACATGCTGTAAAATACTTTTCAAACTGAATTCCCCAGTATCCAAGCAAATTGGGTTCTACAAATAAAAAAACTAGATCCTGACATTCATAAGATTAAAAAACAATTGTTCACATTTTATAAATACACTTGTAATACGTAAATGCTATAAATTTAACATTATAAATTAAGTACACAATAGTAAAATACCACATTTATCCCTTTTGTTGTTGTTAAGTGCTGTCGAGTTGGTTCCGACTCTGTATGGGGTTTCTGAAGAGCAGCTGGTGGGCTTGAACTGCCAACCTAGTATGTCGCAGCACAGTTACGACCCCACATAAGTTGCTGTTTTAAGAAATTGCTGCATTTTAAATACTGAAAACTTGCTGTTCTGTGCTATATTCGTCAAGGATATATTCATAACACCATACTGACAAAGTCATGGAAGTGTACTATAACATTTGGAAAAATTTTTAATAACCACAGCAATTTAAGATTTGGGCTTTAAGAAAAATTGTCTGCTCTCTGCAATATTATGCTAATATTTATTTAATTCTCCCATCTTTCTTGGTAACTGTGGAATTACATTATTATCTCAATAAATGGTTCTAATCCAGGTCAATGTTAAGAAATCTTATGGAAAATACTGAAAATAAATTTATTAAATTATTGAGCAATACTAGTTTTAAATGCGTAAGTTTAAAACTAAAACTGGAAACAACCTAATAATATCACTTAAATAACTTAAACAATTCTGGTCTATGTTTTTCTCTTAGAATATTAGTTATAAAGAAAAGAAGTTATCAGTCCTAGGATATGTGAATTTATTTCTAAATTCAAAATCTGAATCTGAATGCCAGTTTAACCAAAAAGTAATTCATATTAAAAGTTAAGTGCCATTAAAAACATGAGAGTTGGATGGCTGACATAGACAGCAAGATTAGAAAGAACTGGAACCATAGTACAAAAATCTTTGAGTATTTTAACATTTTCTTTCTATAACTGATTTATTTAAATTCAGTGAATTAGCATTCTTTCTAAGAAATTATTAATCAATACCTCTAAAAAAACAACAAACCCCAACCCATAAAAAAAGAACAAAAATCACACTCTTCCTGTGAAAAATGCTTATTTATAGTTTCTTCTAAAAAAACCTATTTAAATATTATTTTTAATTTCTATAAATTATTACCAAACTAACTAAAATATTCAATACAAAAGGAAAATTAAGTTAATTAGGGTCATAAAAGCATTAGTGTGGTGATAAAATGTTCTGGCAAAGAGACAACATAAGATGGTGAGAAATTACAGGAATTTAACCTTTGACCTCGTCATCCTATATACTGTTTTCATAATAGAGGCTTAAAGATTCTATCAGCAAACATTTACTCCAACTTCTTTTAAAAAAAAAAAAAAAAAAACCAAACAACTTTGCCTTCCTAAATAAACTTGGTTAAATTCAGATGATTTTAATTAAAATACTTAAAGATAAAAAATAATTGGTTCTTACCTCTGGTCCTGATGCATGTGACAAGTCTCCTTTACTGGCATACTTGCTGCCTAAGCAGCTACAAAGACTAGTTCAGCAGCCATTTTGAGACAGCTGCACTGTCTCAGTTGCACTAAAGTGTAATTAAGATGGCTGCAATGTGCACTCAAGAACTCACACAGTGAAAACTCAGCTATGTATCAAAGCCCCTCCCACTTTGTCAGACTGCAGAAAACTGAGCACAGACAACAGCTAATGCATATACTGCAACAAACAGTGCAGCTATTCAAGGACACAGAAAAAGAAAAGAAGAGGCAGCAAGCCAATTTTGTTAACATAATGCCTGTGAATCCCCGACTTGCAATACAGACTTTGGGCACATCCAGATCCTAGACAGTTTGAAATCCATTCCACATATTACCAGTTACAGAGATAGAGCCAAATCACACTGAGCAAACATTAGGGAATTTGCTTGAAAGAAAGCCTCCATTTCAGTCCAGAAAAAAAAAGTCTAAGTCAAACCAGGCTCAAGGCCCTTTTCCCACCTTTTGAAGTACTTTCATCATGAAAACACTGTCAGTTCGGTAAATTCTAAAAAATTAAAAATTTTAAATCTTGATAGTCATTTGATCACATTAATTTTAATTATAGAAACTTGAGGATTTTCCCCACAGAATTTAAGCCCCAAAGTGCTCAGATCTAACAATAGTTAAAGTTGGCATTCAAATTTTTTGTATCTTGACAATTATTTTAAACAACTGCTGAGGAGGGACTAGACAACAAAGTTTATTTGGAGTAATTTACCAAAATGACAAAAACAATTTTCCAGTAGTCCAGATAGTCACAAGGGCAATCCCAGGTGAGTGTTTGGTCCTGGGACAAATTATATTACATATCATGCCACAGACTGCCCAACATTTTGATACAAGAAAAATAAAGAATATAGATACTCCTGGGAAGAAATAGGGAACACAAAAAGGTAAAAATTCAGTCAGAAAATAAACATATTAACACAAATTTGAGGAAGATCCCAACAAATTTGTCTTGGCTGTACCATGGCCATCAAGAGACAGAGAAGACAAAAGCACACAAAGAACCTGTTTGTTTAATTTACTCTTATTAGCTAATGAATCTACTTTTTCCTTCTGTTTCCATGATCTGTATTCCTAAATGTAGTTGCTCTGTGCTATCTTATTTCTAACTATGACTAGGTAAAGGTATTTATTAGTACTTTCAGGGCGTACGGTGATGATAGAGGCATAACTAAAAGGAGATGGTCCTATGAGTTGACAATTGTTCATGCTTAATAATGGGCACATGGGATTTATTCATTCATTTTCTCTATTTCTGTATTTGAAATTTTCCACAATAAAAGTTTGAAAACATTTTTTAAAAGCTACTCAGTTTTAGGAGTCCTGTTGTGGTGCTGTAGGATAAGCACTGGACTACAAAGTCACAGTCTGAACCTCAAAACCAGTGGTTCAAACCCACCAGCTGCTTCTGGGAAATCCTACACCGTATCCCTATGAGATGGAACTGTCTGTCTAGATAGTACTTAGAACAACAACTAGTTTTAAAAGCTCTTTACTTCTTCTCCATGAGACAAACTGGATAATATATAAACTCCTTCGAGTACTTTTACAGAGTCCTAGTATGGCACTGTGGGTTAATGTGCTGGACTGCAAAGTCAGTTTGAACAGCAACATCCGGCAGTTCAAGCTCGCCAGCTGCTCCTCAGAAACCCTATAAAGGGTTGCTATAAGTCAGAATTGACCCAATAACAACAGCCAAAAGTACTATTACAGGGAAAGGGAAAAAAAATATCTTATGTTTGATTTAAGCCACACTAAAATACCAGCAGGGTCATCCAAGGTGGACAGGTTTCACAGGAGCTACCAGACAAAGACATATTAGGAAGGAGCGATGAACTATTTGCAAATATTCAGTCACTAAAAAGCTTATGAATAGCAGAAAAACACTGTCAGATACTGGGCAATTTTTCATTCTGTTATGTACAGGGTCGCTATGAGTCGGTCCCAACTCAATGGAACCTAGTAACAACAACAACAACAATTCTTCAAAAATAAAACTGTGATTCTCTGTGGGTAGCTCAAGTAATATTTATTCATTAAAAGAAATATGTAAAAGTTGGTATACTTGGGAAAGAGTGGAACAGAGAAGGCATTACTATAAGCAATAGAATGAGTAAAGTCAAGAGTAAGGGAGACTGGGAGGGGTAGAGGAGGAGGACACACAAACAGTTAAGAAATTTAGAGCTGCCTGCTGAGCAGCTTCTGTCAATCAAGGAACAGATTCCACAAAAATTTAAATTATGTAACACTCTCACATGTACAGACTCCCCATTCCCACACCCCCTCACCCACTCTTAAGTCTCTTTTGTCTGGTCAAATATACCTTTCCATGGTAAATTCAAGTTACTTTTTCCTCAGTCTTCAGCTTTAAAAGATAATTTTAATTTCAAAATAAAAAACACAATCTAAACGCCATCATTATATCAATCTTTCTTCAGTCACTATATTCACCTTAGCACTACCAACTTGCTCATTTTTTTTTCTAAGTCAAATCAATAAACATACCAATTGTCTACCCTATGGAGAAAGTAGAGAGGTAGAATGATATGACTCAAGTCTTCAGACAGGATTCATATACATTATATACATGAATTTTCACACTAACTCTATAAAACTTCTTTTACCTCCAACTCAAGATTGAAGAAACAGGCTCAGAAATTAAAGAATTTCACAAAAGTGGTAAGAGCTGAAATACAAGCCCACACTCAGCCCCAGGCCATAGAGCCTCACCCACACTGGTTGTTTTTGTGCCTGATGGGAAGATTTTAGATAAGTAAAATGGTTAGACAGTTACTCAGAGAGCTAGTGTCACTGCCATCTCCATTGTCTAAGCATTTTTTTTTTAACATTAAGTAAATTAAGTGCCTTTCCTCATGCTTTACCCTCTATCCCAAAGACCCTACCTACATCCTAGTTCACCCAGTAAACCCTTTTCATTCTTCAACTTAAATTACTGGCATATGAGTGCTCAGAGTACAAACATCACATCTTCTATCCTCTTGAATATTGTGAACACAGAATTTGCTCAATAGATGAAAAAATTAATTTCCATTGTTTCTACTTTTTTTTAACCACAAAAATATCAAAGTTCTACTACATCTTTAAGAACCTTCATTTTCAGGTTTCAACTCCTACTTTCTAGAAAGAATAATGTCAAGACTAAAAATTTCTGCACCTCAAAAATCAAAACAAACACCTTTTGTGGAGCACTTCTTAGTTTTTCTAGCGTTTTCAAAGGCACTTGGCTTATAACCAAAAGGTTGGTGGTGTAAACATGCAGCAGCTCCGCAGGAAAAAGACCTGGCAATTTGTTCTCATAAAGATTGTTGTTGTTGTGAAGTGTCGTTGAGTTGGTTCCAACTCATGGCGACCTTGTATAGGGTTTCTGAGGAGCTCTTGAACATTCACAACAACCTTGAGGTTCAAAATGACCTTGTAGTCCAGCACATTAACCTGCAGTACATTAATGCCACACCAGAACTTCCATATAAACACTACCGCCTAGAAAACCTTATAGGATAGTTCCTGGTACGGTGCTGTGGGATAAAATACCGAGCTGCAAGGTCAGTTTGAACCACAAGGTCATCAACAGTTCAAACTCACCAAATGCTCCTTGAAAACCCTATACATGGTTGCTATGAGTTGGAATTGAGTCAAAGGCACTTAAGAATAAAGAGGAAATTGTTGATGTTGTTGTTAGGTACCATCAAATCTGTACCAACACATGGTGACTCTAATACAAAACAGAACAAAACACTGCCCGGTCCTGGGCCAACCTCACAATCGTTTCTACACATTAGCCCATCGCTTCAGCCACTGTGCCAATCTATCTCGCTGTAGGGCTTCCTCTTTTTCTCCGACTCTCCACTTTATCAAACATGTAAATGTCATAATGTCCTCCTCTAGTGACTGGTCCCTTCTGATAACATGTCCAAAGTATGAAAGACGAAGTCTGGCCATACTGGCTTCCATGGAGCACTCTGGCTGTACTTCTTCCAACACAGATATGTTTGTTCTTTTAGCAATCCGTGGCACTTTCAATATTCTCCTCCAACACTGTAACTCAAATGCATTGATTCTTCTACAGTCTCCTTTATTCACTGGAGACCACAGAGGAGTTGTTGTTGTTGTTAAGTGCCACTGAGTCAATTCCGATACATAGCAACCCTGTATAGGGTTTCCAAGGAGCAGCTGGTGAGCTTGAACCACCGAACTTGTAGTTCAAACAACTTTGCAGTCTGACGCATTAACCCACAGGGCCACATCAGGATACTAAGTACTTATTGTTGTGAAGTGCCATCGAGATGGTTCTGACTCAAAGCCACCTTGTATGGGGTTTCCAAGGAGCAGCAGTTGATGAGTTTGAATTGCCGACTTTGTGGTTCAAACTGACCGCCAGTGTTTTATCACACAGCTCCACACCAGAACTCCACTATATGCTTGGTGGTGGTGGTTATGTGCCGTGGAGTCGGTTTAGACTCTGTACAGGGTTTCCGAGGCTGTAAATCTTTACAGGAACTGAAAGCCTCATCTTTCTACCATGGAACAGCTGGTAGTTTTGAACTGCTGACCTTAAGGTTTGCAGCCCAATTTGTAACCACTACACTACCAGAGCTCCTTCCACTATGTGCTTTGCTGTTGTTGTTGTTATATGCCGTGGAGTCGGTTCTGACACATAGCGACCCTGTACAGGGTCTCCGAGGATGTAAATCTTTATGGGAGCAGAAAGCCTCATCTTTCTCCCTCAGAACAGCTGGTAGTTTCAAACTGCTGATCTTAAGGTTCGCAGCCGGATTCGTAACCACTACACTACCAGAGCTCCTTCTACTATGTGCTTAGGATAGCTGAAATCTACTTAGAAATTGTAACACTATTCCTAAGAAAGTAGAAAACAAATTGAGTGCATGTCACAGAATATAAGAAATCTGTTTTAGATAGGATCATTTGTAATGAGCTCGAGCATTATTTCTTCGTAAAGCGTACATATTTAGAAGTCATTTCTAATGTTATATAAATATTTTCTATGATTGTTCAACAGTTTATCTTTTTCTAATTAAAAACTAGCACTCTCACGGTTTGTTTTGTTTTGTTTTTTTTGGGGGGAGGGTTAATTTCACTTTTATAGTGACCATGTAAAGTAAGCAGTATAAATGCTATAATCTCACAGTTTTATGACTAAAGAAAGTAAGCATTTGTCAGGGCTCACAAAAACAGTAATGTAAAAATAAGTGAATGGAAGTAAATCTACTCAACTACTATATATTCAATATATTCCACTATTCAGAAACTCTGCATGTGCAAATTATAGTTTGGATGTTGCTGCTGCTGTTAAGAGCTGCTGAGTAGGTTTCAACCTACAGCAACCCTATAAAGGGTTTCCGAGGAGCGGCTGGTGAGCTTGAACTGCCAACCTTGCAGTTCAAACCAACTTTGCAGTCCAGCACATTCACCCACTGTGTCACACCAGGACTCCATAGTTTGGATGCTGGAAAATAAGTAAGACCAGTATGCAAAATCCCAAATTCCAAATTTCAGCAAGGGCAAATTACGAATGATCCAGATTTACATGGCAGAATCCTCAAAGGACATACAACCTCGAAGAACCTTGAGAAATGGGAGACAGTGGCATACAGTAGGAAGATATTGCTATAAAGGGAATAGTAGAGACTCAGAAGCAATGATATCCTAGAAGCCCTCTGCAAACATATTTGACTGAATACCTGGTCTCTCCAACACTAGTAAAGTCTGAAAATCAGAACCATAGGTTAAAAAGTGAGTTATCATACACAGCAAAAAGAAAAGAAATGACTGCTGACTGCAGACTTGTACTCCTTCTCCATTAATCTCCCATATATTGGCAAGCAGACTCTTATTCTCCACACGTATGAAAAGGAAGACTTTTCTCTGGGGGTATCTGACTAATCAAAAAAAAAAAAAAGGCTTTAAGGTCTTGGTGGTGTTCACCCAAAATGGTCTGCCCAGACCAGCTTATTGTGAAGTTCAAAACTGGCAAATTCAGATACTACAATCATATTGTTCATTTCCCACATCACATTATGTAGTCAATCAATAAAAAAAGGAAGGTAACTTGGGTTGAATCTCCAATATGGAAGGCAAACCAATATTGGCAGGGAGGGGAGAGAGGGACATTATGCAAGATCATTAAAATACCAAATCATTAATACCCACAAATAACAAAAATTGCTACATTCCCAATTTGAGAATAGTATTGCTATTGTTGTCAGATGCCGTCAAGTGGGTTCTGACTCACAGTGACCCTATGGCCCAGCAGAATGAAACACTGCCCACTCCTGCTCCAGCCTCACATTTGTTGCTATGTGTCAGTCCCTTGTTGCTACCACCATGTCAATCCACCTTGTCAGGGTTCTCCCTCTTTTTTTTTTTTTGACCTCCACTTTTCTAAGCATGATGTTCTTTTACAGGGACTGGTCCCTTTCAAATAATATGTTCTAAGTACAAGAAATGGCTTTTTCGTCTTGGGTCCAGAAGGGCGACGTGGCTGGGGCTTCACCAATTTCACTATGTCTGCCATTTTCATTTTAAGTGTCTGTTGACTGTAATCTTGCTGCTTATATGTACCTGTAATTATATCCAATCCTTGATACCCAACATCCTGGATAGAAATAAAACTGGATTGTTGGGTATATTTTGGGAAGTGTGCCAGAATTGGTGAATGAAAGAGTCTTTATGTTGCAGCATGCTGCACTGTGATGGCCTTCAGCATCCTGCTCGTACTAAAAAATGCCAAGCTTTAATTGCCATCAGATTTCAAAACAAAAAAGGATTTATCTGCAGAAAAGAATGGCTAACCCTTTTATCTCTGAACATAGAGTGAGATACATTTCCAGCTGCTATTCTCCATTTCTGTTATTGAACCAATTTTCTATATAAATAAGTAAGATGTAATCATTTATAATGGAGTCCAGGTAAGGTAATGTAGGATAAGCAATCAACCGCAAGGTTGGTTTGAACAGTAAGGATGGCAGTTCAAACTCATCACCCACTCCTTGGAAACCCTATAGAGTCGCTATGAGTCAAAACCAACTTGATGGCACTTAACAACAACCATTAATACGCAATGAGTTTAACATGTTCTTAACAATCAACCTCACTATTGTCACTAGAATATTACATTTTTCCAGTGTCGAACTGCTGTGTTATATACCAATTTTCAGCAAGGCATCTTTAAGGCAAGGGTGGAGAACCTTTTTTCTGCCAAAATTTATAACATCATTTGTGAGCCATATAAAATTATCAACTTACAAAGTAGCCAACTGTATTTAGTCAAATATTTAATTAACTCACCCCTAATATGATGACTCCTGGGATGGTGGTGTAGGATCAGCACTGGACTGCAAATCCTCAAGGTTGGCAATTCAAGCCCATGAGCCGCTCCTAAGAAACCCTATACAGGGTAGCTATTGAGTTGGTACAGACTGGACAGCACTTAACAATAACAATGTGATGGCTGGAATTGCCACTGCCTTGGCATGCCCAGACAAAATGATTTTGCAGAACTTATACACCCCACGTGTTGGCCTGTTGTAAGGTATGTAACAGAAACACACAAATTGGCATATTACTGTACAAGTTCCTTTCACTGTGATTTAGAAATGATAAATCTTTATAGAAAGATATCTTTCTCTGGACTAGCTTTTTTTTTGAGGAAAAAATAGCTCAATATATGTTGGCAAGGGTAGCATTCATATTTTATAATGCTTGCTTTTCCACTGGCCATACCATTTTGAATGCAAGTTAACAAGAGTACCTCTACACATAAGCAAACTCTGTAATTTAGTACAGGCTTTTAAGCTATTTAAAATAAGACTATGCATTTCTTAAAGAGGGAGACAAATGAGATATGACATCAGAGTATTATTAGGAAAATGTTCATACTTAACATAAGTTTAGACTAACGGACTGTATAGCAGCCTCTGAAACCTCTAGTCAAGTAGCCATAAATGTCTTAAGTATAAACTCTATGAGCTAATTATCTGTCTCTGAAAAAAGACTCCATTCCTTAGAATAAAAAAACAAAACAGAGCATTTAAAAAAAAATTGAAAAGCACCAGAGACGATGAAGTCTCCCCATCCTCGCTTCTTAAAATTCTAGCTGTATTTCTCTTTCAATACAGATGTGTTTGTTCTGACACTCCATGGTACTTTCATTATTCTTCCCCAATACCTTAATTCCAATGTATTCATTCTTTTACGGTCCTCCTCATTCAATGTCCAACTTTCACAAGCATATTAGGCCATTCAAAACACCATGGCTTGTGTCAGGCACATAATAGTTTCTCAAACTATTCTGAACACTATAAAAAGATCTTTTGGAACAGATTTGTCTAACATAGTACATCTTTGATTTCTTGACTGCCACTTCCATGAGTGTTGCTTGTGGATAGAAGCAAAATGAAGTCTTTGACAACATCAATCTTTTCTCCATTTATCATGACGTTATTTATTGGTCCAGTGGTGAGGATTTTTGTTTTCTTTACATAGAGGGACAACTCATATTGAAAGCTGTAGTCTTTGATTTTCATCAGTAAGTATCTTAAGTCCTCTTCACTTCCAGCAAGCAAAGATGTATCATCTGCATACCACAGGTTGTTAGTTTTCCTCCAATCTTGATTCCATCACATTCTTCTTCATATAATCCACCTTCTCGGATTATGTGCTCAACATACAGATAGAATGAATATGGTGAAAGGATATTACCCTGACACAAACCTTTTCTGATTTAAAATATTATTCATTATCCCTTGTTCTGTTAGAACGACTGAATCTTGGTCTGTGTACAGATTCCTCATGAGTACAATTAGGTGTTCTGGAATGCCTATTCTTCCCAATGTTATCCACAAATTGTAATGATCTGCATAGTTGATAAAACACAAATATACATCTTTCTTGTGTACTCTACTTTCAGTTGAGATCCTTCTGATGTCAGCAATGATAACCCTAGTTCTTCCACATTCTCTTATGAGTCTAGCTTGAATTCCTTAAAGTACCCTATTTATGTACTACTATTGCAAGAAAAAGATAGGCAAAGAGTATTCAGAGTAAACAGAAATTAAGAACAAGATAGAAAAATATGGGAAACTCAACAGAAAGGCTAGGCGATAAAGTTTACAAATCTTCCTCAATTTAAATCAAAAGGCAAAACTGTAAATAGGAGGCAAACATACTTAACAAACAGAAGTGTTACTTACAAAGGCAAGCAAATCAGATTAAGCTCTGCTCTCTCAGCAGAAACCATGAAGGCAAGGCAAGGAGTAGATACATATAAAACTCTGAAAGAAAAAAAATTGCCAACCAAGAATCATCTACCCAGCAAAGTTGTCAATCAAATACGATGGTGTATTAAAAACATTCCAGGATAAACAGAAGCTAAGAGACTTTGTCAAAGCTAAGCCAGCGCTTCAAAACATCCTAAAGGGAGTTCTGTGGGCTGAGAACCAACAAGAACAGACAACAACCAGAGATTGGCATACATGGCAACACCACTGGAACTCAATTGACAGATGGAAGAGTCAAGAACAGAACATAATTACAAGAATGAATTCAGAGGATCTGGGAGGTCAATCTATGATCAAAACAATTACAATGTGAAAGAAGGTAAAAGTATAGGAACCGAGATCCAAGTGATAAGGTCAGAAAGATTGCAGGATAAAATAGACTGTTTTAAATAAAGTAAAAAGGTAATAGACTATAGGGTAACCGCAAAGCAAATTAATACTTCACAACATATCAAGAAAATGAAAATCGAGTAAGAACATGGAAACATTAAAAATGTGCAGCTTAAGAAAATACACCCATACTTAAAGAAAGAAAAAATATTTTTCTTTGTTGGCTACCAGAGGTGGGAGGTAGGGAGGGCGCTATGGTCTTTGATCTTCATCAGTAAATACTTTAAGTTCCTCTTCACTTTCAGCAAGCAAGGTTGTATCATCTGCATATCGCAGGTTGTTAATGAGTCTTCCTCCAATTCTAATGCCACATTTTTCTTCATAGAACCCAGCTTCTTAGATTATTTGCTCAGCATACAGGTTGAATAAGTATGGTGAAAGAATACAACCCTATCACATACCTTTCTTAATTTTAAACCATTTTAATTCTTTGAAAAACTGATCCTTGTAGCTATATTATGTTAAGCTATCAATAGCTACACTGAAGGGGGGAAAAACTTATTTAAATTCACCTTTGAAAGATATACTAAAAAGGGTGACTTTCTTTTATTTTAATTAAAATAACAAAGCCTTAAAAAAAGCAAACATTCTAAATTGTTTCTCTAAAGGATCCTATAAAGCATGTAAAAGACAAGGTTATAAAAATGTAGTAATTTTCAATCAATTATAATGTTTCTTCAAAGAACTGATTCTAACTAGTTTAATGACAAATAAGCCACATATAAATTGTTGTTATGTGCCGAGGAGTCAGTTCTGAAACTGTACAGGGTTTCCGAGGCTGTAAATCTTTACAGGCGCAGAAAGCCTCATCTTTCTCCAGCGGAACAGCTGGTAGTTTCAAACTACTGACCCTTAGTTAGGTTAGCAGCCCAATTCGTAACCACTACGCTACCAGAACTCCTTTCTTATAAATTAAATAGTCCTAATATAACCAGGGGAGTCCTGGTGTAGCACTGTGGGTTAATGTGCTGGACTACCAGGTCACTTTGAACTGCAAGGTCAGTGATTTAAGCTTACTAGCCACTCCTCAGAAATCCTACACAGGGTGCTATGAGTCTGAAACCACTTGACGACACTTAACAATAATGTAACCAGAATCACTATGAGTCAGAATCAATTTGACAGTAGTGGATTTTTAGTATTCCCAGAAAATTAATGAAAATAAATTCATTCTAACAAAGGTTTCATGTTTATATCAACACAGAAAGGAAAATCTTACATCCAAAATCTTTTTATGCAACAAACTAGACATTATATGAAATGTGATTTATTTAGGATAACTAAATAATTTTGAATTCCAGAATGATAAAAAGACTAAAGTGTTTACTAAAAAAGGGAGGGGAGTAAAAGAAAATGAATTGTTACATTTTGTCTTTCAAAATACCTGTTGTTGTTGTTGTTGGTCAAGTTTGTTACAATGAGCAGCTGATGGGTTTGAACCACTGACCAGTGCTGATCCTACAGGGCCACACCAGGAGTCCTAAAATACCCAGAACAACTTAAAGATGTAAATGACTGAGATAAGGTGATTTTAATTTAATAATGGGCCTGAGACCCACACTACTACAAAGAATATTTTAAAGTGCCCCTCGCCAAAGAAGCTCTGGCAGCGTAGTGATGAGAATACGTCTGCAAACCTCAATATCAGCAGTTTGAAATTACCAGCTGTTCCACAGAGAAAGACGAGGCTTTCTGCTCCTGTAAAAAGTTACAGCCTCAGAAACCCTGTACAGGGTCACTATGGGCTGGAATCAACTTGAAGGCACTTAACAACAACAACAACAAAATAAGAAAAATGCTGTCTTGATACAGTTTCCAGAAATTACGTGGATCACAACATAAGGGGAAAAAAACCAAAACACTTACAGACAAATAAAAGCTTAAACTGAAAATAAATATAAGAAATGGTAAAAAAAAAATTTAAATGGCAATATATACCATTTAAACAAATTTACTTCAGTGTAATTATGTTTTGGAGTCTTGCTGTGTCACTGTAGGATAAGTACTAGACTGCTGACCACAGGGCCAGTGGTTTAATGCACCAACTACTTCCAGGAAATACTACACAGGGTCACTGAGTCAGAACCAACTCAATGGAATTTAAACACAAAAATTGTATTTTATTATATATGATCAAATAGGTAGCTTATGGTTCAAACTCACCAGCTGCCCTTGGGAACCCTACACGTGGTTGCTATGAGTATGAACTGACTCGATGGCACTTAACAACTGTTTACTTAATAGAAATTACTACTGAAGTATAGTATAGTGGTTACAAATCGGGTTGTGAACCACAAGGTCAGCAGCTCGAAACTACAAGCTGCTCTACAGGAGAAAGATGAGGGTTTCTGCTCCCATAAAGATTTACAGCCTCGGAAACCCTGTTCAGGGTCTCTATGGGTCGGAACCGACTTGATGGCACTTAACAACAACAACTAAAGTATATATGCTCTTACTTTGGATATGTTATCAGGAGATACCAGTCCCATGAGAAGAACATCATGTGTGATAAGGTGGAGGGTCAGCGAAACAGAGTTAGACCTCGAAAGCTAAGAACTTGAATGTCAAGTAACATAAAAAAGAAAGAAATGTCTCTCACTATTAAGATAACTAAATTCTCCTTTATGACTAAGTTGATGAGTTATTTTATTCTTTTTGCAATATTCCTTGAAGCCAAGGGTAAAACTGAAAAAGTTTCTGAGTCAAAAAGTAAGCTATAACTTTGGAAATAGTTGCTTTTAACCTTTAAGATCTTTAGTTGAATAATTCAAATATTGTTTCTCTCTGTTCTGTGATAAACTCCTGACAACATTGAAACTTCGTGAAAGGCACAAAAAATTTGTTTCTGCTTTATGAAAATTTCAATTACTAAATTGGTAACAACCTTGCTTCCTTTCAATCTAACATCAAAGTCAATAGTTTTAACTGAGGAAGTCACATCATTTCCCTACAGAATTTTTATTATTATTAAGGTGTTTAGAGATTTGATAACCTTGGTATATTACTTAATATATCCTGACTCCTGGTGTGGCACTGTAGGATAAGCACTGGACTGCTAAAACACCTTTGTTGTTATTATGTGCTGGTTGTTGTGATCTTGGGCCAACAACAACTTACAACCAAAATGATTACAAAGAGTTAAAACTTGGGTCTATTTGTCCCAACTAAAGAATGTCAAAACATCTTTGTTGTTGTTATGTGAAGTCAGTTCTGACTCATAGCGACTCTGTACAGGGTTTCCGAGGCTGTAAATATTTACAGGAGCAGAAAGCCTCATCTTTCTCCCAAGGAACAGCTGGTAGTTTCGAACTGCTGACCTTGCGGTTCACAGCTCAATTCGTAACCACTACGCTATGGGCGTATAAAATCTCTGGAGAAAAAAATACTCCCAATAGCAGACATCATCTGAGGTAAATAGTCCCAAAATCATGGAAAGGAGCTTTGATAGTATAGTAGTTACAAATCGGGCTGCTACCTTCAGGGTCAACAGTTCGAAACTGCCAGCTGTTCCGTGGGAGACAGATGAGGCGTTCTGCTCCTGTAAAGATTTACAGCCACGGAAACCCTGTACAAGGTCGCTATGAGTCAGAACCGACTCCACAGCACATAACAACAACAACAACAAGGTCATGGAACATGACCATAAATTCAGTAAGACTAGGGTCAAGGTCCATGAGTCTTACTTAATTTATGGACTTCATCATTGTAGCTACTCCTACATTATTAGCATTACTTCTTACTTGTAAAGACCTCTGGAAGCGTAGTGGTTATGAGTCAGGCTGCTAACCTCATGATCAGCAGTTTGAAACTACCAGCCACTCCGTGGGAGAAAGATAGGCTTTCTGCTCCATAAAGATTTACAGCCTCGGATACCCTATGCAGGGTCACTGAGTCAGAACCAATTCCATGGCACACAACCACCACTACCACTTCTCACCTGTAGTCTTTTTTTGTTATGTTGTGCATAGGTTCTCTAGGAGTCAGTACTAACTCAATGGCACCTAACATCAACAACATTCGTCAAATTACTGATGATATTGCAAACAGAAAGGCAGCTCAACATAAATGCATAGACAATCTCGTTAAAATTAAATAGGGTAGTTTTAGATTTTATTTTTGACCAGTAAGTGGAGTTTGAGCCACTTTTTGCACTTGGGTGAATAAAACAGAGCAAGGCATTATGAAAATTCACCAAAAGGCCATCTGGTTGTATATACACCTAAAAATGACTCACCTTTTCTCTATACCTTTTTAGCTGGTTACCAGATAGAACTGGTTCTTGGCTGCACTCACTATTGTAAACTGGAACAGCCATTTTAATTTTTAATAATTATTAGATACAATCAAATGTGCTATAAAATACTTATTCCACCTATGTAACTCCACCACAATTCCGCTGCATACACATATTATGTATCTCTAAGTCCACTCTTCCATTCTCCCTCAGGCAATATACTCGAGTTCTTATACTCAACACTAAACTACTGTCTGCTTCAATAACCAGCTCACCCTGAGGATGAGACCTAGTAATATCACATGACAAGAAACTGTAAACTATATGGTACCCAGCTACACTTTATGAACAGTGACTGAGGTTGTAAGAGCTAGCAAGAATCAGGCAGTCATATCAGGTTGATTTCACAAAGAAGAAAGGTTACTCCTATGTGGGTGATGTTACCTTCACCCCCTCTTGTTGGTGTTATTTAAAGGAGGGAATATAAGAACAAAACTAAAAATGAAGGCACTTATGTTAACTTGAGAGTCCTGGTACGGAACTGTGGGTTAATCCACTGGACTGCAAAGTCGCTTTGAACCTTAAGGTTGGCAGTTCAAGCTCACCAGCTGCTGCCCAGAAACACTCTACAGGATCGCTATGGACCCGAACCAACTTGATGGCACTTAACAACAAACGCTAACTTGACAACATGCAGCGGACCTACCAATGATCCTAGGGAGACTCAAAAAGAAACAAGCTGCAGTTCTTAGAAATGTAGCTGAGCTTATGGTCTAACTGCTCCTGGAAACAAAGTATTCACAATATTCTCAATTCAACATACACTGTTGTTGTTAAGTGCCATCGAGTTGATTCTGCCCCATAGCGACCCTGTATAGGATTTCCAAGGAGCAGCTGGTGAGCTTGAACCACTGACCTTGCAGTTCAAACGACTTTGCAGTCTGATGCATTAGCCCACAGCGCCACACCAGGACTCCTCAACATACATAGTTCTCAGGAAACCTTACAAAATTAACCAATCAGAATGCAAGGACAAACTTTTAAAATCTTGTGGCTTTGGCAAAACTCAGTTGAACCTTGGTAAATATCAACAACTCAAAGCTGTTGCCTGTTAGTACTTCATTTCACTTTATGTAGACCTCATTCTGCTTTATAACCCTTTGGAGCACTTATTTTCATTATTAGACTATGTTTCTCCAATGTTGTTGTTATTAAGTACTGTGGAGTCGGTTCCCACACATGGCGACCCTGTACAGGGTTTCCGAGGCTGTAAATCTTTATGGGAGCAGAAAGCCTCATCTTTCTCCCGCGGAACAGCTGGTAGTTTCGAACTGCTGACCCTGAGTTTAGCAGCCCAATTCGTAACCACTACGCTACCAGAGCTCCTTACATTTCTCCAATAGGAATTGTCTATTCCTCAATAAATCTCTTTGCATTATTTTAATAGAGGGCTGACCAGTTTGTCCTACAACATTTGTATTGTTGTTAATTGTCTTCCAGTGAGTTCCGACTCATCTGATTCCTGAGCCTGCATAGGGCTTCCAAGGAGCAGCTGCTGAGTCTGAATCACCAGTCTAGCAGTTAGCAGTTTAGTGCTTATCCCAGAGCACCACTCCATACCTGAACCCCTTATTTTTTATGAAATAGTTTATATAACTTTATTAATAATGTTTTCCTATTTTGTTGTTGTTGTTAAGCGCCATCAAGTCAGCTCCAATTCATAGCAGCCTTATGCAAAACAGAACAAAACACTACCCAGTCCTGAACCATTCTCACAATTGCTATGTTTAAGACCATTGTTGCAATGTTCTCCCATGTAAACTATCACATAATTCACAATAAAACTTTTTTTTTAAAAAAAGACCATTGTTGCAGCTACTGTGTCACTCCATCTAGTTAAGCATCTTCCTCTACTTACTGAGACTATACTTATTACAAGACAGGCCTGTTTGTTCTCTTAAGAGTCCATGGTACTTTCAGTATTCTTTGCCAACACAGCAATTCAAATGCATCAATTATTAATCTGCCTTCTTTATTCACCATTCATCTTTCGTATGCATACAGGGCAATTGAAAATATCATAGCTTGGGCCAGGTGCACCAACTAAGTATTCAAAAGTGACATCTTTGCTCTTTAACACTTTAAAGACGCCTTTTGGAGCAGAATTGCCCAATGTAATCAATGGATGTCCTCTGATTTCTGGAGCTCTGGTAGCGTAGTGGTTATGAATCAGGCTGCGAACTGCAAGGTCAGCAGTTCAAAACTACCAGCTGTTCTGAGGGAGAAAGCTGAGGCTTTCTGCTCCCGTAAAGATTTACAGCCTCAGAACCCTGTTCAGGGTCGGTATTCAGAACCGACTCAACGGCACTTAACAACAACATCACCATGAAGGCTGATTGTGCATCCAAGTAAAATGAAATCCTTAACTTTAATATTTTTTCCACTTATCAAGATGTTGTTCATTGGTCCAGTTGTGACAGTTTTCATTTTCTTGACAATGGTGCTAAACCCATAAAGAAGACTGTCGTCTTTGATCTTCATTAGCAAGTGCCTCAAGTTTCAGCAAGCAAGGTTATATCATTTGCACATCGCAGGTTATTGTTGAAGAGTTTCCTCTAGTTCCAAAACCATGTTCTTCTTCATATCATTCAACGTCTTTGACTACTTGCTCAGCATACAGATTGAGTAAGTATGATGAAAGGCTACAAACCTGGTTTACACATTTCCTGATTTTAAACCATTCAATATCTCTTTGCTGTGTTCAAAGGACTGACTCTTAAAGTCTATGTAAAGGTTCTACATGAGCACAATTAAGTGTTCTGGAATTCCCATTCTTTGCAATGTTATGATCCATAGTCAAATGCCTTTGCATAGTCAATAAAACACAAGTAAACATCATTCTGATGGTCTCTGCTTTCAGCCAAGATCCATCTGACAACGGCACTGACAATCCTTCCACGACCTCTTCTGAAATCCAGCTTGAATTTCTGGTAGCTTCCTGCTGATATAATGCTGCAACCATTTCTGCATTATTTCGAACAAAATTTTACTTGCACATTATAGTTATGATATTGCTGACTTCCAAATTTCTTGTCATAAACTAGTGAGTGATTCCAGAGCTACATCATTTAGTTGAAACTTTTCAATTTGTATTCATCAATTCCTGGTGGTGGTGGTGATACAACTCTTAGCAACTCTGTATAGGGTTTCCAAGGTTTAACTCTTTATGGGAGCAAAAGCTTCCTCAATCTCTCACAGAGCGACTGGTGGATTCAAACTGCTGACTGTGCAGCTAGCAACCCAATGTGTAAACCACTATCCTACCAGGGCTCCTCTGTCAATTCCTGGAGCCTAGTTTTTCACCAATGCCTTCAGTGAAACTTGGACTTTTTCTTTTAATATCATTATAGGCTACCTCCTGAACTGGCTGAATATAGACTAATTCTTTTCCACTCAGTGACTCATGTGTATTCCTTCCATCTTCTTTTGATGCTTCCTGCATTGTTCAATATTTTGCCCATAGAATCCTTTACTCTTTCAAGGCGAGGCTTGATTATTGTTATGTTCTTTCCTTTCTGTTTTTCAACTCCAGGAAAATTGCACACTTCATTATAATACTTTACTTTGTTTTCTCAGGCAAGCCTTGTAAATTCTCAATTCAGTTCTTTTACTTCATCATTTCATCCATTCACTTCTTAGCAAAAATTATTAAATTTTATTCATGACCACACCAGAAATGTGAGATTTAAATATAAATGGCTTTTTAATTCATTATGACAGGGAATAAAAACTTTACTTCAAATATAGAAAGGATACACACAAAATATTCACAGGAAACAAACTATTTCTTCTGTAGTTTATGGAATCCCATGATTTAAACAGAGCAGAGACTATTACTCCCTGAAAGATCAGGAATACTGACAAATATGGAAACATCAGGGAAGCATGAGAGTCTTCACACAGAGATATTACAGGTAAAAAATCATTATAAATAAACAAATTAGAACATTTTATAAAACATCCAAATGGAACTCTTAAACTTCGTATGAAATATAGTTGGGCAATAGGAAGGTCTTCCTATTTTAATCAGTATCATCTTCTTAAGTGCAGTTGAGTCAGAATCCTAGCAACCCTATATAGGGTTTCCAAGGAACAGATGGTAGGTTTGAACCACCAAATTTGCAGTTAGCAGTTCAGTGCTTATTCTACAGCACTACACCTAGATTCCACACATCGATGCAAAAAAAAAAAAAATGGCCAAAGAAACTCCTGGTGTGGAACTGTGGGTTAATGCCTTGGACTGCAAGGTGGGTTTGAAGCACAAAGTTGGTGCTTCAAGCTCATCAGCCACTCCATGGAAATCCTATATGGCACATAACAACAACAACAACAACAATATAAAACATCAAACCAAAGATACACAATTGGAAATATTCTTAAGCAAATTTATATGGTCAAAACAGTATCTTAACGGGCACAAACTTGGTCACAGGAAGGATTTTGAGAGGACAACGTGACATTTTGCTTTATTTACATTTTGAATAAGCATGTCGCAAATCCCACAGTTGGAGAGTGTGGTATAGTGAATTATCTAATGTCTCTTCTAGCCATAGTCTGTAACTTCCACTAAATGTTTTTGCCCTGCTGGGTCTGCAGAAAAGAAGGTGGGAGAAGATACTGACAAGATGGCATGACTCAACTGTGGATGTTAGCAGAGTTCATTATAAATCTTGAAACTCCAGCATGTGTATAAAATATATATATATTCAAATTGCTATCTGGACTGATTGTGAATGTTGCAAATATAAAGGTAACGATTTTGTAACAAAAGGAGGGGAGCGGTTGACAGGAGTGGATGACCCTGGGACCATCAAGAGAGAAGAGTAGAGTGCAGGATCCTATCCTTAGAAGCAGTGATGTCAACATGGAGGCAAGAGAAATGATGGGAAGAGATGGAGTGGCTGGGAACTCTAGACTCAAGGAGGGAGAGGGGCTGTGTGCTGGCGGCCAGGGTATACCCTTTGGTTATCTGAATGGTTATATATTCCTGACTGTTTCAGTGTACACCCAAAAAAAAAAGAGAGAGATTGGAAGCAATGCTGTTGAATGATGATGCATAGAGGGATTGTAATCATTGCAATGAAACGAAATGTGAAGCTGATGCTCTCCCATGTAAACGATCACTCAATTCACAATAAAAACTTTTTAAAAAATATATATACATATATAACTAAAAATTATGTGTATATATGTTAATTGTTTATATATACTTTCTAATATATAAAATTAAAAAGTACATATACATAAAAAATTTAAAAGTATATACACATGGAGTCCTGGTGTGGCATTGTGGATTAATGTGCCAGACTGCAAAGCCGTTTCAACTGCAAGGTCGGTGGTTCAAGCTCACTAGCTGCTCCTTGGAAACCCTATACAGGGTCGCTATGGGTCGGAACTGACTTGACAGCACTTAACAACATATAGATATGCATTCACATCTTTTCTTTCATGCTGCCAGTTCTGAGCATTTCTAACTTTCGGGTTGTGACTGCTGTTTTTGAAGTCCGTATTCTTCATTTGTAACAACTATGTTGTTGTTGTTTTTCTTATATCCTCTAACTCTACAGTTTTCTTTTTCTACCACCTCCCCCAGAAAGTTGGTTAGTGTATAAGGAACATCATAGAAGAATTGACACATTTGAGTTATGGTGTTGGATGAGAATATTGAAAGTACCATGGACTGCCAAAAGAACTAACAGATCTGTATTGGAATAAGTACAGCCAGAATGCTCCTTGGAAGCCAGGATGGCCAAAACTTCGTCTTTCATACTTCGGACATATTTTCTGAAGAGACCAGTCACTGGAGAAGGATATGTTTGGTAAAGCGGAGGGTTGGAGAGAAAGAGGAAGATCCTCAATGAGATGGATTGTCACAGTGGGAGCATGGATGGGCTCAAATGTAGCAATGATTGTTAAGGTTGGCCCAAGACCAGGCAGTGTTTCATTCTGTTGTGCATAGGGTCACTATGAGTTGGTACCACTTCCATGACACCTAACAGCAACAAGCCCAGAATGAAATTAAGAAAAAATTGATTTACTATTTATAATTTTTTTTCCATATGCAATATGCTTTTCAAATTTTTTGACAATTTATTCAGGGGGTACTTTGTCAAATAAACAATATTTTGACTATGTTACTTGGATTGTGCTAGTAGTGATATGCTGTGAAGTAGGTTACAATTCATAGTGACCCTGCATAGGGTTTCCAAGGCGTTAAATCTTTATAGGAGCACAAAGCCTCATCTTTCTCCCACAAAAAAGCTGGTAGTTTAGAACTGCTGGCTTTGACGTTAGCAGTCCGACTTATAACCACTATACTATTACTTTGGTATCTGTGGAAAATCAAGAGAGAACAGGATTAGAATATCTGTTTTTGCACTTCCACCTAAATTCAAAGGAGTTCAGCAAATATTTACTGAAGCTAAAGTAGGCAAACATTTACTGAAGCTAAAATGGTATTATACTTTTAATGGTTGTCTTATGAAAGCCAATTAGAAGATAATTTATTTTTTTAATGTGGCATTTGTCAGATACATCAATAAAATAGTTTTTAATCCTGGAATATTTATGTAAAGTACTATACAAATAGAAGTCTTGATGTGGCCCTGTGGAATAAAGCACTGGATCACAAGGTTGGTTTGATCAACCAGGTCGGCAGTTCAAACTTACCAGTCGCTCCTCGGAAACTCTATACAGGGTTGCTGTGAATCAGAACTGACTTAACAGCACATAACAACAACAAGAACTATATAAAATTACAAAAACAAAAGTGTTTATATGTTAAAGGAATACATACTTTATTAGGCATATAACCCAGGGAAGTATGACTGCAAGAATCATAATTTTTTATCAGGCAGCTATTTGTACCCTCTGAAATCCTCTGAAGTTTTAAGGGCACTGTAGAATAAGCACTGGACTGTGAACCATAAGGTTCAAACCCACCAGGCTCTTCCTTGGAAACCCTATACAAGGTCAATATGAGTTGGAACCAACTCAACAGCACTTAACAACAAAGTTATTTTCCTTTACCAGGAATATCTTTTTTTTCAGTTAATGCTACTATTATTCAAATTGATGCACCAACCACTAAAATCAATGATGAAGAAATTGAAGAATTCTGCCAACAAAGATGTTGAAACTGACCAAACATGCAATCAAGATACATCAATAATTACTGGTGATTGCAATTTGAAAGTTGGAAACAAACAGAACAGTAGTTGGACAATATGGCTTTGGTGACAGAAATGATACTGGAGATCACATGATAGAACTTTGCAAGACCAACAACTTACTCAATGTAAATTATCTTTTCAGAAATATAAAAGATAACTATACAACGGACCTCGCCAGATGGAATACATAGGAATCAAATTGACTACATCTTTAGAAGGAGATGGTGAATAAGCTCCATATCATTAGCCCAAAAAAAGGCCAGGAACCAACTGTGAAAGAAATATAAATTGTTCAAATGCAGGTTCAGAATGAAGCTGAAGAAAATTAAAACTCAATGAAAGCTAAATATGATGCTGAGAATATCCCACCTAAATTTAGAGATCATCTCAAGAACAGATCTGATGCATTACACACTAAGGATCAAAGACCAGAAGAGTTGTGGAATGACATCAAAAACATCATACAGAAAAGACAGCAAAAGATCATTAAGAAATAAAGAAACAACCAAAGTGGATATCAGAAAAGATTTGCTCTTGAACATAGAAAAGCAACAGCAAAAACAGATTAATTAAAAGAGCTGAAAAGAAAAATTTAAAGGGCAGCTCAAGACGACAAAATAAAATATTATAATGAAATGTACAAAGACCTGGAGTCAGAAAACCAAAAGCGAAGAACATGTTCAGTATGACTCGAACTGAAAGAACATCAAAAAAAAATTCAAGCCTTGCCTTGAAATAGTGAAGGATTCTATGGGCAAAATATTAAACAATGAATGAAGTTTCAAAAGAAGATGGGAGGTATATACAGAGTTACTGTACCAAAAAGACTTAGTTGATATTCAACTATTTCAAGTGGCAGCATATAATCAAGAACTGAGGATATTGAAAGAAGTCCAAGCTGCACTGAGGCATTAGGGAGAAACAAGGCTCCAGGAATTGATGGAATATAAATTGCAATGTTTTAACAAACTAATGCAGCACTGGAGGCACTTACTCATCTGCCCCAAGAAATTTGTAAGAAATATGGAAGAAATCCATATCTGTGCCCATTCCAAAAAAGGTGACACTACAGAATGCAGAAATCATTAAACAATACCATTAATATCACATGCAAGTAAAATATTGTTAAAGATAATGCAAAAGCAGTTGCAGCAGTAAATCATTAAGGAGCTGACAGAAACTCAAGCCAGAAGAAGACTTAGAAGGATGAATATTATTGCTGGCATCAGATGGGTTTTGACTGAAAGAAGAGAATACCAGAAAGATGTTTACTTGTGCTTTATTGACTATGCAAAGGCATTCAACTATGGATCATAACAAATTATGTATAACATTGTGAAGAATGGAAATTCCAGAACACTTAACAGTACTCATGAGGAACCTGTACATAGACCAAGAGCCAGTCATTTGAACAGAAAAAAGGGTTATCTGCATGGTTTAAAATGAAGAAATGTGTCAAAGTTGCATCCTTTCAACATACTTATTCAGTTCGGACATATTGTCAGGAGGGGCCAGTCACTGAAAAAGGATATCATGTTCAGTAAGGTCAGAGAAAAAGAGTAAGACAACACCCCCCACCCCCAGCGAGATGGACTGGCAGAGTGGCGGCATTAATGGGTTCAAGTGTGGCAACAATTGAGGTTGGACCAGGACCGGGCAGTGTTTTGCTCTGTTGTGCATAGGGTCATTATGAGTCAGTACCAATTCGATGGTACCAACAACAACAACAATTCAATCTGTATGCTGAGCAAATAATCAAAGAAGCTGGAAAAATGAAGAACATTATATCAAATTCACAACATCAATTTGGACTGGAGGAAAACTCATCTCTGATATGCAGATGGCACAATATTGTTTGCTTGAAATACTTCCTAAGAAGATCAAAGACTATAGTTTTCATTATAGGTTGCACCTCAATGTAAACAAAAGTCTGTACAACCTGATCAACAAATAACATCATGATACATAGAGAAAAGACCGAAGTTGTGAAAAATTTATTTTACTTGAATCCACAATCAACAATCATGGAAACAGCAGCCAAGAAACCAAAGGACATATAAAATGTTAAAGAGCAAAGATACCACTTTGATGACTAGGGTGTGTCTGACCCAAGCCATGGTATGTATGTGAAAGCTGGACAATGAATAAGAAAACAAAAAATTGATGCCTTTGAATTATGGTTTTGGTGAAGAATACTGAATGTACCACAGGCTGCAAGAAAACAAACAATCTGTTTTAGAAATATGGTCATATTATTCCTTGGAAGAGACAACAGTGAAACTTCATCTATTGTACCTTGGACATTTTGCCAAGAAGGATTAGTCCCTAGAGAAGGACATCATACTTGGTAAAGTGGAAGATCACAGAAAACGAGGATGATCGCAACAAGATGAATTCACACAGTGAAAACAACAATGGTCTCAAACATAACAATTGTGAGGATGGTACATTACACCAAGCAGTGTTTCATTCTATTGCACACAGGGATGCTATGAGTTGGAACTGACCTATTAACATCTAACAACAACAATTTATCAGGCAAGTTTTGCCTATACACAGAGTGAATTTAAGAGCACAATCATTTTACCTTCATGTACTATGAGGTCCTAAAATCATATTTTCTATCCTTAAAATGCATAGTTTATACATATAGTTACAACTGCAGAAAAAGCAAAACCTGGATAAGACACTGCAAACATAAACTCAACTGTGCAACTAAAACAAATATATCAAACAACTATTACTCAGTTTATCCAGTCTTTATTCTTTTAAAACAGGCACCTTGTAACATTCAAAACCATGGCAAAAAGCAAACACACTCATTGCCAAAGAATCTATTTTGACTCCTGGCAAACCTATAGGGCACAGTAGAATTGTCCCATAGGGTTTCCAAAGTTATAAATGTTTATGGAAGTAGATTGCCACATCTTTCTCCCATGGAATAGCTGGTGATTTTGAACGGCAACCATTTGGTTAGCAGCAGTGTTAAACCACTGTACCAAGAAGGCTGTTTAAAAAAATAAAATCCAATTCTGCAAAACTAATGATTTATGTTTTCAAAGGCAAACAGAAGGGGAAAGACTTCTTCCAAATAAACCAAGTGCTTAAAATAGCACACCTCAGCCACAAATTGAGTATGAAGTTCTAAAATACCATTTCGAAAAAAGATATACTTGTATCTTGACCATTCTTAAACAGAGTTTTCAACATGCTATTGTATTTAAGTGTCATTTAGTCTGTTCTGATTCATAGCAATCCTCTATAGGGTTTCCAAGGCTGTGCATATTTGCAGAAGCAGAAATCTTCATCTTTCTCCTAAAGAGAAGTTGATGGGCTAGAACGGCTGATCCTGCAATTCGCAATCCAATGCTTATCATATAGAGCCACCGTGTGTGACAGACCACTTCTCCAGCTTTCTTATGTAGCAAAAAAAAAATGCTAGTTTTTCACCAATCTCCGTTTCTCCTTTTATAAAATTGTCTAATTTTGCCTGGGCAGATGGTTATCCTGCTAGACAGTGTATTTCCTAGCCTTCTCTTCCCAGCTAAGAATGTCCCAATGATTTGATTTTCACTCACAAAATAAGGCAAAGTGATAAAAGCCACACTGAACTACTAACTAAAAGGTTGGCAGTTCAAACCCACCAGGTGCTTCTCGGAAACCCTATAGAGGGTCGCGATAAGTTGAAACCCACTCCACACACTCAACCCTCTTTCATGCACCTAGCTGGTGAAACTAGAGTACTCATGTTCAACCTAGAAATGGAAGTTATATAAAATGGTAATGCAGATAACAAGCACTATACTGTCTCTGTATTGTTATGTGAGAGAAATTAACATTTATTCTCTTTAAGCAGTTAACAGAGCCTTTCTTACATCATTTTAACCTTTAATCCAGTTAGCTCCTGACAACAATTACCACTCAATAGGAAATAAAAGAAGAAAAAAAGCTCAACAGTAATCCCTTTTTCCTCTTCCGTGGTTTCCCTCCTCTTCATTTACTTAAAATATTCTATTAATATGGGCAACAGGGCTGATACACTGCCAAGGTTTCAAAGCATTGTTGTTGATAGTAAGTGCTGTGAAATTGGTTCTGACTCATAGTGACCCTGTCTTGGGTTCCCCTGGGGCAGCTGGTGGGTTTGAACCCCCAACCTTGAGTTACAAATGGACTTTGCAGTCCAGAGCATTATCCTGCAGAGCCACACCAGAAAGCCTTGTTGCTACTGTAAGGTGCTGATGAGTTGCTCCCAACTCAACCTTGATAGGATTTCCGAGGAGCAGCTAGTGAGTTTGAACAGCCAATTTTGTGGTTCAAACTGACCTGTGGTTGAGTGCTTATCCTACAGTGCCACACCAGAAGTCTTGTTGCTGTTGTTAGGTGCCATCAAGTTGGTACCAACTCATAGCGACCTTATGCACAGCAGAACGAAACACTGCCCAGTCCTGGGCCTTAGACATGTATAAATGAGCATCATTTTTTAAAAAACAAAAAAGTCTATTTTTCTCCTGGTCCATAAAATCAGAAGATTCCTTCTTATATTCTAGATTTACCTTTCTACAAAATGGAAGGCACTATTTTTGATAATCACTGATCCAAGGAGGGATCATTTAATTGCTTTGACATATTGCTAGAGCAGCAGAGTTTAAAAATTCTTATTAAAATGCAAAAGTGCAACTGAGTGATGGGACACAATTCCAAGGTACCCAAGCAAGACGATGATTCTCAAAAGTAGCTCAGGACTACAAAAACAAAGAAAGTGAGAAGGCAGTATACAGTAAAACATTAGTACATACTACCTCACATCCACTAAATAATGGGTGCCCTCTCCCAAACTAAAGGGAAGACATTTAGCTATTCCCAAATATTAAATATAAAATAACACACATCATATTCTGAGCAATAAAAAAAATTACAGAGAAAAGCAAATATTTCTGATGGCAAAGTTAGCAGCTGATTTTCATTTCCAAGACTTTCACCTTCACCTAGATGCAATTATAAAGACATATTCTTCCCACATAGTTTGGAAGGTGACCAAATAGATGCTTGAGTCATTCTCTGAAAGTCTCAAAATTCCAAATGATCAAAATTCAAAACTGAAAACATTCACTCTATATAAATATGCACTAGTGTCCTGCTCCTCATTTTTCAGGACTCAAAAGAAAGAAAGAAAATGCTCCCCAGTACTCATATTCTGTCTCCAATATTAAATTATTTCCATCATATAATTTGAAATATTTATAAATAAAGTTTAAAAGTGTGTGGCATACACTTTTGCTTTGAACAAAGGAAAAATGCCAGCAGAAACCTATTTTACTCTATAGCACTGCAAGACTACATGAAAAATTTTTTGCAAATAATAGTCTTAAACTTTTTAAGAAACATAACAAATTCAAATAGGCAAGAATTTAAGAAAAAAAAAAAACTCCACTAATGAACAGGTAGTTTCTAAGTACTCCCGAAAATTAACGAAGGTTGTAACTGCCCAGAGCTTCTTACTCATATTTTTTGTAGCATAATGCTTGTTGCTGTTACTAAGTGCCATCAAGTTAATTCCGACTGATAGAGATTCTACATGGTTTCCCAGGAGCAGCTGATTAGTTTGAACCATCAACCTTAGGCTCAAACCGACCTTGCAGTCCAATGCTTATCCTATACAGCTACACCAGGACTACAACATAATGCTTAAATAATGTTACAACACTACAGATTTTTACAACTGAAATACATTGGTATTAATCAAAACATTTTTCACTACAATCGACACAAAGAATAGATTTAATGCACACTCACTGCAGGTTAATGCGCTGGATTGCAAGGTCAATTTGAACCACAAGGTTGGAAACCCTATACAGGGTTGCTACAGGGCAAATCGACTCAACGGCAGTCAGGATAAGCACTGCACTGCTTGCTAACCACAAGGTCAGTGGCTCAAACCCACCAGTTGTTCCTCAGAAACCCTATACAGGATTGCTATGACTCAGAACCAAATCGACAGCACTTAACAACAACAAAAAGATTACACTAATAATTAGGAATACATCCCTAGGAGAGAACATATAATATATTATATTTATATAAGATTTAGGCTCCCTCCTTGCATAAAAAGGAATTATTTTTCCAAATTATTTCATTTAAAAAAAATCTATACTGAAAAAAGACATTACTTTCAAATATTGTTGTGTTGTTAAGTGCCGTAGAGTCAGTTCCAACTCATAGCAAAACAACCTTGCAGATCAAACTGACCTTGAGGCCGAGTGCTTATCGTACAGTGCCCCAGGAACACATATTTTGCAAACCTATTTTGCCCACTTCTAATAACACATTTGAATTACCTTCATATTATCAAGTCCTAAAGCAGATTAAAAATAGAAATGTAGTCCCATATTCTCTCCCAATTAAACTCTATTAGCATTGTATGTTGATCTTGTTCAGTGCCGCTGAGTCAGTGACAATGCATAGCGAGCCTGTGTAGGGTTTCTGAAGCTGTGACTCCTTTGAGGATGCAAAAAGCCTCATCTTTTTCCCATGGAGCACAGTTCAGTACTCATCCACCATGCTTCCTGGCATTGTTTGTTAAAGCCCCTTCAAGTCAGTTGCAAATCACAGCAACTCTGTACTGGGTTTCAGAGGAGCAGTGGGTTTGAACTGCCAAACTTGCCATGTGAAATCCAGGACTGATCCCTTAGCACCACACCAGGAGTCCCAGCATTATGTAAGTATCAGGTAATCGGTAAAATGACATCTTAAGTAAAAAGTCACAGGTATCTCAAATTTTCCCAGAGTATATAAAAACTGTACCAATTGCGGGACCTATAAAAAGTGTATCATGTTCATCAGTAAGCGAAACAAACAGTATAAAAGATATAATTTCACACCAAATTTAAGCTTAATGTATTAACTTATAAACAAAAGGACCTCTGGTCGTGTAGTGGTTACAAATCAGGCTGCTAATCTCAGGGACAGCAGTTCGAAACTACCAGCTGTTCCATGGGAGAAAGAGGAAGCTTTCTGCTCCCATAAAGATTTACAGCCTCAGAAACCCTGTACAAGGTCGCTGCATCAGAACCAACTCCAGGGCACATAACAACTTACAAACAAAACCTCAATGCAAATGGTTTTTTTTAAAAATTTATCCAAATGAGATAGAATCAAGTCGATGGCACTTTAATAACAACACACACATAAGAAAAAAACATACAGCATAAAAAAATAGGCAAAAGAAAAGAAAATCTCAAACCACAAATTTAGGCACTTAACTACGGCACTTAAAAATTTAAGTTTACTAGTTGTTGTTGTTGTTGTTAAGTGCCGTCGAGTCGGTTCGGACCCATAGCGACCCTGTACAGGATTTCCGAGGGTGTAAATCTTTACCAAAGATAAATTAATGAGCTAGTATTTTGCGTCCACCAAATTTATGGTGGTACTTTGTTAGTTTGCTTGTTAAGCAAGCCATCCAGTCAGTTCCAATTCACAGCGATCCTATATAGAGTTTTCTGAGGCACAGCTGGTGAGTTTGAATCACACACCTGTGGTTCAAATTGACCTTTTGGTCTAGTGCATTATCCTACAGTGCCACAGGATCTGCATTTTAATAAAACTAAACTGGATCAATTTGGTAAATTAAAAGTCCTTTGAAGCAGTATTTTCAAAGAAGTATTCTGAGATGCAATTCATAACTCTTATACAAAGATATTCACTTATAATAGAGAAATGGGCAAAGCAAACAAAATATCCAACAAAATTAAGAAAGGCCTACCCAAGTTGGTAAGGATCTCTGGTAGCATAGTGGTTACAAACCAGGCTGCAAACCGGAAGGTCAGCAGTTCGAAGCTACCAGCTGTTCTGTGGGAGAGAGATGAGGTTTTCTGCTTCCCAATAAAGATTTACAGCCTCGGAAACCCTGTACAGGGTAGCTATGAGTCGGTTCCGACTCCACGGCACATAACCACCACCACCACCACCCAAGTTGATGTGGTTCTAAAGAGTAAGCACCGGACTTACACTAACTCACAGAGATCCATATGGGAGCAGACAGCCTCACCTTTCACCTGAGGAGATGTCAGTGGGTTTGAACCGCTGAGCGTGTGGATATCAGTCCCATGCTTATCCTACTGCATCACCAGGGCTCCTTCTTATTAGATATGACAATATCATGCAGCTGTTTCAAAAATGTGTTTGAAGAATATCTCATAATTTGGGAAATGTCCACAATATTATGTAACCAATCAAAGCAATTAAAAATAATCACATGAGAAAATATTGCCAATATCAACATCAGGAATAACACTGTGATATCAATGAGAAAATAACCGATAAGTGGCGGTAGTTGTGTCACTGCGACCCTCTACAGGGTTTCCAAGGCTGTAAATCTTTACAGGAGCTTCTAGAAAGCCTCATTTTTCTCCCATGGAACAGCTGGTAGATTCGAACAGGTGACCTTAAGGTTAGCAGCCCAACTCACAGCCCACCACCCTTCCATAGCTCTGATAATTGATCATCGTTGTTGTTGTTAAGTGCCGTCAAGTCAGTTCCAACCCATAGTGACCCTGACAGGGTTTCCAAGGCTGTAAATCTTTACGGGAGCAGAAAGCTTCATCTTTCTCCCATGGAGCGGCTGGTAATTTCGAACTGCTGAACTTAAGGTTTGCAGCCTGATTTGTAACCACGATGCTACCAGATCTCCTGTAATTGACTATTAGATAAATAAATATTGATAAGCTGATCAACCAAAAGTGAGGTCACAAAAATCATAAGCATTTAGAGTGTTTATTTCTGAATTTTGCTATTTTCAACACTTTCAAATGCACTATAATGAATAGGAGTCCTGGTGTGGTGCTGTAGGATAAGTACTAAACTGATAACTGCAAGGTCTATGGTTCAAACCCACCAGGCTCTCCTTGGAAGCCTGATACAGGGTTGCTATGAGTTGGAACCAACTCAATGGCACTAACAACAACATAATGAATAAGCAAAAATATACTTATACTTTTAATATAACATTTATCATATGAGCCCGGTGGCTCCAGAGAATAAGCTCTTGACTGAAAACCACAAAAACTGCGCTTTGAGACCACCAGTTGCATCGCAAGAAAAAGATGAGGTTTTCTGCTCCCATAAAATTTAAAAGCCTTGAAAAACCTATACAGAAAGCTATGAGTTGGAAAACTAATTTAAAGTTACTTAACAACAAGAAAGACAAAAGAAACTTTAATGCTTTATGGCTTGCTCAAACTAAATTTTATGATGATTAAAATTTATTACACTAGAAAGTTTTAAAATTACCTGTCATTCAGTATTCATTCCTGAAAAATCTGTTAATATTTACATATGCTTCTTACAGGTCAACATTTTGTAGCATCGTAACTACCTAACTAAAATTTCAAAATATAATTGTTACTAACAACACTAATGAGCAAGATGTTAGGATAATTCATTTATCTTAGTTTTAAATTTATACAACTATGTCTTTTAAAAAATGACAGCAAAATTGTTCTATGAACAAATATTTAATTACTATGTTTTTCAGTGTTTCAAGTATCTCTTATGACCTTCAACATTAATAACCAATATTTGCATATTCAAACTTAAAGGAAAGCTTCAATCTATTCCTTTTTTTGGAAGAGTGAGGTATTTGAGATCAAAGCGTTTTGTTTTTTTAAAAAAAAAAACCTAAATACATATGTGCATACACACTAATACAAAAAATACAACCTAGTTTCAACTTTAAATATTCAAATACCTTTAGTTACTGCATGACAAGAAGGAGGGTGCTGGGTACCCACTCAGAAGCATGTAAGGAGCAGATTACATAATTGCCCTCTAAATATATTTCTGTGTCGAAAATGTCAGAGTTCCAAGAATAACATCAAAGACAATTTAAGATTCTAATGAATAAAAACAATCTAATCGTTCCATTCTACTTCATGTGTGACATCATTAAAAAAATCCACCAATCAAAAGTATTCCTTTCCATTACATCTAGTTTATCTGTACTGAAAATAGTTGTTTCAAGCAATAAAAATGAGCCTCGCCTAACCAAAATTACAAAGCACAGCCACTTCTCCATTTGACAGTAGACTAATTTAAGCTTTGGAGTTATATAACCAACCAAGAAACGAACTGCTGTCCATACAAACCAAAGATAAAGTTTGTGAAAACCATTTAACTTTTTAGCTTACCAAACACAGAATTTGCACAATGGGAGAATCACATCAAATTTTATATAACTCCTGTCAAATGAGTTATGTAACATTTAAATATAGTGACATTTCCTTTTAAAACTAAATCATCAATATATTTACAATTATAATCACCTCTTATGAGACTAATGTCAAGAGCACATTTACAATTTAAAAAAATCACACACAATGATATTTTATACACAATTAAGTGTTCTTAAGAAATTATTTCTATTGATGGTCCACTTGATTCCTCACAAAGATCTGTGATGCTAGGAATTCTTCGTAGACAACCTTTTTTCAGAACAATATACCAATTACATATTACGCATCACCACAAAATGTTAAGACAATGTTATTTTAAAATCAGGTTAATAATTATTAACAGAATCAGTAATGGATAAGTGCTCAAAGGATTGAAAAGATATAAAATGCAAGTATGCTCTGAAACATACTTTGATTCAGAATCAAAGATTTTTTTTTTTAAACTAAGAAGACTGAAGTTTGTAGTTTATTTTGTATGTTCCTCCACTGCCTCCATCCACATGCAAACACACCCACACAACTCTGTATTTTCAAAACTAAAACTGTCTGCTTTGGCAAACATCACAAGAACTGACAAAATATGGCTAAAAATGCATTTGAAAATATGCAGTTTGAATAAATGCACTTCCCGTGAGAACTCAATTAGGTGCAAGAAAGTGATCTTCCTAAACATAAACTTGAATTCAGTAATACCTTAAAACTGAAATTGTAATCAAGAACCAAAAATTGTTTTCACAGAAAATTAAGTTCAGTTTCACAGAGAATCAGATAAATATGAAAGACAAGTAGGTGGTCAGAAAGGTCTACAATATAAGACAAACGTTTTCCTTGAAAAAATGTGAGAATTTGAAAATAACAAACTGAAAGCCCTCAAGAATGATGAAAAATAAATCTAGAACCCAAATGGCGTCCAACAAGAACATTAGATCTTGAAAATGAATATTGCGCTTGCGCAGCCACCGCCCCGTCAGCTGCACAACTGCAGCTAGAGCCCGAGCCAGCAAGATCACGTGCTCCCATGCAGCGCCCGCCCGCAGTTCCGCAACAGCGCAAGCGCAAACACAACTCCAATAGCCGCCATAATGCGGGCTTCACTCTTCAAAAATACAACAGTAATTTAAGAAAATGTTGTTTTAATAGCCTCCGGGATGCATATATACCTTTTGGGGCGGGAGATGAGGGGAGGGGAATCAAGTTCCTTCCTAATGAGTCGTTCCGCGCCGCGGTCCCAAACGTTGCCGCCTCAGTCCCGCGCGCCTCAGTCGCCGCGCCGCCGCCGCTGCCGCCGCCGCCGCCGCCTCCGCAGATTTAAAAACAAACCCGCTTCTCCCTTACACGCGTCGGGGCCGTTATGCAAAGTATTGTAGGCGGGGCTCGGTGCTTGTACTATTGGCCACGCCTATATTCTATCAGCCAATAGGTTCACGGACTGACTGTTCCCCATGCAAATTCATGGTTTTTTATTTGAATGAGGGAAATTGGCCCCGCCTCCTACTGTTGAAAAGAAAGAAGTCCGGTGGTGGCGCTGCGCGTTTCAATTGCAGCGTGAATGAATCTTTTTCAGGCTGTGAAGCGCCCTCTATGAGGCTTAGGAATGGAAGCAACTAAGTAGGTAAGAGATAAGTAACTGAGCTAAAGATTTTCAAGAAGAGATTCTGAAGTGTGGTTGGTTTGTTTATAAATAACATTTTTTAGTTAACGAAGTATAATGAACTGTATTAATATGAAGGAATGGAAAAAACATATTTCGTTGTTCCTTGACAGTGCAAGCACTTAACAATATAAAGTTGGGAATCATTGAACTCACTGACGATTAAAGAATTCAGTTAAGAGGGTACTTACTTAACCTTCAAGTCCTGGTGTGGTGCTGTGGTTTAATGCGTTACACTGCAAGGTCGGTTTGACCCGCAAGGTTAGTGGTTCAAGCTCACCAGACACTCCTTGGAAACTCTATGCAGGTTTGCTGTGGTTCGGAACCGACTCAACAGCACTTAACAACAAATTAACAACAGTAATGGTACCCTTCCACATCGGAATCAGCTCGACAGCACTTAACAACAACAACCCTCCCATTTAGGAGCCCTGGTGTGGTGCTATAGGTAGAATGAGCACTAGACTGTTGCCTCACAAGGTTGGTGGTGCAAACCCGCCAGCTGTTCCTTGAAAACCCGATAAAGGGTGTCTGTTGTTGTTGTTGTTAAGTACCGTGGAGTCGGTTACAACTCATAGTGACCGTCCCTGCACAGGGTTTCTGAGGCTGTAAACCTTTACAGAGGAGCTCTGGTAGCGTAATGGTTACGAATTGGGCTGCTAACCTCACAGTCAACAACCTCACAGTTAGCAGTTCGAAACTACCAGTGTTCCGCAGGAGAACGATGAGGCTTTCTGCTCCCGTAAAGATTTACAGCCTCGGAAACCCTGTACAGGGTCGCTATGAGTCGGAACCGACTCCACGGCACATAACAACAACAAACCTTTACAGAAGCAGAAAGCCTCATCTTTCTCCCTACAGCTGGTAGTTTAGAACTGTCGATGCGGTTAACAGCAGGATTCGTAACCACTACTCTACCAGCGCTCCCTAAAGGGTGTATAAGAGTCAGGAAAAGACTGGACAGCAAAACAACAAATAGGACTCATGGTGTGGCACTGTAGGATCAGCACTGGACCACAAAGTCGGCAGTTCAAACTAAGCAGCCGCTCCTTGGAAACACTGTACAGGATCCAACTTGACAACATGTAACAACAGCATCAATTCTATGTGTAGCAAGTGCTGTATTACCAAACTATGTTATATACAAGAGTTATATGAAAACCAGCGAATATGATACTGTTCTGTCTTCAAAAAAAGTCTGTAGTGAAGGCAGAAAAAAAAAACAAGTTTTTATACATGCTGTGGTCTTTATTATCAGGAACCAACTCAATGGCACTTAACAACAATAAAAGGGTGTGGCGCTGTAAGACAAGCACTGAACTGACTGCTAACCATATGGTTGGTGGTTCAAACCCACCAATGTTTCCTTGGCAGCATGATACAAGGTCACAACGAGTCAGTTAACTGACTCTGCAGCACTTAACAGCATGAGATTAATGCAGGGTGTTTAATTATTTTCATAACTTGCGCCTTTTAACTTACTTGAAACACAGAGTGGTTTTAAAGAGGAAAACCTAAACCAGACTTGGGAAATTAAAAAAAACTTACTAGAATAGATACTCTCTAGCATGAAACCAGGTTTAGTAAATTCTTGCCTAAAAACTGGACTTTCACCTGAGGGCAACGGGGAATCACATTAAAAGATTTTAGGTCAGGAAATGACGCAAATAGATTTGCATTGCTTGATTGCTAAACTTTTAAAGCTCTTAAATTATTATTGTTAGTTGCATCAAGTCAATTGTTGACTCAGACCCATGGTAACCCCACGTATGCGGACTAGAACTGCTCCATAGGGTTTCCACTGGAGTGCAGTGGCTCTGTAAGGTAAACACTAGTTGGAGCCCACCAGCCACTCCAGGGAGAAAGATGAGACTTTCTGCTCTCGCAAACATTTACAACCTTGGAGTTGCTGGAGTTCTCAAATTTGTGACCTCTGAGAAGCAGATCTCACAGCCTGTTTTCTGAGGGGTCTCTGGGTGAGTTTGAACTGCCAGTTTTTGCGTTAGCAATCCAGTGATTTTATCACTTAGGTCACCCAGGGACTCTTTAAATTATATGTAGTTGTTATTGTTGTTAAGGGCCATAGAATGATTCACAGCGACCCTGTATATGGTTTACAAGTAGTGGCTGGTGAGTTTGAACTGCTGACCTTGATGTTCAAACTGATCTTGCAGTTGAGTGTTTATCCTACAGCACCACATACTCAATTATAATTATATATTATAGTTTATTTGGTACTTAGGTGCTTCATAAATTATAAAATAGATGTTCAGTTATTACAAATATTAATACAGTATTAAAATTTCCAACCTATAATACTAGTAGAAATAGGAATGGAATAAGAGAACTCATTATGTTTCTCTTTATATGTCTTTAAGAAAGAAAAAAAAAAGGGAAGAGGGGAAAATCATTTTTATAATATTTTGAGTCCTGGTGTAGTGCTGTAAAATAAGCTCTGGAATGATAAAAAGGTAGCCGCTCCTCAGAATATAGTATCACTATTACCTGGCACCTACTCGATGGCACTTAACAACTTTCAACTTTCTGTGCTAATGGAAAAGGGGAAATAATCCAGCACTGATTGATCACAGTGTTCTTAAAACATGATAAAAATAGTCCCTACTTTCTAAGGTTTTTTATGAAGATTAAATTCCAGTAAAACACTTCAAATAATGCTGGCTATATAGTAATAGCTCAATGTTGTTAGCTGTGGCCAGTTATTTTTATAGGTTCTGACTCATAGTGATCCTGTATAGGGGTTCTGAGTCTGTAAATCTTACTGCAGCAGAAAGCCTCATCTTTCTCCCACAGAGCAGCTGGTGGGTTTGAACTGCCAACCTATGTTTAGCAGTCCAGTACTTATCTTACAGTGACAGCTGTGAACAAGATGGCTGACTTTCAGAAGTAGATCATTAGAAGTTTCTTCCAAATCTACTGTAGAAGCTCCTCTGAAGCCTGCTAGCATCATACCAACAGGGAAACCTCCACTAACAAATGTGGTGGCTGCACATGAGTTACACTGGCTGAAATCAATTTACCACACAACCACCAGTGCTCTAACAATAGTTCAAAAGTGTAAGACAGTAGTAATCGGAGGAATTGGTGGAGTACAATAGGTATAGACGTTGCTCAGCTTGAGCAATTTCTATCTGCACTTACCACACTCACATTAGGAAAGAAGAAGAAAGAACCACAGCTTGATAATATTTATTACTGTCCTCCAGTTTGAAGAGAGGTTTACTGTCTTGGTTTCTTAGTACTGCTATAACAAAAAAGCAACATGTGGGTGGCTTTATCAGAAATTTTTGTCTCACACTTTAGGAGGCTGTAAGTCCAAATACAGGGTGTAGTCTTGGGCTTTCTCTGTTAGCTCTGGGGGAAGAGTCTTTGTCTCTTCTATGCTTCTATTCATTGGTTCCTTGTGGTCTGTATCTTCTCTTCCCTTTGTGTTTCCTTTTTATGTCTAATCTGCTCTTTTTATATCTCAAAAGTGATTGGTTTAAAACACACCCTACACTAGTGTGACATTGTAAGATACGTGTGGGACTGCTAACTTCAAGGTCGAGGATTCAAACCCAGCAACTGCTTCTCAGAAATTCTCTATTAGGGTCACTATGAGTGGGAACAGACTTAACATTGATGTGGTCTCATTAAGGTAACAAACAAAGCCCTACTCCCAAATGGGATTTACATCCACAGGTGTAGGGGTCGGTGTAGGTGTAGGGTTGAGGATTTACAGTACGTTTTGGAGGTGAGGCACAATTGAAGCAATAAAGGCAGTAAATTGGCAAACCTGGAAGCTCAAGAAACAACATTAAGAATACAAAGTATGATGATGTCTTAGTTATCTTAGTGCTGCTTTAACTGAAATTCCACAAATGGTGTCTTTAACAAACAAATTTATTTTCTCATCATTTCGGAGGGTAGAAATTCAAACTCAGGATACTGGTTCTAGTGGAAGGCTTTCTCTCTTGGTTGACTCTAGGGGAATGACTTTGTCTCTTTGGAGCTTCTGCTCTGGTACAGACTTCAGGTGACTTGGCATCTCTCTTCATCCATTACTACTTCTCTTGCTTGCTTCCTTATCTCTTTTGTAGAGATTGATTTTAAATACACCCTTACAAACGAATCTTTACAGTAAAGATCATTCCCACCCCTTCTGCACACAGGGTTGACAGGGATGGGCAATTTAGACATTGGCTACCCAAAATGGGGGGACTACAAAGGCAAGAAGCGGCTGGCTTACAAGTTTTCAAGAGGGAGCTTAGTTTCAGAGGGTGTGGGGGAAGGTAGACTCTCCACTGAGTGGTTTCTAACCTGTCTAGACGAGGCTGGTGAAAGGAGACGGTATAAGACTCGTGTAGTTCAATAGTAAATAATTGCTATCAGGACTGATTGTGAATGTTGCAAATGTAAAGGTAGACATTTTTTAAAAAAAAAAAGGGGAGGGGTGCCCCTGCAGTCTGGAGCAGAGGACCCTGCAACCATCAAGGGAGAAGATCATAATGCAGGACCCTATCCAGAGAAGCAGTGATGCCAGAGATGGAGGCAGAGACAATGCTGTGGAGAAATGGAGAGGCCGGGGACTCTAGATTCAAGGAGGGGAGAAGGGGCTGTGTGCTGTGTGCTGGCAACCAGGGGGCAGGCTTGTAGGGTATGCCCTTTGGTTGTTTGAATGGTTATATATTCCTGAGTGCTTTGGTGTACATCCAAAAATAAATAAATAGAGGGCATGGAAACAAATGCTGTTGAATGATGATGCATGGAGGGGATTGTAATCATTGCAATGAAATATGATAGGATGAATGTAAAGCTGATGTTCTCCCATGTTAAAGTATTACTCAATTCACAAAATGCACTTAAAAAAAAAACACCCTTACTATGACAGTCCCAGCTCAAATGGATTTATAATCACAGGCATTGAGGTTAGGATTTATAATTGTTGTTGTTGTTGTTAAGTGCCACCGAGTCGATTCTGACCCATAGCGACCCTGTATAGGGTTTCCAAGGAGCAGCTGGTGAGCTTGAACCGTTGACCTTGCAGTTCAAACGGCTTTGCAGTCTGGCACATTAATAATAATTGGAGGAACACAATTCAGTCCATAACAGATCATCAGAATATAAAGATAGCCCTCATGATCCCTGTTATTTGATGTTCACAACGTGCTTAATCCATTAATTCTAGTTAAAAGAATATGGCAAAAGTGAATGTATTTGACAGATATAATTATGGTTCTAAATCAATTGATTTTGGGTTGATCAAAGGGAAAATTATCTTGGGTGGATGTAACTTAACATATCAAAGCCCCTTTAAAAAAACAGACCCCTCTCTAAGAAGAGCGTTTCTTTTTGCTGGCTTGATAAAGTAAGCAACCATGTTTAAGAAGCTCATTTGCCGAGTTACTGCAGTTGGTCTGTTGGAATGTGGATGGCCTCTAGCACCTGAGGGCTGTCTTCAAGCAAGTCAGCAAAAAAGCCAGAACTCTTGGTCTTGTTGTTCTTAAGTGCCCTCGAGTCAATTCTGACTCATCGCAACCCAGTATAGGGTTTCTGAGGAGCAGCTGGTGAATTTGAAGCAGTGGCCTTGCAGTCCAAACCAATGTTTGAGTCCAGTGCTTATCCTACAGTGTCACGCCAGTAATGTGATATTTCATTGTTTAATGCAATTGAGTCAGTTTTGACTCATAGCAACCCCTGTATAGATTTCCAAGGAGTGGCTGGTGAATTTGAACCACTGTCCAGTGCTTATCCAACAGCATTTTTGTTTCTTGAAATCTACTTGATTTCATCTTCATTTGGAAGTTCTGTAACTACATTATTCCCTCTTTTCACGTTGTTATTTGGTGAAAACTGGTATTTCTGGTTCCATTTTTTTTTTTTTACTTTGGCTAATTCTATATCTGGGTTGAGTCTAGGTGATAATGTCATGTATGTTAGTCTAAGATTGTTGTCTGCTGTTGTTGGTTCCCTGTCCAAAGAACTACCTTCAGTATTTTTTATAAGATTGGTCTGGTTTTACAAATTCAATTTCTGCTTATCTGGAAATGTGCTAATTTCATAGTCATATTTGAGGGCCAGCTTTGCTGGGTATATGATTCTTGGTTGATAATTTTTTTTCTTTCAGAATTTATAAATGTCATCTTAACTGCATGATTTCTGCTAAGAAATCAGAGCTATATCTTATTAGTTTTCCTTTGCAGGTGACTTAATTTTTCCCAAGCTGCTCTCAGGATTCTTGTCTTTGATTTTGTAAGGTTTGATTATGGCTTGTTGCTTTTCTTTTGGGATCTATCCTGTTTTGATTTGTCAGCTTCATAAGTGCATATCATCTTGTCTTTCATGATTTTTTTTTAACTTCTTTTATCTCTTCCTTTTCTGGAATTCCATTCAAATGTAAGTTATTCCTCTTCATGGTGTCCCACATAATTCTTGGACTCTCTTTGGAAATTTTTTTGTTTTTGTTTTTTTTGGTTGCTCTTCTTCTTTTTTCTGATTGTTTCTTTGTTGCTGCTATTGTTCAGTGCTGTTTAGTTAGTTATGACTCATAGCAACCCTGTATAGGGTTTTCAGAGTGGCTGGTGGCTTTGAACTACCAACCTTGTGGTTAATAGTCCTGTCCTTATCTTACATCACATAGAAGATGAATATTGAGAGATTTGTCTTCAACTTCAATTCAGCCTTCCTTTCATTGCTTCAATTCTATTTTTTTTTGCCTGATTCAATGTAATGGGTATTTCAGAAATTTTAATATTCATCTTCTGGATTTCTATTTGCTGTTTTTATGTAGTTTCTAATTTTCCATTTATTTTGTCAATTTGTTCTTGTAGTGTTTTCCTCAACTCTGAAACTTTTGTCTATATTTTCTTTGATGTCATCTGCAGTTTTCTTGATAATTTTCTCAATCTGTTGGAAGTACTTGAATATCATTCTTTTGAATTCCTTATCAGGTAGTTCCAATACCATTTCTTGCATTTTATTTTCTGACTCTGTCACTTGTGTGAGGCACTCTGTCTTGTTTCTTCATGTAAGCTGAAATTGTCTGCTTTCTCAAAGACACTGTGGTGTCATTCTATTTATACTTAATTGATGATTGTATGCTGGTGTGTTCTCAAGCAACTCAGCACCTGTCTCCTGGTGGAGGTGATAAAGGCTGAAAGTGTACATGCAGCTCTCTGTTTGCTGTTTGTGTAGTATAATTCAGGGTGGGTTTTTCTGATATTGGCTGCTAATTATCATTGATCAGGTGACACAGGAGTGAGTAGTGGATAGAGCCATAGGACCAGGTGTGAATGTGACTAGGCCATATGATCACAGTTGCTCCAGCCTGCATTCTGTGCCTCCAGGCCATTGTGTCAATCAACAATTGCCAAAAACAGCTCAAGATGGCTTTGCTTCACCACTCCGAGTAGACAGCCCACCCACTGTCTCCTCTCTTGCTACTCCTGTTCTGCTTCCTTTCATAAATCGCACTCAAGCCACCTCTTTTTTCCTATCCTTTGAAGCGCAGGGTTCCAGAATCACTATACAAATCTTTTTCACTTAGTACCTTGTGTCCTTGTTGTAGAGGGGCTGTTCAGCATGTCTGTTCACTTTGCTATATTGCCATACAAGTCAGCAGCAAAAAAATTTCAGTTGAGAAAAAAGACAAATCACTTAACTTCTCAAATCCTTACTCCTATTAACAGAATTTTAATGGATTCTTTCATAACAAAGTTAATTGCCAGTAATGTCAATTTCTGTTTTCTTGCTTTCTTGTATATCCAACTTACTGGAACTATAACCTACCAAGCACACTACCTTCAAGTCGATGCCAACTCACAGCAATCCTATATAGGGTTTCTGAGGCTGCAAATCTTTATGGAAGTAGAAAGTCTTATCTTTCTCCAGTGCTACTAAGTCTCATTTTGTAGTACTATAGGTAATCAGAGGAGTCCTGGTGTGGCAAGGTTTGTTTGAACCTGGTGTAGTACTGGATTGTAAGGTTTGTTTGAACCTCAAGATGGGTGGTCCAAACTCACCAGCCGCTCTTCAGAAACTCTTCAGATACAACGTCACTATGAGTCAGAAATAACTTGACGGCACTTAACAACAACAGCAGAGATAATCAGGAGTCCTGGAATGGCACTGCAGGATAATGCATTGGACCAGAAGGTCAGTTTGAACTACAAGATAGGCGGTTCAAACCTGCCAGCTGCTCCTCAGAAACCCTATACAGGGTCACTATGAGTTGAGACCAATTCAAGGACACTTAACAACAACATAAGTAATCAGAAATTATTGCATTATATTCAACATTTGTATGTGGCAACTGAAAAGCAAATATCAAGTTATTCATATAAGTTTTCAAATTTGTATACTATATGTGTAGATATTTATGAAATAGCTGAAGTATGATACTTAGTCTTAAAATTGGCAACTAACTGACATTGCCTTTTAGAATTCAGAATTTTTATTTTAATGAAAATACTTTATAATATTTAATTAAAATTTTAAAACATCATTCACTTGTACTTCAATAATTATTTTAAAGTTTTATATTAATTACAATTTGCATTTGACCACAAGGTCATTTTGAATCACGAGGTCAGCACTTAACAACAATAACAATATTGAATAATTTAGAAGGAAAAAAAATTTTAAAGCTCACAGTAAAATAATTTATTTTATTTTTATTTATTTTTCTAATAAAAACATATTAAAGTTTGCTATATTTTGGAACAATTTTAACAACTGTTAAGAATGGGTACAAAGTGAGTTAGTGAAAGAAATAAACCTATGAAAATAGACCTCATAAAGAAAAAAGGCTAACAGGAAAATAGAAATAGGAAATCTTCAAAAAAAAAAAAAAAAGTAGTGCTTAAATGTTTTAAAACCTGTACGCAATGAAAGTGAGCAGAATTCTATCAAGCATGAACCACATAAAACATAACAGACTATGGTAGCATTTTTATTTATTGGAAAATTAGTCACAGATCAAAACAGAGAGGGGTGAATAAGAAAAGTAATTCCGCCAAAACTTCGTATGAAACAAGTAGTTTACATCTCTGCAACCTCATATTTTTTTATTTAATGAAAAGTTAGTTATTGATCGTGAAACATCATTTGTACACTAAAAAGCACAAAGGTAATTAATAGGACAGTGTAACATATTGCATTCCTGTTTGTTTTATAATCAAAATGAAACTTTTAGTCAACCTTTTTAACAATGATGTGTAGGTATAGATTTATATATTATACTGGTCAAGTATAAATGCGCAAGATGGAATAAAGTGAACAACTTTAAAGAAAGTATATTGCTTTGATATTGTATTTATTGAAATGACAAAATTCTACTTAAAAAATAACAAAGAGCAAGATCTTTGAAATTATAAAAATTATTAATAAACCAAAAAATCTAGCATATTTATATATATAGCTGGCAATTTTAAGAAAGACAGTGGAAATTAGGAAATAATTTTTAAAAGAGAGACACAATCTAGGAAGTCTATTCAACTAATCATTCAAAACTGAAAAAAAGAAACAACAGAAATGTCAAGACATATAAAAGTATTAATGAGTCTAAGAATAAATTAAAATAGAAATGAGAAAAGAAAGTTAAATGAAAAGAAAAGCACACCAAAACGTATAGGGTACAATGAAGGCAGTACTTAAAGGGAAACTTGTAGTAGTAAACACATACAGTAAAAAGGAAGAAAATCTCAAATCAATAACTTAACTTTACAACTCAAGAAACTAGAAAAAGCAGAGCACACCAAAACAGAACTACCAGTAGGAAGGAAGTAGAAAAGATCAGAACAGAGATAAATTAACTAGAGAATAGAAATATATATGTATATATATACACAGAGATTAAACCAAACCAGACTCTTTTTAAAGTCAACAAACCTTTAACCATTCTGTGCTCCCCCTCCAAAAAAGAGAGGAAATGCAATTATCTAAAATTAGACATGAAAGTGGAGATATTAAAACTTACCCTACAGAAATAAAAAGCATCATAAAATACTATGGAAAATCGTATACTGGCCTGTATATTTTAGAGAAAATGGGCAAGTTCCTAGAGACATGTAAGCTTCGTATATTGACTCATGAAGTAATAGAACATTTTAATAGACCTCTAGTAAGTGAAAATATTGAATAAGTAATCAAACCCCCCCAAAAGTTGGGAACAAGATGATCTCAGTGGGGAATTATAGCAAACATTTATAGTTTGACTAATTTTTCTTAAACTTTTCAAAAAAAAGAAAATAGAAAAGGAGGGAACACATTCTAACTCATTTTATGAAACTGGCACCACCCTAATAGCAAAGCCAGACAAAGTCAGATACCACAAGAAAACTACACACCAATATCCCTTATGAACGTAAGTATAAAATTCCTCAACAAAATACTAGCAAATTGAATTCAAAAGCATATTTAAAAGATTATATATCATGTCCAAGTGGGATTTATTCCAGGAATGCAGGGATGGTTCCGCATTAGAAAATCATGTTAGCAAAAGTAAAGTATCCTCACAATTATCTCTGGTGATACACAAAAACCATTTCATAAAATCCAAAACCCTTTCATGATGAAAATAAACAACAAGCTAGGGATAGAAGAAAAAGATCTCAATATAATGGGCATTTATGAAAAGTCAACAACTAACATCGTAATAGTGAAAGACTGAGAGATTTACCCCTAAGATCAGGAAGAAGACAATGACGCCTGCACTCACCAATGCTATTCCACATTGTACTGACAGTCCTAGCATAAGCAATTAGACAAGAAGAAAGCTATCTGTCTAAAGATGGGTCCTCTAGAGAAGTAAAACCAGTGAAACTTGTATTTGTATATATAAAGAGAGGTTTATATCAAGAAATGACTCACACAGTTGTAATGGTAGTCAGTCCCAAGTCCGTCAGTGGGTTAGATGCCAGGCTGTAGGCCAGGCATAGACAGGGAGGGGAGGTAAAGTGACAGGAATGGAGGCCACGGGCATTTAGACCACTTCCTCTTGCAACTTGTACTTTTATGTCCTTCTTGAGTCCAGCCTAGTATATATCATATTCATTGAATAATGGAGTGCTGCTGTGCATGTCTAGCTTTTGACTGTGAGTCAGACCCAGTTCACATGGTGATTTGGTGGACCATGGTTAGGCATTCAGTCTCTACTAAGGCCCAGTAACAAGCCAAAACCTATTTCTCAAAAGGAGAGTTGTTATCTGTAAAGGATGGCAGGGTTTTGCTTCAAAATCCTGAGTCTATCCTGATAAATCATCTCTATGCTAGTTTCCCAAAGCCTTTGGATTCCTACCTCTACAAAATACCAAGGCAGGGTCTGGTACTTCAACTATTGGTCAATCTATGCTTCAGTGAACCAACCAAATAGACGAATAGATCCTCTCTTAACCTTTTTTTTTTTTTTCCAATGTTTAAATAACGTAATTGACTTTTTTTTTTTTTTAACACCATCGTTTATTACAATTATTACAATCTCCTCCGTGCATCATCATTCAACAGTATTTGCTTATGTTCCTTCTGTTTGTTTGTTTTTTTCTTGGTGGGAGGGGTGTACACAAAAACACTCAGGAATATATAATAATATAAAGAACCAAAGGGCACATTCTGCAAGCCTACCTCCTGCCAGCCCTCAGTCTTTCTCTTTCCATGAGTTTAGAGTCCTCAGTTGCTCTCTCTCTCGCCATGTCATCATCTCTGCCTATATCTCTGGTGTCACTGCTTCTCTGAATTAGGTCCCACATTCCATTTGTGCTCTTCTCCCTTGATGGTCCTAGGGTCCTTGGTTTCTGGACTGTAAGATTAACTACTCCCTGTTTTTGTTACAAAACTACTACCTTTACAGTTGTGACAGTCACAATTAGTCATGATAATGATTACTCATTAGTGAATCATAAGAATCTTATCCCCATCTCTTTTTACCAGACCTGTCTAGACAAGATGAAAACTATTCAGTGGGGACTCTACCTTCTGCCACATATTCTTAAACTAAACTCCCTCTTGAAAACTTGTAAGCCAGTCACTTCATGCCTTTATTTCCTCCTCATTTTAGGTAGCCAGTATCTAAGTTGCCCTATGTATCCTGTACACAGAGGGGATAGGATTGCGACACATATGCTCCAGATTTCTGTTTGTACTTATTAGAATAACCAAGCAGTTCTTCTGGAGGGCCACAATCAGTACTTCACCTTTTGGGACTTGGCACTTAAGTCTAGTTGTAGGTCTAGAAAAAATCATTAGTGGAGGTGTTTCCTGGGAACATTCAGCAATGTCTTGGCAAGATATTCTTAGATGATGTTGGAGACAATGCCTCAGACACTATCTCAGTATGCACATTTGGATTAATCTCATTGAGTGTGAGCAGGAGGATAATAGTTTCACTGACAATAATCAGCGGACAAAGATGGAGTAATTTCTTCAGATGGAAGGGGTAATACTGCTGGCAAGAATTATTTGATAGAATTTAGGGGCTCAGTGTCCACAGCTTCCAGATTATCTGCTTGTATGTCCCCATCCCAAGTTTCAGGATCCTATTTTTTCCCAATCAATGCCCGCATTTTAATATCAGACACCATTCAAGATTGGGAATTAAGTTGGTGTTATATAATTGTTCACTCTTATAATAAGACTGGCTTGGTTCTCAGCAATAGCAACTCTGTTACATCAAGAAATAAGACTTTCTTTCAGGGCACAAGTGGAAACTTTGAGGTCTTATGTATTGCTTGAGTTCTAACTTTGACACCCTGAGTTGATCTCTTTTTTTTACCACTTGGTATATTGTCAGAAGTCCTGGTGTGGCACTGTAGGATAAAGCACTGAACCACAAGATCAGTTTGAACCACAAGTTCAGTGGTTCAAATTCACCACTACTCCCTGGAAACCACCCTATACAGGATGGCTATGAGTCAGAACCAACTAAGTGGCAGTGGATTTGGTTTGGTTTGTGATTAATGATTCACTATATAGAAAGAATATAGAGACATAAATGAATGAATCCTAATATACCAGTTGATAAGTAAATTAGTAAATATAGAAATAGTAACATATATGTGTCATTTATAAGAAAGAAAAAAAACAACGGGGGAAATATTTTAAAATATAAAATGCTGTTTTTGGAGAAAATATGGTAAGAAGGGGGAGGAACTGTGAGCTGCTATTTTCACTTAAGTCAATAGTAGTATTAGATTTTAAAAACTATATGTAGTATTCCTTTGAAGAGGACTAATTCAGAAATGATCATTTTAATTTCAGCAATTAAAAGGATAAGTAGACCCTTCCCCAAACAAACTATTAAATGTTCATCCATCAACAAAAATGATAACACTTCTACAAAAAGACAGGAAATAAAATACTACAATAAATGTTGGAAGGAACTCTGAAATTTGTTCTTGAATGTAGAGAAATTTAAGTGACTTGAGGAAATGTTGAAGTAAAAGAGCTGAACAGAAAATTTCAAAGGGCAGCTCAAGAAGACAAAGTAAAATATAATGAAATGTTCAAAAAGCTGGAGTTAGAAAACCTAAAATGAAGAATATTCTCAGCATTTGTAAAGCTGAAAGAACTGAAGAAAATATCCAAGCCTCAAGTTGCGATATTGAAGGTTCTAGGGTTAAAATACTGAAGTATCAAAAGAAAATGAAGGAATACACAGAGTCATTGTACCTAAAAGAATTGGTGGGCATTCGACAAATTCAGGAGGTAGCATATGATCAAGAACCAATAGTATTGAAGGAAGAAGTCCAAACTGCACTGAAGGCATTAGGGAAAACAAGGCTCCAGAAATTGATAAAATATAAATTCAAATGTTTCAACAAACCGATGTAGTACTGAAGGAACTCACTTGCTTATGCCAAGAAATTTTGAAGAAAGCTACCTGGTTAACTAATTGGAAGAGCCATATTGTACCTATTTGAAAGAAATTAAATGATGTATTGCATTAGGCAAATCTGCTACAAACATTTTAATAATATGAAGTCATCTCGTCTGTAAATATGGAATGTTCTATTACTTAGGTTTTCTTTAATGTCTTTTAGCAATGTTTTTAGTTTTCAGTGTATAAGTCTTTTATCTCCCTTGCTAAATTTATTCCTAGACATTTTATTCTTTTAGATCCTATTGTAAAGTTCTTCCTTACTTTCCATTTCCTAATACTCACTGGTGATGAATAGATAACTGGTTGATTTTCATTTGTGGATTTAGCACCCTTCAACTTTACTAGATTTGTTAATTCTATTAACTGTTTTATGGATTTGGGGAGGCTTTTAAACATGTAAGATCATGCATGCTGTATGCTAAAAGGGATAGTTTTATGTCTTCCTTCCCAATATTGGTACATTTCCCTCAATACTTAATAGCTATGGTTAAGACTCATTGCAACATTGAATATTAGTCTAGAGAATGGGCATCCTTATCTCATTCCTGACATTAAGAGAGAAAACTTATGGTTTTTCACCATTTTATCATGTTGAGAAATTTTCCTTCTGTTTATAGTTTGCTGAGTACTTTGATCATGAAAGGGTGTTGATTTTGTTAATGACATTTTGCATCAACTGAGATGATCATGTGTTTTTTTCCCCCTTTGTACTGATTTGGTGAATTGTACTGATTGATTTTATAATGTTTAGCCCCACTTGATCATAGTGCATAATGCTTTTCATAGGGCATTTGGTTATATTTGATAGTATTTTTAAAATGATTTTTGCATATGTAAATACACACAAATGGGATTTTGCAACTATATTTATAGGGAATATACATGCAAAAGCTGGATAGTGAATAAAGAAGACCAACAAAGAGCTGATGCATTGGAATTTTGGTGTTGACAAAGAATATTGAATATATCATGCACTGCCGAAGAACTAACAAACCTCTCCTGGAAGAGGTATTGCCAGAATTCTCCATGGAATTTAGGATGGCAAGATTTCATGATACATATTTTGAGCATATTATTAGGAAAGACACTGGTCCCTAGAGGATGTAATGCTTTGAAAAGTAGAGAATAAGTAAAAAAAGGGAAGACCAGAAAAAGGAAAGACTATCATCAAGACTGATTGACATAGTGGCTGCAACAATGGGCTTAAGCATAGCAACAATTGTGATAATGGTGCAGGATCAGACAGTGTTTCTTGGAGTCCTCGTGTGGTGCTGTGGGCTAATGCGCCAGACTGCAAAGCCAATTGAACTGCAAGGTCAGCAGTTCAAGCTCACCAGCAGCTCCTTGGAAACCCTATAAAGGGTCACTATGGGTCGGAACCAACTGGACAGCACTAAACAACAACAATGATTGTTATGAGAGTCATTTTGACAGTATCTAACAACATTTATATGTAGTTTTATTTATTTTTTTGTGGATTTGTTTGGCTTCAGTATCACAGTCATGTTGACCTCATACAATGAGTTAGGAATTGTTTCTTCATGTTTAATTTTTTGGGAAGAGTTTAAAGATAGTTGTCAATTCTTGAAACATTTAGTAGAATTCCTCAATAATACTGACTGTTCCTTATGGAAAGCGTTGTACTTCCTGACTATTATTGTAGAATTCCCTATATATACCTTAAGTGGATTCCATGGGTAAAATATTGAATAATGCAGGAAATATCAATATATGATGGAAGGAAGACACAAAGTCATTGTACCAAAAATAAAGGGTCATTGTTCAACCATTTCAAGAGACAGCATATGATCAAGAGTCCATATATACTGATTGAAGAAATGTAAAGTGTGCTGAAGGCATTGGCAAAGAATTTTCCAGAAATTGATGGAATACAAATTGAAATCTTTCCAGCAAACTAATGCAGCACTAGAGGCACTCACTCATCTATGTCAAGAAATTTGGAAGACAGCTACCTGACCACTGATTTTAAGAGATCTGTATCTGTGACCATTTCAAAGAGAGGTGACCCAGTGGAATGTGCAAATCATGGGGAAATATCACACACAAGTAAAAATTTTCTAAACATAATTGAAAAATGATTGCAACCGTGTGACAACAGGGAACTGCCAGAGGTTCAAGCAGGATTCAGACAAGTACTGGGAACAAGGAATATCACTGGCATATGAAGCTCAATTATAAATGGAGTTGTAGCTAAGGTCCATCACATTGTTGGTCCTGTAGTGATTTCCCCAGTTCCAGAATGCACGATTAGAATAGACATACATACTCAGCAACTGGAACTCCTACATTGGAGCCTAGAAATGGGAAATAAGGGATATTATAGTTGGAAAAGTAGAAAACATTGATGTTGCTAGGAGCCTTTGGGTCATTACCGACTCATAATGATGCTATGTACAACAGAACAAAACACTGCCTGGTCCTGGACCAACCTCACAATTGTTGCCACACTTGATCCCATTGATGCTGCCACTTTGCCAATCCATCTCATTGGGGGTCTTCCTCTTTTTCTCCGCAAACATGATATCCTTCTCCAGTGACTGGTCCCTTCTGACAATATGTCCCAAGTATGAGAGACAAAGTTTCGCCATCCTGGCCTCCAAAGAGCACTCTGGCTGCACTTCTTCCAACACAGAAGTGTTGGTTCTTTTGGCAGCCCATGGCACTTTTTAATATTCATTTCCAACACCATAGCTCAAAAGCATCAATTCTTCTACAGTCTTCCTTATACAGTCTTCCTACACTTATATATAAAGTCAGGCGCACCTTCGTCTTCAAGCCAACATCTTTGCTCTTCAACACTATAAAAAGGTCTTGTGCAGCAGATTTGCCTAATGCAATACATCATTTGCTTTCTTGACTGATGCTTCCCTGAGTGTTACTAGTTGATCCAAGAAGAATGAAGTCCTTGACAACTTCAATCTTTTCTCCATTGATAGGAATGTTGTTTATTGGCCCAATGGTGAGGATTTTTGTTTTCTTTACATTGAGATGCAATCCATACTGAAGGCTGTGTTCTTTGATATTCATCAGTATTTTTTTTAATGTTTTATTGTGAAATATGTGATAGTTTACATGGGAGAACATTAGCTTTACATTCATCCTATCGTATATTTTTTCGTTGCCATGGTTACAATCCCCTACATGCATCATCAACCAACCAGAGGGTATACCCTGCAAGCCTGCCCCCTGGTCATCAGCTCACAGCCCCTCTCCCTCTCTGGGTCTAGAGTCTCCAGCCACACCATCTCTCCACATCATCATCTCTGCCTCCATCTCTGGCATCACTGTTTCTCTGGGTAAGGTCCCAAATTCCACTCTTCTCCCTTGATGGCCCCAGGGACTTCGCTCTTGGACTGCAAAGTTAACCACTCCACTCCTTTTGCTACAAAACATCTACCTTTATGTTTCCAACCCTCACAATCAGTCCTGATAACAATTATTCACTATTGTACCACAAGAGACCTATTCCCATCTTCTTTCATCAGCCCCGCCCAGACAGATTGGATACTACTCAGTGGAGACTCTACCTTCCTCTGCGCCATCTGGATCTAGGCACCCTCTTGAAAGCTTGTAAGCCAGTCACTTCTTGCCTTCGTTGCCCCCCACCCCCCATTTTGGGTAGCCAATGTCCCAGTTGTCCATCCCTGTCTACTCTGTGTATGGAGGGGGTAAGAATGATCCTCGCTGTAAAGATTTATTCCTCTTTTGAGGTACTGCATCCAGAGGTGTAGGTCAAGTTCATCAAATTGTATCAGATTACTCTTTTTTTCCTCTTTCTTCTAGTTGAGCTCTGATCATCCAGTCATTGAAGCCTGGTCAAGAGGGTATATTATCTGAAAGTGTGGGTGTTCTTATGCATATGCCCTCTCTTTTTATCAGCTGGATACTTCACTGTCCACTATAGTTCTCTGTGGCTATGTCACTGACTCTGGGCCCAAGAGTCCCCGGGTTTTGCCACACTGCTGGCCAACCAGATCTCCACCGGGTTCACAGGAGTCTATTGTAGGACTTAGCTCTCGGCTTCATTGCTGTTTTTCCCTCACTTCCCCTTATCGGTGACAAATGTGGCCACCAATCAGAGTGCATGTCTGCTTGTGTATTCCCATTGAGTTTGAGTCTTGAAAGGGAGTTTGCCCTGAGGGTACCCGACCACTTGCCTTGAAGTCTCCTGGGCATCATTAAGTATTTTAAGTCCTCTTCACTTTCAGCAAGCAAAGTTGTATCATCTGCATATTGCAGGTTGTTAATGAGTCTTCCTCCAATCCTGATGCCATGATTTTTTTCTTCATAGAACTCAGCTTCTCGGATCATTTGCTCAGCATACAGGTTGAATAAATTATGGTGAAAGAATACAACCCTGTCGCACACCTTTCTTTATTTTAAACCATTCAGTGTTCCTATGTTCTGTTCCAACAGCTGCCTCTTGGTCCATGTACAGATGCCTTATGAGTACAATTAAGTGTTCTGGGATACTCATACTTCACAATGTTGTCTATAGCTTGTCATGAGCCACACAATCAAAAGCCTTTGCTTAGTCAAGAAAACATTAGAACTACATTTATTACAAATTCTAAGCCAAAGCCTATATTGTATTCCTGGAGGGATTACAGAGATTAATGCTACAAGCAAGGACTTGAAGGATGCAGGGATGGTGGTTACTATCATATCCCCATTTAACTCACCTATTTGGTCTGTGAAAAACAAAACAAAAAAAACGTATTGTGGAGAATGACAATGGGTTTTCGTAAATTTAGGCAGGTGGTAGCTCCAATCGCAGCTGCTATTCCACATGCGATTGCATTACTTTAACAAATTAATACTTTTCCTGGTTCAGTGGTATGTGGCATGTAGTGATATTCCTACTAAAGTGAAGGATAAATTATTACATCTGGCCTCTCCCACAACTGAAAAAGAGACCTTTTGGGCCACTTTGGATTTTGGAGACAACATAGCCCTCATTTAGGTGTACAACTCTGATCTGTATATCAAATGACTGAAAAGCTGCTAATTATGAGTGGGCCACAACAAGAGAAGGCTCTGCAACAGGTTCAGGCTGTTGTATAACATCCAATGGTGCTTGAATTATCAATGGCAGATAAAGATGTAGTTTGGAGTGTTTGATAGGCCCTATTGGTGAATCACAATGTGAACTCTTAGGATTTTGGTGCAAAGCCCGGCAATCATATATAGATAGATACTTTCCTTTTGAGAAACACCTTGTGACTTGTTATTGGGCCTTAGTAGAGACTGAATGCCTAACCAGGGGCCACCAAGTCACCATGACACCCGAGTTACCCAACATGAATTGGATGTTGTCTGACCCATAAAGTTATCAAGTTGGGCATGCATTGCAGCATTCCATCACTAAATGGAAGTGATATATAAGAGCTCTGTCTCAAGCAGGATCTGAAGGCACAAGTAAATTGCATGAGGAAGTGGCCCAAATGCCATTTGTGTCCACTCCACACATTTCCTTCCCTCTCCCAGTCTACACCTCATGGGGGGTTCCTTATGATCAGTTGACTGGGAAAACTCATGCTTGGTTTATTGAAGATTTCTGCATGATATGCAGGCACCACTTGAAGGTGGACAATAGCAACACTACAGCCCCTTTCTTTGACTTCCCTGAAGGACAGTGATGAAAGGAGATCTTCCCAATGGGAAGAACTGTGAACAGTACACCTGGTTGTTCACTTTGCTTGGAAGAAGAAATGACCAGATATGTAACTGTATAGTGATTCATGGGCTGTGGCCAGTGGTTTGGCTGGATGGTCAGTGACTTGGAAGGAGCATGATTAGAAAAATGATGACAAAGAGTTGAGGGAAGAGGCCTCTCTGAATGGGTAAAAAAAAAAATGGAGATACTTGTGTGTCATGTAACTGCACACCAAAGGGTTACCTCTGCAGAGGAATATATTAACAACCAAGTGAACAGAATAACATGTTCTGTGGGAACTAATCATACTCTTTCTTCAGACACTCTTGTCATTGCCCAATGGACTCATGAACAAAGTGACCATGATGACAGAGATGGAGGTTATGCATGGGCTCAGCAACATGGACTTCCATTCACTAAGACTAACTTGTCTATAGCCACTGCTGAATGCTCAAATTGCCATAGCAGAAACCAACACTGAGTCCCAGATATGAGACCATTCTCATAGAGATTAGCCAGCAATCTGGTGGCAGGTTGATTACATAGAACCACTTTCATCTTGGAAAGGGTAGCATTTTGTTCTTACTGGAATAGACTCTTACTTTGGATATAGGTTTATGTTTTCCTGCATGCAATGCTTCTGCCAAAATTACTATCCATGGACTTTCAGAATGCTTTATTCACGGTCATGGTATCCCACACAATATCACCTTGGATCACTGAACCCACTTCACAGCAAATGAAATGTGGCAATGGACCTATGCTTATGGTATTCACTAGTCTTACCATGTTCCTCATCATCCTGAAGCAGCTAGCTTGATCAAACAATGGAATTGCCTTCTAAAGAAACAATTACAGTACCAGTTACTTGGCAATACCTTGTATGGTTGAGACAATGTTCTTAAGGATGCTGTATATGCTCTAAACCAGTGTCCAACATATGGTGCTGTTTCTCTAATTGCTAGGATCTACAGGGTCAGAAACCAATGGGTGGAAATGGGAGTGGCACCAATCATTATTACTCCTAGTGACTCACTTTCAAAATATTTACTTCATGTCTCTACAACCCTGTGTTCTTCAGGTTCAGAGACATTCTCCCACATGGAGACACAGCACTAATTCCATTGAACTGGAAGATAAAAATTCCCTTAGGCTACTTTGTGCTCCTCATGCCTCTGGATCAACAGGCAAAGAAGGGAGTTACTTTATTGGATGGCATGATTGAACCAGATTACCAAAGAGAAATTGGATTGACATTACATAATGGAGGTAAAAAAGAATATGTGTAGAATACAGGAGATTCCTTAAGATGTCTTTTAGCATTACTATACTCTGGTAGCGTAGTGGTTACGAATCGGGCTGCGAACCTTAAGGTCAGCGGTTCGAAACTACCAGCTGCTCCGCGGGAGAACAATCAGGCTTTCTACTCCCGTAAAGATTTACACCCTCGGAAACCCTGTACAGGGTCGCTATGGGTCGAAACCGACTCGACGGCACTTAACAACAACAACAACATACCCTGTGATTAAAGTTAATGGTAAACTACAGCAACCAATTCCAACATGGCTGCTAATAGCCCAGACCCTTGGGAATGAAGGCTTGGGTCATACCACCAGGCAAAGAACCACAACCAGCTGAGAGCAAAGGAAATACAGAATGAGTAGTGGAAGAGGTATTTCTAAATACCAGTTATACCCATGTAATCAGTTTCAGAAACAAAGGCCAAAGTTGTTATACATATATATGGTAGTGGTGGTGATGTGCCATGGAGTCGGATCCAACTTATAGCGACCTTGCAGTACAGTGCATTAAGCCACAGTGCCACATTTATGTAAGTTTCTTTATATATATGGAGTCCTGGTGTGTCACTGTAGGATAAACAGCAATGAACCACAAGGTCAGTTTGGACCACAAGGCAAGTGGTTAAAACTTACCAGCTACTCCTCAGAAACCCTATAGGATGCTATGAGTTGGAACCCACTTGATGACGCTTAACAACAACAACCACACAAATATATAAATGAAGTACAAGTGTGGCACTGTTTATATATATCTATGTTGTTGTTAAGTGCCATACAGTAGGTTTTGACTCACAGCGACCCTGTATAGGGTTTCCGAGGAGCAAGTGGTGAGCTTGAACCACCAACCTTGCAGTCCAAACCAAACCAGCGCATTACCCACAGCACCACGACACTCTATCCACCCCCACCCCCACCTCCACCACCACCCTCTCTCTCTCTCTCTCTCGATAAATATATATATATATTTGTTGTTGTTGTTAAGTGCCATTGAGTCGGTTCCGACCCATAGCGACCCTGTACAGGGTTTCAGAAGCCGGAAAACCTTAAAAGAACAAAACCCCCCAACCTTCCCCCACGGAACTGCTGGTAGTTTCGAACTGCTGACCTTGAGGTTGGCAGCCCGACTCATAACTACTATGCTACCAGAGCTCTCTCTCTTGTTCTCTCTCTCTCTCCATATATATATATATACATATATAAATCTCTCTCTCTCTCGATATATATATATATATATCGAGAGAGAGAGATATTTAGTTCTGGGATGGCACTGTGGGATAATGCACTGGACCTCAAGGTTGGCAGTTCAAATTCCCTAGCTTCTCCTTGGAAACCCTATACAGAGTCACTATGAGTTGGAACCAACTCCATGGCACTTCACAACGTATATGTAAAGTTTCACTGGTTTTGCTTCTCTAGAGAATTTAGCCTAAGGTATGCTTGGTCAAATCTGAAAGGTTATTCACCATTATTTCCTCAAATATTCTTTCTGCCCTTTTCAATCTTTCCCTCCTGGGATTATGATGATGTATATGTTCAATTAGTGATGCCCTCATCCCGCTGTGCATAAGGTCACTACGGGTCGGTACCGACTCAGTGGTACCTAACAACAACAACAGTTCCATTAGGCTTTGCTCCGTTTTCTTTATCCTTTCCTCTTGTTATTCAAACTCAATAATTGCACTTCCTTTATTCTCCAGTTCACTGATTCCTTCTCTTGTCAAATCAAATCTGCTGTTAAGTCCTTTCATTGAACTTTTCATTTCAGTTATTGTATGTTTCAGCTCTAATAATTCTTTGGTTCTCTTTTTTTATAGTCTCTGACTATTGGGATTTTTATTTTGTTTCTATATTGTTTTCTTGATTTCCTTTAGATCATTGTCTTATTTTTTTTTTAGCATTTTTATATTATTGCTTAAAGTCTTCAAATTCTTTCATTATCATTGCTTCCATAGCAATGAATTGGGTGCCTTTGTTTTGTTTTTCAATTTTGCTATTCTTGCCTGTTTATTTGTATACTATGTGTATGTTTTTTTTTTTTTTTGAAACTTAAATATTTAGATATTATACTGTGGTAATTTGGTGCAGTGCAGTGATGTACTTGACATGGCCTTTCTGACCATAATCTTTGTAACTCCAATCAAATGAGTGGGTATGATTATGAAATATGAAGTATTTATGATCCATCTGGGGAATTAGATATCTTGCTAAAAATGTAAGTAAGGTACATGGCACCCTTGTGGAGTGGAAGCATGCAGCAAGGTGCATGGGACACTAATGAGGGGACATATCAGGTTTGCCATCCCTTCAATAATGGCTAAAAATGAGCCATTCCAGAGACTTCTTGTCATCAAGAAATAAGATCCAGAAGCAGTCTTTTATTCCCTAAATATCTACACTGACCAGGAGACAGATTGCTGTGACAGCAGAGACCTCAAGAGATGGCAAGACGCTGTAGCTGAAGTACAGTCAAATGTGTGAGACAAAGCAGTGGGCTTTGCAACAAGAAAGCTGAGTGCCTTTGGACAGGAAGTTTCCTGAAGGAGTAGTATGCCTATGGGCACTTGTCTGGGGATCTAGATTTGCCAGCCCACAAAGGTAGAGTTGAGTACCTTCAGGTGGAGGCCTATAGGTGAAGGGAGGTGCCTCTGGGTACTGAATTGAAAGAGCTAAAAGAGCTTTGTACCCAAGTAGGGCAGAGGTGAAGGGACCATGTGACTGAGAGGACTAGAGCCAAAGAGTGAACAAACAGATCTGTGTTGGAAAAAGTACATCCAGAGTACTCCTTGAAAGCCAGGATGGCCAGACTTTGTCTCTCATACTTCGGACATATTATCAGGAAGGACCAACCCCTAGAGAAGGATATCATGTTTGGCAAAGTGGAGGGTTGGAGAAAAAGAAGAAGATTCCCCCAAAAAGATGGATGGGCACCATAGTAGCAGCAATGGTCTCAAGTGTAGCAACGATTATGAGGTTGGCACAGGACCAGGCAGTGTTTCATACTGTTGTGTATAGGGTTGCTATGAGTCAGTACTGGCTTGATGGCACTTAACAATAACAAGAAGAGAAACCACTTGTGCGGCAGACCAAAACACAACACTCCAATGCCCTGTAACCACCACAGAAGGCACTGAAATCAATCCAACTCTGCAAAATTGAGCACTCCGAAGTCCTTAAAGGAAAAGTTTCTCTCTCCCAACCTAGGCATCCAGGAACATTTGCCACCATCCCCACCACCATAACCAAGGAATGGAACATCCAGCTGGGTGGTCCACATGGCTCACTTAGTAAGGGTTAGCAGCTCATCTTTCACTAACCACTCTGATGATTTAAGTTCTAGGGTTCCAAAATGGTTTCAGTTTTTCTTCTCAGTGCAATTGTTGCTTTGGTTAAGGGACCATCCTCTAGGCCTTACTACTTTGACATTTTACATGACATCAATGTATCCATCAATGTATCCATCTTCAGGTGATGTTCATTTGTCTTCCAGGTGAGTCAGATTCCCCCTTACTAGCATATCTCAGGTTATATATTAACACAATAGAGACAGGATAAAATTTAAAATAATTTAAATCAAAGTAAGGAAGATATACTCACTACCATGCACTGTAGGTTAATGCACTGGACTGCAAGGTCAGTTTGATCTGCAAGTTTGGTGGCTCAAGCTCACCAGTCACTCCTTGGAAACCGTACACAGGATTGCTATGAGTCAGATTTGACGGCACTTAACAAAAAAAACAACACAACAATGGCCTGTTTCTGTGATTGGTCTCTTGGTTATGGCTGATAATTATAACTTTTTTCTACTACCAATTACAGATTATCATTACCCTCAACTAGTTAGGTTTCCTTACCTAAAATAGTGATCCAAACTTTTTTCCTAAAGGGTCTGTGCCACTAACAGTTCTATCTTTATTGGGTGGTTGTAGTTGTCCTTTAATTTTTGTCAAGGATTTGGGAATACTAAAATGTACATCAAGAACCCAGAAGTATTTTTCAGGCATATTTCTCTATATGTCATTTATATAACAACAACCTAGTTTCCCTTTGGATAATACCAATTACCCTGGTTAATACAGTATTTTTCTTTTGTTCTGGTTGTCAGGAGAAGCCCCCCCCCCCCAAAAAAAAAAAAAGCAATGCTATTTCCCCCTGGTGTAACATTCTTTCCTAGGAAATCGAGAAGTTGAGACCAGCAGAGCCCAAAGTTGTTGGGAAGCAAAAATTTCATTGATGGGATATTAAGTGTAATTGCAAAAAAGAACCACTCCCTTCCCTAGTCCTTGAGACTCATGTTTCTGTATTTTATCACTGAGTTAGAGTACACATGGCAGCCTGTCATTTATTACTTCATTCCACAAAGTATGGCCACCCAGTTGGTACCATAACTAAGTCTTCAGAAGGTCATTTCTGGCTTCAAATTTTAGTTCAGATATGTAATGAACTGGAAAGAGTGCCACTTAACAACAAGAATAAAACAGTACAAATTAATATCTTTGTTTGAATCCATCAGGAAACTGATGCAAACAATTAAACTGTAATCTAAAGAGAGGTAGAGAAAAATAAGATCTGAGCCTTTGATTACCTTGGGAAAATGTTTCTAGATGCCACATAAGCCAGTAAAATGATTCAGCTCTAATTTATACCAAATTGCTAAAATCTACGTAGGGGCTAGAGTGAGAGTGTGAAACACATTAGGCAACAGACATGGAATTATTTTCATATTCTTGATGGCTTTTCCTTCAGGTATCCAATGGGGTTTTCACAAGGAAGACTGGGAAGAATCCTGAGCGAGAGGAACAGCAGCCATTGTTGAAACTCCCCCAAAGTCCATTCCTCCTGTCTGTTCTATGGAACAGAGACCTCAGTTTACAGTTAAAAACAAAAAACACCACCAGCAAAAACATTTGGACAAAAAGAAAACACTACCCTTGGAAGAGGGGTAGGAAGATATGTTATCCCTAGTAGTGTATCTCTTGGAGATACAGGAACAGTTATGACGACCATACCCAAAGACCTACAGAAAGGACCTATGGCTTAATCTGAACATTTAGAATGCCTGCCTCTTTACTTCCATCTGCATACAAAAAAAGTGGGCTTAAAAATTTAACAGTGAGGCAGTTCCAGAGCTTTGGATCTAATATAAGGTTGGGGGCATCAGTTTTCCATGTCCACTGGTGGATAAATCTGACTATGGTAGGAATACACGGCAATTTCTGAATCAATCGGGATGTTGCCTGCGGACTCCTGAACCTAGGCTGAGATCGGAGGACAGGACCACAGCCAGGCTGATACAGCACTAAAAGCCAAGGAGTAGCATCTGGACAAAGAGGTGTGACAGATTTTTCACTTTTCTTTCCACCTCTCCCCTGTTGCACACTTTCTGCCCAGCCCAGGCGGGAGCACACCCCCAAAAGGGTGCAGCATTGCAGCCACAGTTTTCCCAGGGCACAGGGAGGAAATCCCTGGGAGCCCCAGCAGCCCCACAAGCAAATATTTTGGCTGTTTCTTACAACGTCTAACTCTGGGACTCAGCACTAAAGTTGACCTGGGTGGGATCCTTTATTCCTGCCTTACCTAACAAGAGACAGCAGGTGTGGCCATACAGCCAAACTCTTTGTGCATGTTGTAAAACCACAACATAAAAAGCAAGAGCCAACACCAAGTACTATATACAAGGACACAGCTATTTTGAGAATTACACTGTGCATACACAGATACCTAACTGACCTTCAGCAACAAAAATAATTGACACTCTTTCTTCCATTCATTTCTCAATATATATCTGTGCACCTCCATGGTGGTGACTAGAGGAGGGGCCTGAGCGAGTGTATACCTGCACCCACTGCTGGAGGTTTCAACTGTGCACGCACACTAACCTGCATAGCACAGGCTACTGGACAGTCGGCTACAGTTTTAGTTTTGTTTCTGAGTGGTGGTTTTTGGCTCTGCTTTTATATTGTTTCTGTTTTTGGTACTTTTGGCCTCACTTTTTTCTTGGGTGTAGGAGCTTTCTCTCTCTACATTACCCAAGAAAAGACAGCAATCGTGGCCATATAGCCAAGCTACAAGCATACCACATAATATCTCACTATCCGGATAAGAGCCAATGCCAGCTGCTAGGCATTACATAGGTAGCCGACACTTGATAAGACAGCTTGCAGCTGAGGAATAAGGCATGAAAAGGGAAGCCTTATCTCCAGATCACATTCACCAGGAGACACTCAGTAAGCTTAACACAACAACATACATTCATTAAATCATTGAAAACACATCTAACTATTGAAAATGTCCAAGAAAAAACAACAAAAGATTTCAGCACATACATAAAAACAGGAAAGAGTAACTGAAACAAATGAGCTGGAGGCAGATATAGACATCCCATTAGAAGAGGACCGTTTCCACTCCCTTAGTACACAGGGATGACAGGGATGGGCAACTTAGATATTTGCTACCCAAAATGGGGCTGGCGGGGGGGGCCTACAAAGGCATGAAATGACTGGCTTACAAACTTTCAAGAGGGAGCCTAGTTTCAGAGGGTGCCAGGGAAGGTAGAATCACCACTGAGTGGTTTCCAACCTGTGTGGATAGGGCTGGTGAAAGGAGATGGGGATAAGACTTTGGTGGTACAATATTGAATAATTGCTATCAGATTGTGAATATTGCAAATGTAAAGATAGATATTTTGTAACAAAAGAAGGGGAATGGTTGATCATGAAGTCCAGGAGTGGAAGACCCTTGGACCATCAAGGGAGAAGAATGAAGTGCGGGATCCTATCCAGAGAAGCAGTGATGCCAGAGATGGAGTCAGAAAAGATGATGTGGAGAGATGCAGCATCTGGGGACTCTGGACTCAGGGAGGGAGAAGGGCTGTGTGCTGACTGCTTGGGGGCAGGCTTATGGAGTGAGTGTACCCTTAGGTTGTTTGAATGGCTAAATATTCCTGAGTGCTTCGATGTACATAAAAACAAAACAAAGCAAAACAAAAAACCACAGAGGGTATGGAAGCAAATGCTGTTCAATGATGATACATGGAGGGGATTGTAATCATTGCAATGAAACAAAATATGATGAATGTAAAGCTGATGTTCTACCATGTAACTCTCAATCAATTAACAATAAATTTTTTTAAATGCCTCTGATGAGCTTATTGGCATACTCAATACAGTTAAAGAATTATTAAACTTGAAAATATTGTTGTTTTTAGGTGCCATCAAGTCAGTACCAACTCATAGCAACTTTATGTACAACAGAATGAAACACTGCCCTGGCTTGTGCCAATCTCATTGTCATTCCTATGCTTGATCCATTGTTGCTGCCACTGTGCCAATCCATCTCAGTAAGGGTCTTCCTCTTTTTTGATTGATTTGAAGATAGATCAATCAAAATAACCCAGACTAAATTGCAAAGAAAAAAGAGAAAGAATAAAGGGGGAAAAAAGAACAAAATATTAAAGAAATATGGGATCATCATAAATATATATGTGCATAATTGTATCCCAGAAAGAGAAGGAAAAGAAGAACAGTTCATAATAAATAATAGAAATCTCTTCAAAATCAGTGATGAAAATTAGATCAAAATCTTAGAAAACACCAAGCAGGATAAATATCAAAATCTCACACTTTATGCAAATCATATTAAAATCACTGTAAGTAAAAGACAAACAGAACATTTTCAAGGTAGCCAGAGAATGGCACATCACATTATCTACAAAGGAACAAACATGAGAATTAACAACAGGTGTTCTTATCAGAAATTATACAGCTAAGAAGACAATATAGTAACATCTTTCAAGTGCTGAAATAAAAAGTCAACCCAGAATTCTATACCTAGCAAAAATATCCTCCAAAAAATGAAAAAGACTTAAAAAAAAAAATGGAAAAAGACTCTGAGAGCAGATGGTGCCCACTTACCAATACTGACTGCTCTGAAGCGGGAGATCATGTTTGAAGATCCTGGATAGAGTGGAACAAAAATGTGGAATAAGATTCCAGGTTATAAAAAATAAAGAAAAGACCAGGCTTACTGGTCTGACAGAAACTGGTAAGAACTCTGAGACTATGACTCATAGATACCCTTCAAACCTGGAACTGAATGCACTATCATGGCTCAAGTCTCAGCCAATTTATAAGCAGACCTATAAGGTGAACAACATCAGAGAGGTATGCTCTCCTTAGAAACAATCAACTATACTTGAGCAGCATTTGCTCAGCGATAAAATTCAGAAGGCTGGAAGGTATAGGAAAGTAGTAAATTATAGGGTAGAAGTGGCAAGAGTACTGTTATATTCTGGGGATTGCAATCAATGTCACAAAACAAAATCTGTATGATTTGTTGAATGGAAACCCAATTTAATCTATAAGCTTCCACAAAAATTAAAATAATTTAAAACACCAAATAGAAGAAAATTTAGCCTTCAAAAAAATTGAAAAAGAACTTCTTTTAATTCTCAAATTAAAACTTAGGGAATTCATTGCCAGTGTAACTACTCTACAAAATATGTTTTTAAAAAAAAAAAAAAAAGTTCTTAAGGGAGAAGGAATATTTATATAAATCAGATACTTGGATTTGCACAAAGAAATTAAGACCATCCAGGATGAAATCTATGAAAATGAAGTAAAATATTTTTATTTGCTCTAAAAGATAATTTTGGAGTCCTGATGTAGCACTGTAAGATTGGAGCAGAACCAGGCAGTGTTTTGTTCTGCTGTACATAGGATCACTATAAGTTGGAATCGACTTACTGGCACCTAATAACAACAACAGCATGAGTTGGAATCTACTCAGTGGCCGTGAATTTGTTTCTGTTTTTGGAGACAGCTGGTCATGGGGACCTCCCTCCCCATGCATTCATATGTACAAGTTCAGAAAGAAAGGAGGCAATATAGTAGAAGTTGGAGGCAGACTCATGCACTTGCTTTTTGGAGTTTATCAAGGCCCATCTAGAATATACAAGTATTTTTTCCTAATGATGACAGTATTTTTTTATATAGATAGTTTTATGATTTGATGAGTCACACAATATAAAGTTTAGATGACATGGTAACTAATTTGTTGGCTCACAGTCAAGTTATTAGGGCCAGTATAAAGAGAAAACTTATTTCTTAAAAGGATAGTAGTCATCTGCAGAATATAGCATACCTTGGTCCCAAAGACCCCATGCAGTATCTCTATGTATTATACATAGTGAAAGCATAAGTGTATCTGTTGAGTTATATGGCCCAAATGTCAGAGGAGACTGCATAGCAGCCTGAAACTGATTCTGAGACTTCTTTTTTTCGGGAGCCACATGAAACCAGTAAATGGATCAAACTGTTGTTAGATGCCATTGAGTCGATTCAGACTCATAGTGACCCTATGCACAGTAGAATAAAACACTGCCCAGAAAGATGAGGCTTTCTGCTCTCATAAAGATTTATAAAGGAGCTCTGGTAGCGTAGTGGTTATGAATCGGGCTGCTAACCTCAAGGTCGGCAGTTTGAAACTACCAGCTGTTCTGCGGGAGAAAGATGAGGTGGTCTGCTCCCGTAAAGATTTACAGCCTTGGAAACCCTGTGTAGGGTCACTATGAGTTGGAACCGACTCCACGATACTTAACAACAACAACAAAGATTTATAGCCTCAGAAACCTTGTTCAGGGTTGCTATGAGTTGGAACCAACTCCATGGCACATAACCACTACCACCAGTCCTATATCATCCTCACAATTATTATGTTTGAGCCCATTATATTTGCTACTATGTCAGTGCATCTTGCTGAGAGTCTTCCTTTTTTTTGCTTACTCTCCACTTTACTGAGCATGATGCCCTTTTCTACTAAATGATCCTTCCTGATATGTCCAAAGTATGAAATATGAAGAGTTGCCATCCTTACTTTCAAGAAGCATTCTGGCTGTACTTTTTCCAACACAGATTTGTTTGTTCTTCTGATATTCCATGGCTCTTGCAATATTCTTCACCAACACCACAATTCAAATGTATTGGTTCTTCTACAGTATTCCTTATTCATTGTTCAACTTTCACATGTATATAAAATGATTGAAAATACCATGGATTGGGTCAGATCTTAGTTCTTAAAAAGACATCTTTGCTCTTTTACACTTTAAACAGGTCTTTTGCAGCATATTTGCCCAGTGCAACATGTTGCTGGATTTCATGACAGGCTTCTGTGACTGTTGATTGTG